>NC_045789.1:108367716-108740302 GCF_009873245.2 Balaenoptera musculus
CAATTTGGCCTCTAGAAAAATCCCCCGAGACTGGTTTCCTGTGAGATTACCAAAACAAAAAGCAAAGAAGAGGGGATGGAATTTACCTGAAGGAGCTTGGAATGTTTGGAAAAGTACTCATGGAGATTACTATCACAACCTCTTCAGCTCACTAAACCATGTGTGTGTCATATTGCTGCATTTTATAGCAAGAATGAAACCTGATTGCTGTTGGCTCTTTCTCCTGCCAGAGACAGCTTTCCATATGCCAAGCTCCCACCAACATTAAGTCCAGTCACCTCCACTTCTCAAGGAACAACTTTCAATGAAAAAGAATGAAGGGAGGCAGACTAGGGGCACTGTTAGCCTTCCACAAAAAACCTGGATGAGCTTCTACCCTCACAGCCCCTCTCCTGAGATGCAAGGGATTTCAGCCTCTAGGACTGAACTGTGTTACAAGTTTCTCTCTCACCTGGATACATGAGTTTTTGTAGTCGCATTGCACTGTAATACATGTCGGTTGCTAAGAGGGTTTGAAAGGAAAAGATTTCCAAAGCAGATTTTAAGGACATTCTTGGTTTCTTAAATCACCACGATGGAATAGCGTATTTAGCAGATGGCGAGAATCTTTTCACTGGTGCTAACCTCTCACTGGTCTTCAGTTTTGTTCCTTCAGTGCAGCAGCTTGATCTATGTCCAGAGGTTCTCTTTCTTAGGGCAATTCTTCCAGAGAAAGAAATCCAGTGTTTTGATTTGAATATGTGTATGTCAAGTAACTACTTTCCACTTTCATGATATAGAGTGAAGCAAAAGGAAGTGAAACTACCAGCTCCAAACGGGGTACCCTTGATCATGTTCACCTTATCTGGATGCTTCTGATTTCAAGGCAGTTCTGAAGAAGAGTCTAGGCTATAGTATGGTTTCCCCAAGATGAATAAAGTGGTGACTTACAGGACAAAAGTAACATCAGATAGAATCATCAAAATGTGACTAGAATGTGACAAGAATTTCCTAAAATGAGATGCATATTTAATTGCTTTAGAGTGCTTTTATTTGCTGGGTTTTATTTAAGTACACAAGTCAGGACACCAATGCAAGAAAGAGACTTGGAATGTCTTTGACTCACTGATAAGATGTTCTCATGAAATGCAGCAAGCTCATGTCCAAAAAGAAAAGGGCATCACCTAGAGATCAGCACTTGTTAGCTTCCCAAGTGCTGTTCCCAGTTTCCATTTGCAATGTGATCTCTCAGGAGAAGAGGTCACTGTGTGCAATACAAACAAAGCGGGCTTGGTTCACAGGCCTGGTCAACACCTGTGTCTCTGCTTTCATGCACTGTTTTAGATCTCCAATGTGAAGACAGGTCTGTGCAGTGTTTGAGAGAGTCAAAGCAATCCTTCCACAGACTCTGGCCTCTTCTGAGTCTCACTCAAATGTCCATTCTTGCTCACCTGAAGAAATCATGTGCCATATCATATCAGAACCCAAATGATTTTTTTCATGCCTGCACATTTGTGTTTTATGAGGAATACTTTTAAAACCACTAGTTCCTGTTAAATATTTTGATGTGATTCATAAAATATAATCTAAAAGCATGAAATTTTAAATCTCTACAACTGAATCAGTATAAGTGGATCCCTTAAAATCAGTGTAAGTGGATCCCTTGCATGTGTGCATGCACACACACACTCACACACGTACCCATTTGCCTTTGGAGAATAGTGTAAAAATTGTGGTTCTTTTCTGTTTAAGTTTTCTAAGTAAGTCTTTTGCAAGGTGGGTGGTTGTGAGATCTCTCCCACATATGTTGTTAAATTCCAAAACAAAAAAAAACAGAAAAGAACTGAGCTTTGAAACTACTTTCTTTTTTCTGATCTTGTAGTTCCTGACGACCTTAGAGAGGAATACCAGATGCGAGCTGGGGCCAGGCTGGGACCTCAGTCACTGTGAACATTCAGAGAGCTCAACCATTGACATCATCATTCAAGAAGCAGGAATTAATGAGGTTGAATCTGAGGTCTAGAATTCTAATTTTCAATTGGCCAGAGAGCAGGGCTCACCAAAGGCTACCTTGATGTGAGGGGACAGCTCCTTGTTCAGTACATGCTGCCTTCATGCTCCTCATGCCACTTTACCATCATTGCTCTTCCATCACCACATTGCCACTTAATCCTTGAGACTTAATGACTTGGTATTAAACGATAAGGAGAATATATCTTGAGACCACAATATGAAGCCTTTTTTGAGGATTTTCATGCTTCCCCTCATTTCTGATTCTTCCATGTCTGAGGGCAACTTCCTGTCTCCATTCAGCCTACCTTATGAACCTCACCTGACAATAATTACAGCAAGAGTAATTTTTCCCATTTGCTTCAAACAAAATCTGGTGATCTTTTAGTCTTAAAGCCTGTCTTGGGACTTCCCTGGTGGTGCAATGGTTAAGAATCCGCCTGCCAATGCAGGGGACACAGGTTCAAGCCCTGGTCCGGGAAGATCCCACATGCCGCAGAGCAACTAACCCTGTGTGCCACAACTACTGAGCCTGCGCTCTAGAGCCCACGAGCCACAACTACTGAGCCCACATGCCACAACTACTGAAGCCCACGCACCTAGAGCCCATGCTCCACAAGAGAAGCCACTGCAATGAGAAGCCCGTGCACCACAACAAAGAGTAGCCCCCGCTCGCGGCAACTAGAGAAAGCCCGTGCGCAGCAACGAAGACCCAAAGTAGCCAATAAATAAATAAAAATACCGATGGAATTTTTAAAAAAAAACATGATTCACTTAAAAAAAAAAA
Source organism: Balaenoptera musculus (assembly GCF_009873245.2). Classification (NCBI taxonomy): domain Eukaryota; kingdom Metazoa; phylum Chordata; class Mammalia; order Artiodactyla; family Balaenopteridae; genus Balaenoptera; species Balaenoptera musculus. Next base: position 108,370,493 of record NC_045789.1, read on the forward strand.
AATCCTGTCTTCGTCTACTCAGATTGCCATAAACTGGGTGGCTTAAACAACAGACATTTATTTTCTCACGGTTCTGGAGGTAGAAAGTCCAAGATCAGATTCCGGCAGGGTTTGGTTCCTGGCTTACAGATGGCTGCCTTCTTGCTGTAGTCCTCAAGTGGTCTTTTCTCTGAGCACTGACACGGGGAAGTGTGGGGTAGGGGTTAGGGGTGTGTGTGTGTGTAATGAAGTGAGTTAAAAATGAAGAAATTCTGTTGTAAGAGCTCTCATGTCATCCAAATTGATTACATAAGCTAACTGATCCATGCATAAAGGAAGATTACAGGCAGATCATTACACATCTTAAGAATACCTGAGAAATAGTTCGCTTTAAATACAACTGCAAACACTGTGTAGTTCTGGATACTGTCAAATTTTAACTTTTTATTTGTTTGCTAAAATACAAGGTCCTATCTAGGAGTTCCACATCCCAATCTCCTTCCATTCATCACTGTACTTGGCCTAAGACAATGGGTAAAAGGAGACTGGATCAATGAAACTTTTGAGGAAAGCCATCAAAAGTTCCCACATTCCCAGTGAAAACAACTAGCTACACCCCAAAAAATTGCTTTAAAATAATCTAAAATTGATCCCACTTTTATAACTGGATACAAATCACATTAAAAGAAACGCAGGAAAGTGAGCAGTGCTTTCCTCATCCTCCTTATCTAGGTCTCGCTTACATGAACATAGAAAGTAGGAGCGTGTGGGCTGAAGGAGAGCAGGAAAAATAGGACCCAGAGAGCTTCTTGGCCTCATTCTGCTGGAAACCTGATTGAAGAGTGCCTTTTTAAAAAAAGACATTCTCGTAGCATCTTTTAGTTTTCTTTTACAGCATTCACTACATATGCAATGACTTCTATATTGTCTGAATTGCTTGATAGACTATAAATTCCTTGAGGGGGTAAGATTAGGTCTGTTTTGATGAGTGTTTCATGCTCTATGCCTTAGCACAATGCCTGGAATATAGTATACGCTCAATATTTATTCTTAATTGAAGTAAGGACAAATTGAGTATTCAAACATTTTAGAAAAAGGGATTTCTTTCTCTAAGAAAGACTAAGAAGAAAGTCATAAATGCAGAAAAGACAGTAAGAAAAAAATTCTAACACTGTGACCGTATCACCACACTTACTGATATGTCTTATTTTCAGTGGGATAAAATCTAAAATGTATATTGTAAGCAGAGACTAACAAACTGTTGCAGAAGACAAACCACAATAGCAGAACTACCAGTGACATTTAGCAGGGAAGAGAACACACCTATGTTGAAGCTAACCTACTCATATTTTGCCATCTGAAGCACTAGGAACCCCAGAAAAACTCCACAGCCCTGGAACCTCCTGCTAAAACTAAGATTTGTCAGGTTTACTGGATTTGAGCTAGGCTGGACCACAGTACTCAAAAAGGAAATTTCAAATGATTCTGTGATTTAATGCAGTAATTAGGCAGGGGGAAAAAAAAAACATAAAGGAGGGAGAAAGGAATATAACAGACCACGTAAAACTGAAAACCAGTCATTGTTTCAGCCTGTTAGGACCGGCAATGTTGCAGGGGTCTCTTTATAAGACTTCCAGGCACTCCTGCTCACTGCCCAGGTACTGCAGCAGGAAGAAATTCTGACAGAGCTTCGGAGACCCAGAAATGTAGTATGCTTGCTTATATGTCAGAAAGGGAAGACTTTCAGAAAGAAAAATGCATGTCAGAGGAACCTAAGTTCAAAGTTCTGAGGTATTACTGAATAAGTCTCTTATTTTAAAAAATTATTTTTAAGGCTAAAGTTTAATGCTAAAAAACATAAAGAAAAAAATGTTTTAAATTACCAATGGGATTTTCTGAAATGCATACACATAATATGTATATTTATTTGTAAAGTATATATATGTGCTACCTATCTATATAATAGAATATTAGTAAAACTTAATTTCTTTCTTGACTTTTTTTTAACATAAAAACACGCAAATATATTCCTTTTTTTCTATTTCTCAATTATCATGTACTATCCCAGACCTCCATGGTGCTCTTATAGTGGACCATTGCTCTGGGAGTTTGAAAATTCAAAAATAAATCTTCAAGATTTATTTATACATCAGAAAATAAGTGGCAGGATATTTGAGAGAGAAGAGAACATTAGATGGATGGGTTGATTTAGCCTCCATGGGGACATAATCAGCAACTCATTCTCACACTGTGAATTAAAACTGAAAAAAAAAGTCATTGAATTGATGGGATGATTATATTTTTTAGCAATCAAGGATCGGTTTCTTGAATTATATGTACTGAATATAACATTTATTTCTTTTTAATATTAAATTCCAAACAAACTTAGAAAAATTACTTGGGACAATTTGACCTACAATGTAGATGCTGTCAGAATGGAGAAAAGGGTGGATACCCCCATGCCTATATAGCCAGAGGTGAGAAAATGGGGAGAGGGAATACTGGTTACATAAGACCAAAAGAAAAGGAAATCTGAATGACATAAGCAGAAACTGAAGCTATAGGAATATCATTATCTCAGCCATTTTGAGAGGACATAAATTAAATGGGAGGAATCTATTTTATTTGCATATAGAAAAGGACATTCAGATGACAAGTATACACCTTCATTTCTGCATAAATCCCCAATATCTTCAATAATATCCTTACTATTTGACTTCCACTGCCTGAGTTTGATAATGAATTCACCAAAAGTAATTTCCAGTGACAGGAAAAGATAGATTTACAATTTTCCCTTGAGATATCAAATATAAATTCAGTTTTTCTTAACCCTCAAAGTTGCAGGTGCTTTCCATTTTTACAAATATATTTTTGCATGACTTGTCCACCACTGGATGTTATAAATTTTAGTTATTTCACTTTTTATAAAAGGCCATGCATTAAAATCCCACTTCAGCAATTAAGCCTTAGAACAAAAGGAACTCTGTTCCAATTACTACTGGGTTCTTCACCAAGTGTTTTATTCATCAAGCTCTTCTGTGGTGCTAAAGTTCTATTTCTAACCTATTCAGTGTATTCTTCCCCTCTCAGGATATTTTTTACTCCATGACGTCTCCCTTTTCTCGAGAATTCTTTCACTTAAACAATACTGGCTCATTTTTTAGCAAAAATTTTATCCTCACTAGGCTAAAAAAAAAAAATTACTGCAGTTGCCACCTGTTAAATATTTTCAATTTCCAAAATTTCCTCTCAATAAAATGCTGACCAGAATTACAATAATTCTGAAAGTGTTCTCACTGGTTCTTTGTTTAATGTTGGAATAATTTACCACTGATGTACTATTTCTTTTGATAATATACATTCTACAACTGCATTTTACTACTGCCAAATCGAATGCAGATGGTTTTAGTGTAGAAGCCACATCTACCCCAGGTCTCTTTCCTGATCAGAATTCTTCTTAGGACTTTCATTTCAAACTGTTGATCCCAAGAGTCTCTGGCCTTGTCCCTATGACTTGTCAATTCTCTACACCAACTATTTTCCCTCTCAAAGGGTAAACGCTGAGATATTTATAAAATGGCCCTCTTATACCACCATAACCACTATTCTTTTACATTTGCTATCACTCAAATCACTATGTTTCAAATACCCATCCCTAATATATCATGCAGACCTTATCAGGTTGGGTGTAACATTACTTCTTGAGCACTTACTTAACTTCCTCTCTCTACCCACCAGTTACCAACATTCACCATATTTTTCCCATCTGTAGGTGAAATGCTGATTTGTTTTTCCCAATTTTCTATCCTTAATTAGGCCAAAACAAAAACCATGTCCCCAACCTTCTCAGCTACAAAAACTTCAAAAATCTATATACAGTGATGTAGTGAGAAAAACATCAGGGGAAAGATAACCCCACTATAAATGTCAAAAATTTCCATTAACTCATTGTATTGGTTGAATGGTGGCCCTCTAAAACAGCGTTCCCCAACCTTTTTGGCACCAGGGACTGGTTTCATGGAAGACAATTTTTCCACAGACCGGGGAGAGGTGGACGGTTATGGGATGATTCAAGAACATTACATTTATTGTGCACTTTATTTCTATTATTATTACATTGTAATATATAATGAAATAATTATACAACTCACCATAATGCAGAATCAGTGGGAGCCCTGAGCTTGTTTTCACTTGCCACTCACTGATAGGGTTTTGATGAGTCTGCAAGCAACTGATTTATTATGGTCTCTGTGCAGTCACACCGCTCTGCTAATGATCATCTGTATTCGCAGCCACTCCCCAGCGCTAGCGTCACCGCCTCAGCTCCACCTCAGATCAACAGGCATTAGATTCTCACAAGGCTCATGCAACCTAGATCCCTCGCATGCGCAGTTCACAGTAGGGTTCGCGCTCTTATGAGAATCTAATACCACCGCTGATCTGACAGGAGGTGGAGCTCAGGCAGTAATGCGAGCGATGGGGAGTGGCTGTAAATACAGATGAAGCTTCACTCGCTCACCCGCCGCTCACCTCCTGCTGTGCCACCCAGTTTCTAACAGGCCACGGACCGGTACCAACCCGTGGCCCTGGGGGTTGGGGACCCCTGCTCTAAAAGATATGTCCATGTCCCAGAAACTGTGAATTTGATTTCATTTGGAAAAAGCAACTTTGCAGAGGTAATCAAGTTACGGATTTCAAGATGAGATCATCTGAGATTATCCAGGTGAGCTCTAAGTCCAATGGCAAGTTTCCTTATAAGAGATAGAAGACACACAAAGAACAAGACCATGTGAAGAGGGAGGCAAAGATTAGAGCTACGCAGTCACAAGCCAAGAAATGCCTGGAGTCATGAAAAGCTGGAGGGGCAAGAAAGAATTCTCTCCTAGACCCTTCAGAATGAACACAGCCCTGCCAACACCTTGATTTTGGACTTCTGGCCTCCAGAACTGCGAGAGAATAAATCTCTGCTGTTTTAAGCCACCCAGTTTGTGATAGTTTGTTATAGCAGTCCTAGGAGACTAATAAACCTATTATGATTACATAGAGCTTATTTAGGATAAAAACACTCAAGTTGAGACCCTTGAATGCAAATACTTACTGGGATCACAAAATTTGAGTCACCTGATGGTTCATTCATTCAATAAATATTGAGCACCTATTATTTGTCAGGCCCTGTGCTAATTACTGTGAATACATGGGTAAGCAAAGAGTTGTTCCTGCCTAAATGGAGCTGACATGGTTAGTGTTTCCGTCCAAAACAAAACCAAAGGCAACTCCAATTTCTCAAGGAACATAAATCTTGGAAATGCTTTTGAACTGTTTGGAAGTGCTTAATTACGTGTCAAATAATTAATAACATGTGAATAAGTTTTCTTCCAAGCACTCAGCTTCAAAAATGAAGGACAAAAGCATTTGGCCAAATATATTTTGGACTTTACTGAGCTTAAGTCTTTAGGAAAATGGTTGGAAGTACACAGTGAATTTAAGGATCACAGTGGTGACAAAAGTAAGTATACCATCATTTAAGTAAGTGTTGTTTGGTTGCTTTTGAAAAGCTCGACACACTGCATACATGTTAAACTTTTTTTTCACCATAAGCTAGACAAATTTGGGAAATTCATGAGGTAGAATGAAGCACAGAGATAACCACACCACATGTATTAATAACAATAATAACTATCATTTACTGTGATGATTATTTTCCAGGCACTTTGCTAAGTGTTTTATACGCTGGATCTCCCTTCATCTATATAACAACCATAAAACGTTGACTTTCATTGAAGTCAGCAATTTACCTGCATTCCTGAGAACCTCATGCCCTCCCCAGATAAATGGCCAAAGATATGGAAGACTTTGTAACCCCTCTCTTATTGTCCCTCTATGTCTTCTCCTATTCTTCCTCTCTTGCAGTTAACCACTGAAATGACCATCTCAATCCTAGAAATATAACCCAAAGTGATTATGGATCTACAAAACGTCTCCATTCTTCAGTACATACAGCTGAAGACAGAAACAGCTCCAGGCTTGAGGGGACTTTGCTACAACCTCCATGTTGCCCTCACACATACTGACACAAACATGTCGACATACTGTCAATTTAGATTTAATCCTTTCCTTCCCCCAGTCACTTCTGCTCTGTTTTATCCTGCCTATGGCCCAGAGCAGTAGCACTGCTAAATGGATTTTATGGTGGAATTAGCACAGAATTTGCTGATTGTTTGTAGTCTAATTGGCCCATGGTAAAAACCTAAAAGAAGGGGTTTTAACAGAGCCTGAAGGAATCTGATATCACAAAGGTATACCTTAAAAGATGGTCACATGACCACCAGTTTCCAAATCTCCTACAGTGTTGTTTGAAATGCTGCTTCTCAGGCTCCATCTCAAGCCTACTGAATCGAGAGCACAGGCTTGAGGCCTGGAAATCTGCAGTATTACCATTCCCAGTTGTCTCTCCTGTGCCTAAACAATGGAAACCACCAGCCAAGGAAATTCCCTTAAGAAGTGATTATTAAGTGCATTTATGCCTGTGTAGGTGTAAAGCGTTTATGTGGAGGGCAAGAAAAGAGGACAGGATGACCTCATGAGATGAGAACTAAACCACATGAAAAGAAAACTGGATTAGAATTCCAAAGAGAACTAAACCACATGAAAAGAAAACTAGATTAGAATTCCACAGACCTGGGTTCAATGCTCAACTCCGCCATGCAATCGTTTATTCAAAATGTGTAGCAAACACTGAACTAGGCTCTAGGGATATAGCAGTAGGCAAATCCCTGACCTCAATGAGCTTGTAAGACAGAGAGACAATAACAAATAAATATATATTGTTCAGTGATATGTAAGTGCTCTGAAGAAAAACAGAGTTGGGGATAAAGAGTGATGGGAGTGATGCTATTTTACATAGGGTGGTCAGATCTGAGAAGTAAGGGAAATGAGGGAGCAAAGCATGTAGGTATCTAAAGAGAGCATCCAGGCCTATAGAACAGCAAGTGGAAAGCTTTGAGGAAACAAGTGTGTGTTCTGGATATAAGGAAGAGAAGGAAGCTAGTGTGGTTGGGGCAATACTGCTACAGTGAGTTACCTTATTACAGTGGGTCTTACTCTCTTCATTCCTTAAGCTTTATTTCCTCAACGTGCATTTATAGGTTACATTTAATTTCCTGTATTTTGACCCATAGCAGGCTTGGTCTGTGAAGTTCTGATTTAATTTTCTAAATAGGAAGGTGACTTGAGAAAGATCCAAGTTTTTGCTTAAATCAATCAGTTAGTTATCTACATAACCCTACTGCCAAGGTTTTAAATGCTTTCCCTGACATCTCTACCTATAAAGTCATCCTATTGGGTAAGAAAGACAGAAGAATCCACTGTATCTCGCTGGCTGCTATCTCCAGTAACTTGTTCTCTTGATATGCATAGAGAACCCTGGAGTTCTAGTTCCTAGCCATGAACCTGTTAGCACAAGTTTTGTTTCTCAGATTAGCTAAGCGTCAACAACCTGGATGCCTACTTGGACACAGAATGACTTGGGGGTGGAGATGGAGGTAAGGTGGAAAACTGTGTTTCCATAGGGAAAAGAGGGAGAGGAAGAAGAAAGCCAGAGAGGTGTCTTCATGTAACCAGGACTCATCATGAGATTCACACTAACCAAATCCTGGGCAGCTCAGAAGGCAGTATGAAGACAGCATGAGGACCCAAGTGTGCACACAGCAGCCTCCGAACAACAGAACTCCTTGATTGGATCTCAAGGATAAAAATAAAAAGGGACAAAATTTGTTTACATTTCCCAAGGCTGATAATCACTGTTTTGTTTTTTTCTATACACTAAGTAAATCCCGTTTCCAATTCAACTTGCATTAGTGAACCTTTCTTACTCACTGCCCAGCTGCCTCTTCTGTCTCCCATTCCTCTTCTCTAAGGGCCCAGCAGTCTGCCTAGTTTATAGCCACACAGAGTCCCATTGCCCACCATCAAAACACCTCAAAAAACCCAGCAGGTGGGACTTCCCTAGTGGGCCAGTGGTTAAGACTCCGTGCTCCCAATGCAGGGGGCCCAGGTTCGATCCCTGGTCAGGGAACTGGATCCCACATGCTGCAATGAAAGATCCCGCCTGCCGCAACTAAGACCTGGTGCAGCCAAACAAATACATAAATAAATAAATATTTTTTAAAAACCCAGCAGGTATGTGTAGTTCCTTCTAGTGTATTTGTTTATATTTAGACCATAACTTTTTATTTTGTGGGGGGAAGAGAAGGAAGCCTTTCAGAGAAAAATTTGGCTAGAGATGACCTTCTTGGTTTGAAAATGAAGACAACCAGGAAAGGGGGAAAAAAGGTCTTAAGACTAGTTTTTCTGTGTAGAGTACTAAATTGAACAAAGGATAAAAGCAAAAGAACAACAACAAAAACGTGATCTAATCTCCCTGGATATGGTAGAGAATCCATCCAGGTATTCACAGTATATCAAGTAAATGTATTCTCAGCCATGAAGCTCATAACCACACTCTGTGAGTTACATCAATTCAGATGCATCAATTTGGGTTTATCAGTAAGCATACTTTTAGAACCAAAAATAATCAGCACTTTAGTTGCCCATTTCTTTGTATTGTTACCATAAAAAATGATCTCAAAATTATGTCACTACTGGACTCCACAGAGTGAAACTAGCTGTTTTCACTGATTTTCACAAAACTCTTGAAATGTTTCTCAGGTCAAATTCAAAACACCCGATCTTCTATCCACCTGAAATGTATAGTTAGAAATGTAACATGGAAAACAACATATTTTAATAACGGCACAGCCCTCTATCCTTTTGATACTGATTTGCTCCAGAGTTCAATCCTCTGCTTTTCACTCTAGATACATGTCTCTGGGCAATTTCATCTATTTCCATAGCTGGAACTACCATCTAAATGCTGATTAATTGCAGACCTATTTCCAGCCCAGACTCAGATGTCTAATGCCTACTAGGCATCTACAAATATTCCACAGGGAAAAGAAACAGGAGAAAAGAATGAACAAGCATTTTTGGGGATCCACAAAGCTCCAACACCTCAGACTCACCTCACTCTCGCTCTTTACCCCCAAACTCCACCTCCTCTTACATATACATCATGTCTTGCATGGCTCCACCTTCCTTCCACCCAACCACCAAAACTAGAAACTGAAGAAGAGTCAACCTAGACTCCTCACTCTCACTTCACCACACATCCAACTGGTTGGAAGACATTTCAGATTCTACCTCAAAAATATTTTAGATTATGATCCTTTTTCTATACCTTCACCTCCGTGCCATCATTCGGGCCCTTATCATTTTCCACATGGTTTATGTAGCAACCTCAGCTCTCCTCCCTCCCTCACATCGTGGATTCAGCCAAGTTATCCAAAACGTGAATATAATCATGTCCTTCACGTGCTAAAATCTTTTTGATGACTATCAATTATCCTCACAAAAAGTTCCAGTGTTTCCAGACAGTACCTCTTATACCTCTCACACAGCACCAACACTAACCTGTACGCATTTCCCTAGGTACACAACACTCAAACCACAGTGCTTTTGCACATGCTTTTTCCATGCCTCCAGAAGACTCTTCCAGTCTTCTCCTCCTGCTCACCTTTTCAAGTACTCCTTCTCTGTACCAGAATAGTACTACAATCAGCTTTAGCAGCATGCTGCATTCTCTTCCTCAGAGTTGTATTTCTGAACTTTTATATTGCAAACTCCTTGAAATCAGAAACTATGTCTTTCACCTGCATATCCCCAGAATCCAACACAATGCCAGGAGACTAGTAGGCTCTCAAAAGAATGTTTGTCCAAAGTTCCTTACTCACCTGTAACAAGCCTGTGATGTAGGGAGCTATGACTGTTTGAGAGGCAGTAAGGTACATGGCACAAAGTATCAACTGCTATGTAACTATTGGCATGGTCCTAATTGAGGTTCTGTCAATCACTCATTTATACATGGATAAGGAATTTTCCCTCATCTCTCATACAAGCATATTTCTAATTAAAAGACAAATCTAGTTAACCACAATAGTTGAGTTTTACATAAAAGAAAAGGGTGCCTTTGTGACTAGAATGGCAAAAGCAGAGTATAAAAATAACTAAAGCTTTGGAGGTAATACAGAAGTCAGTGGCAAAGCTAAGAAGGAAGGTAAGATGGGCGTTTTATTCTCTAGACCATACTGCCTCCCTGTGGAGGTTTCTGGGCAACGATGTGCCTAAAGAAAAGCAAAGCCTCTACACAATTGTAGAGGGGTTGTAGCTAGATATTATGTCTGTTTATACCAGAAGTCTACTCCCAAATACTAGGTTATGAATGATGCAAGTGGGGTGACTTGTTTTCTGAAAGACTGATGCCTACTTTCATGGATTTGGAATAGAAACATTTTTGTTCATTTAAAAATAAGTAGTCCTGGGAACGACTTTTGGAAATGTCGAGACCAAGAAATGAAATAATCACAATCTAATTGTTTTGTTTTTACTACTTTGAATAATTATACTTTAAAGGTCTCAATTGTTTAGTTTACTTATGAGGAAAATATGATCATAAGATCATGTCCCTAAAAATCAAAAATTGCAAAAGGCGGGCCTTCCATTTGCTATGTACCAAACATAACGTTTTTTCTTAGTTTTTAAAATATTTAATTATAATGATCAAAAAATTAGTATAGTCATCAAAATTAATAATTGTTCCTTGCCTATATATTTCTCCTGAAGCAGAGCTTCACAAACCTAAAAAAAAAAAAAATCATATGCACTTCTGCAAGTTGAAATGGTACAACCAGTTTGAGAAACACCCAGAAGATCAATCCTCATTTACTTGGTAGAGAAAGGACACTTCAAAGAGTACTATTTTTTGAAAGAAAAATCTTATGTTTTAGGCACAAAACACATTTTTCAGGATTTCAGGATTTATTTCTTTACACATTCCTCAAATTTCTAACAGTACAAAGGCATCATCCAAAGGCAGAAAATGGTCTTAGTCTTCTGTTTCCACAAAAGGCTTTGAGCAGTTTTCAGAAATAAAATAATTGCTCATAATCTACCTCAGTGCAAATATCTGAAGGCTCTGCTTTTGAATTTCCGGAATCTCAGAAGTATTCAAATTCATGATTTGCCTGTTTCCTGGCCGGTTGCCTTTGAAGTGGTTCTGGGACCCATGCTATTATTTGAAATGTCTGGCTGTCAGTAAGTAGTTGCTATTTCCTTGATGTCTGTGCAGCTGCTTTCTTTCCTGTGACCTTTACCTGTGGTAGCTCTCGCTGAGGCCACATACACATGTACATGTCTGTGGACTCTGGTCCATACAGACGGTGCTTGTTAGATGCTTTTACTGCTTAATCTTAATGAGAAAGGAAGCATATCCACGATATCGACTCAATCTACATTTCTATTTTCCCAAAGGGTCAAGCTGTTTTATTTACTACATACACACAAATAAAACCTTGAGTAACATTTTCTGTGTAATCATGGGCAATGAAAGTACACATGCCATCCATATGACAAGCACATGATTTCTGCATTTCTGTACTAGTATTATTAAATACTTCAGAGATTAATAAAGATGATGATGTGCATGACGTTTTCTTATGGGCAATCAGAGCCATGAACTTGCGATATGGCAAGAGAAAGGGTTAGCCTGAGGGGAAGATTAGGGGAAAAGAAAGAAGAGAGCTAAGAGAGTCTGCCTGGCACCCTCTCAAAAAAGAGAAGCAGACACTTACATATCACAAACTTAGGCCAAATGGGAAAAACTGATTGTTGGCAGAATAAAAAAAAAAATGTGGAACAGGAAGTAAAAGAAGAATATTTTCCATTTTCTCTCCCTTTTCGAGCTAGGCTTAAAAGGTACAGAGGAGAGAATACTCTTCTGAATCAGAAAAGCTGGACTTAATCTGGAATTAACTGTGTGATCCTGGCCAAGTCAACTTCCCTGGGACTGAGTTTCCTTCTACTTAAAATGAAATAATAATTAGAAAATTATGAGATAATTAGATAATTCCAGGGATGGTTTAGGTTCTAAAAACCAAAAGCATATTCAAGGATAGCTGGAGAAGGCTATTCAAGGATTATTCAAGGTGACTGGGTCGAGTCACAGTTATAAGTCACTATTCTTACTTTTTTATTAGATACTGAACACAATCTTCACTTTTTAAGGAAACACCATACACCCCTAAAATAATACAGTTGGCTCTCTGTACCCACAGATGTGAAACCCACAGATATAGAGGGCTGACTGTACTATGCTATTTTATATAAGGGACTTGAGTATCCGTGGATTTCAGTACATGTGTGGGGTCCTGGAAATAATCCCCTGCGATACTCAGGGATGACTGTATTTCACTTTTCTTAGGAGTGGAGAAAGGGGATGGGAAAGAAAGAAAGAAAAAGGAAGCAAAAGAACTAGCCCAGGATAGAAATAATTTGTTGGGAGTGGGAGAGGCAGAGAGGGAGACAGAGAGAGACAGAGAGACACCAGCTGGACAACAGAGAGAAGAGGAGGGAGAGCCAATAGGAAGGAAGGCTTAGAGGCATATAAGCGAGGATCATCATGGTACGTGTAAGTAGCAATAAGCTGTTTGGTTCTGATAAATCGAACACGTAAGGAGCTAGAGAGGAATGTGTTCTGTGCTAAGGAAGACCGACTTCATCATATCGCCAACAGGACTTATTCAGCAGAGTGGGTAAGAGCATGGCCTCTGAAGCCAGACTGCTCTGACTTAATCCTGGCTCTATCACTTGTCATTTTGGTCATATGTGGAGATACTTTACCATTCTGTGCCTCAGTTTCCTCATCTGTAGAGTGGGGATAATAATAGCACCCATCTCATAGGGCTGTGGTGAAAATCTGTGTGAGTTACTGCACACAAAGTGCTGAGAACAGTGCCTGGCACAAAGAAATCACTCAATAAATATTAGCTGTGACTATTACAATCCAATTTTCAATTTAGCAAGGTAATTTTATAGGACATTTCTCAAAGTCCTGTACATGATTGATGTGGGGGGTTGAGATGAAAATAAGAGGCAAGTTTGGGAATATAGACTAGGTTTGAGAATTTTCTATAAAGAATATTATATTTTTTTCTCACCCTGAGCAAATAAAACAAAGTCACAATGACCTAGTGAGATTCGGAGAGTAAATATGTTTGGGGTTGAAAATGCACAATGGATTAAAATTTTAGGTCAACATGACCTAGCCACAGAAATGTTTTTATATCATCCATCACTAAAGTTATTTCCCTATATGACTATCTTCTGATTCCTCTGTGTGGGTCCTGGGTTAAATAAGCCAATGAAAAAGAAGACACTTACTTCCTTCTAATGTTCAGCTTCAGAACAGATAATCCAGTAAGAGACTAGTCTTGGACTCTTAGAATGGATCTAAAGTTAGGGAGCCACCTATGAGAACTGGGCCCTGGGAAGAGAATGGGATTCCTGTGAAGGATATACTGGCAACCTGCTGGGGTGATGGTCCAAACCAAAACCCACTCCTCTTGCTTCCTCTGGACAGGAAATATGGGAACCTGCACAGTGAAGCCGACTGAAAGGAAACTTTAAGCCCATCCCACCTATGAACATGTCTGTAGGGAAGAACACATATACCAAAAAGATTTTTAGCCTGGAATCACATATGAAAGAATGGGAATGCTAGAAGAAGATGATGATTAATACCAATTCAACATTTTCCCATTTATGTATTTCTGAATCCAACAGATAGGTCTCTTTTTCATCTTTAAACGCCTGGAGTAAAGAGTGCTTAACTCGGTCAAACCATGCATGTGGGCTAGGGAGAACTGAAATCAGCTCTCTCTCAATTATTCAAGTTCCCCAAGAATAACTCCAATAGTATTAAGGCTCACCAATCTGATAGAAGCTCTACTGAAGGCTGGAAGACTAGTTACCAAATTACACAATAACCCAGGCAAGACATAATGAGGAGTTGAAGGATGTGAGTGGAAAAGACTAACATAAGAGTTAACTGGGAGAAGAGGGGCAGGTGGTGTGTGAGGAGCATGTGGTGTAACAGTTAAGCTTCTGGACCCTGAAGTCAGACTAAACAGAGTTCAAATCTCAACTCTGTCACATACCAACTGCATGAACTAGGACAGATTATTTCACTTTTCTGTCCCTTAGTTTCCTCACCCAGTAAATGGATACAAGAAAGATCAGGGCTGGAACTAGGGCAAGCATATATTTGCATAACCCTGAGAGTGCTTCCTTCTATTTTGCTCCCTGGACGCCTCACTTGACTCACTCTAGTCCCAGCCCAGATTACCTTACTTCATGAGGTAATCACAGAGATTAAATAAGTTAACATATGCAAAGTGTTTAAGAGCACTGTTTATATGTTTAAGAGCATATAGTAAGTGCTAAGTAACTAGCTGGCATTATTACTGATTTGATTTGAGGGGTTACAGAAAGGAAATAAAATTCTAGGTGTACTCCCACGTTTCTGGCTTAAGTAATGGGATGACTATTGTCACGTGAGAGAAATACAGAGCAAAGACAGGTTGAGGCAAGGGTGTGAAATTGACAGTTGGATTTGAGGTACATATGGGCATTTTGGTTGCAGATACCAGTAGCTGTTAAATAACTGCCTCTAGATAACTTATTGGTGCCTAAAAGTGAGGATCAGCTATATACTCTCAAAGAGTGTGAAAGACGCATCAGTGGTAGCAACAGTGCAAGTGATTTTGTCATGCAGGAAGCCCAAGTGGTAGCTAGTTCTGTCCCTGGGAAAGAGATCCGTTGTAACTTCTTAACAAAATATCCATGTAGACACAGAAAGAGACAAAACCTCTCAGTACCTTAAAGTAGGCCAAATAATCAACCTAATTCCAGAATCTGGGAAGTATATCTACTTAAATCCAAGCTGAACACACAAAAGAGACCACCAGTGCCAGATCTCCCTTTGCCTGCTTGCCCAAAAGTCAGTAGAGAGACCCTTCATCTTTTTCCCCTACTATACAGAAAATTAGAAATCACAAACCTGGAAAGCCAACGCCGTCAGTTTTTAAAGACAGACTAACAGTCCCTTAACACCTCTATCAACTCCTCACTCTTCTACAATCCAATGAAGAAACTCCCAGGAATGCACTGAGGAGAGAGAGAGAGGAGAAAGAGGAATGGAGATTAGAAGAGCAGTGGTGAACTGCCTTACAGGAGTCAAGAAAAGTCTTAGTTGGAGTGCATGCATGGAACTGTAGGTTTGTTTCCCCCCCATGTCTTACTTACAAGTACTTGAGCTTAGGAGGTAAATGAAGAATCTGCTTCAGCAAAACCAAATGTTTTAAAGCCCTGGGTAATGGGCTAGCTGTGCACAGTAACTTGCCTTCAGCACATTGAAGGAGATTCCTCTAGAACCACAGGCAGAGACTAGGGCAAGGTGTAGGGCAACCCATACACCTTGTTTTATGAAACACTACGTATGGATACATCTGTCTTTTGAGAAAACAGGAAAAATACAGAGCCTTATAAGGGAAAAACCTTCAGTCTGTAGAAAATGAAACTTTCTAATGAAAATTCAGAGGAGCCATACTGCAGGAGGCTGGAAACAGTCTAGTTTGTTATCCTTAGCAGAATATAGGGAGACATTGTATCTAACAGACAGGAGGAGAAAATAAATAAGAAATTGAGGCTGAAAGGCTATACAATAAAACAAATGTGAAGTGTGAATGGAAAGAAATTAAAGTTCGATTATATAATATATAGCCTTATAGAAGGCAATAATATGTTATTGAAATTGTGAAAAATTAAATCAGTGTCATAAAGGACAAATTTGAAATGCTCTCCAGAGTTTAGATTTTTTTAAAAGACAAAGAAATAACCATAAAGAGAGAACGGCATATCCAAGGAAAGGAAAATGAAGATTTAAAGTAAGAATTTTAGCATCCTAAACAAAGAGATTATAATAACTGGATCCAACACAATAATTAAAGACATCATTGAAGAAAACTTTGTTGACTTGAAAATAAAACACCTGGGTTCTCATTAAGAGACACTTACCATGTTCTGGTAAACTCAATTAAAGGTCATAGTTAAAATCATTTGCCAAAATATTTGAATGGCAAAGAAAAATTAAAATGTCTACAAGGATGGAGAGGGTACTTTTTCAAAAGAATAAAACTCAGGTGGTCATTAAACTTATCAAATAAAATACTAAATACCCAAAAAAATGAGTTGTGTGCCAAAACTTTTATACTCAACCAGTGTATATAAAGGCAACAAAATATATTCAAGGATACAACAGCTTAGAAAGGACACTATTCAAAAATCTTCTTGCAAAACCTTACTTAGAGACTTCTTCCAGCAAATATAAATTAATCAAAATAGGACATAATCACCATTGAGGAAGATTTCTGTGTTCTTCTGACTCAGACATCTAATTGGATGATGCATGGTCAGGCGGATTCCAGAGCCTGGCAAGGAAAGCTCAGCTGTGCCTCCTTCAGCTTCTACCTGCTGCTTCCTCTCCTTCCCCAGATCAGGAAGTCTGCGTTGTCCCAGAGTTCACATGGAACCTACTGTCATCTCTGATGGCTCATAAAACAATAACTAATCCTATTCTCTTAGCACCTTGCAAATAATAAAAACATTTAAAGGATTAGACATTGTGCAGAGAGAATAAGTAAAATCTTTTTATTTACACTCCTGCAAAGAACTGCATAGGTCAACATAATAATTATTCCCATTGCAAAGGAACTTGAGTGATGATTTTCTCTAACACTAAAAGCCACATTGGTCGGACAAAATTATTGGGATTTTTTCCACTGTAAAAGATGAACAGAAATCCTGCTGCAGATGTTAACTTTCCAAGTACCTTTCATGCCATCTCATAACAGTAAGGAAATGGGAAAATGCTAATTGTTTCTACCTCTGACACATAAAATTTCTGTATTTCTCAATTTTTCTACAGTGACGGACATACATAGAAAAACAAATTTAAATAGTATAAAGAATTTTGTTCAAAATCATTTAATCACACGTATTTTAAAATACTTATATCAAATAGACTGCTATAGAAATAATGTTTAGGGACTTCCCTGGTGGTCCAGTGGCTAAGACTCCACGCTCCTAATGCAGGGGGCCCAGGTTCAATCCCTGGTCAGGGAACTAGATCCCACATGACGCAAACAAGAGTTCACATGCCGCAACTAAAAGACCTGACACAGCCAAATAAATAAATGAACAAATATTTTTTAAAAAAGAAATAATGTTTATATCTGGGTGACAGGACTATGAATGTGTATGGTCTTCCTTTTTATTTTCTGAGGTTTCCAAATTATGCATAATGATATTATAAAGCATTATAAAATCACTAGATACATAACTATTCTATAACAGTTATTTTTATTGAGATGAAAAACATTTCATTTTAAAACTGAAGAGAATGATCAATAATGTAATGTTGTGAATTGACTGGAGTCCACTTTAGGCATTTAAATAATGACAAGTGACTTTAGTGGGAGTCATCAGTGTGGAAGATGACTAGTAATGGTGTCAAAGAAGTCAAGAAAGACAAAGTCAAGGAAGGGGAAGTAGTAATCAAATTATCATATATTACAGACGTCAAGTACATCAAGACTTAGAGGCCTCCATTGGATTTGGCAAGGCAAGAACTGTTTCAGTGGAATGGTGGAGGCAAAAATCAAATGGAAGAGTTTAAAGAGTGAAAGGAAAGAGGGAGGGTAGGAACCTTGAAAAGTATCAGAGGTTGAGTGCTAATGTAACTATCGTGGGGCAAAAGGGTCAGTTCTTATCCAACACATCTAACTCAATATACTGTTCTTTTCCTCTGCAACCACCGTTCTTCACTTACCCCTTATAAATCATCCCCTATTTCTTTTGGAAATCCATGTAATTCCAATGAATGTTACTCTACATTTTTCTACAGAGATGGCTCCCATGGCCCTAGAATGACCCAGTCAAGACATTCTAGTCCTCTGTCAGTGACTGGTACATGGGTGGAGATGGGACCTACACTGGTCCAAACACATGGATAATCAACAGTTTTGTTAGGAATTCTAGGACACAGATGCCACTCTGAGAGCCACATTATTCCTCTGTGCCCTCTGGAATAGTGTGACACAGTGGCCCTGACAGGTGCTCTCTCCTGCTCTGGAAAAATGTGCTGTGAGGATATGAGGTCTAGAAGCTGAGGCCACCTTGCTGTGACCATGAAGAAAGAGGATAAGGCCAAAGCCAAATGTGAACAAAGCTAAGTGACATGAGGACAAAACTGAGTAAACTGCAGAGAAACACAGCAAGGGCCTGGACCAAACTTTCCAGTAGCCTGTCCTACTCTGGACTTTTCCAGAGTAACATGAGCCAATAAATCCCTTTTATTTATTAACCCAGTTAGAGTTTTTTTTTTCTATGTGCAACCTAAAGCACCTTATGATGCAATACCCTGCTTCCTTGTTTCATCCTTACTGCAAACACTCTCTACAAAGCCTGTGTTTTTTTTTGTTTTGTTTTTTAAAAAACAAAGCAAGCAAAGCCACCTACATTCCCAGAAGAAGAAAGGCAAAATTTAATACAACCCTCTCAGGAATTTACCGAAACCTGGGCCAAGAAGGAAGATAAGGCAGGCTTGAAGCCCGAATCTGACTTTACAACAAGACGAGTCAGCAGGCATACTGTGGTTTTGCTGCCACTTTCTGCCTTCATATACAGTCCCCACAGAAATGTCCCAGCATGAGCACCCATAAGCTCCAGTTCTCCACGTTTCCACCAGACTAAGCTCTCGTACATGTCTCACTTAATGTATTTCTTAGCTTACAAATAACATACTTCCCATTTTCTCCTGTGTTTCTATTATTTCTGCATACTATTTTACCCAATCTAAGAAAGTGGAAAATCCTCTAGGTAATCCTGAAAACAGGCTTTCCATTCCGGTTCTTCCATTACACTACCATACACAGATGAGTGTCTTTTTCACTGGACAAAATTTACTGAATATGTCTCAATTTGAAGAATTAAAAGAAAGGAAAACACACGTTAAACCAAAAAGAATTTAAGAAAAAAGGCAACCCTCAAACCCAACAAATAAGACTCTCTATGCCACTTTCTGGAGGGCATTAGTGTAATCCTCTCTATTCAACTTCTGCCTTTAATCATACTTTGTCTAATGTGAGGTTCTCCCCTCATGTGAAAGTTGTTAAATACACACAAGGTAAAAGCAGCCCATATTTTCTTCATTCTAATGCTTCCCAATAGTCCAATTTGCAGACACACAGGCCATATTCAACATGAAGTACACATAATGATTCCCTCCCCTCTGAGAGGACAAAATTACTTCAAAGAAGTGCTACTCAGAGAAGGAGGAAAAACTCAGAGGGGGGGAAAACTTCAGCTTGATTTCTAGCTACATGGTCCTTTATACATACCACACACATACACACACACACACCCACGTACACACACCAGCTAAATACTGAACATCAAGAAATTTTAATCTGGACCCAGAAAAAAATAACACTTTAAAGACATAGGAGATATAAGAAATAGGTAAAGTAATGTGTCATACACATATTAATATCCAGAGGAAATTCTACTGCTGAATCTGTTCTGTCATTATGAGCTGAAGAAATTATATTCTATGGCCTTCAGAAATGCTGTTACCAGCTGCAATGCTAAGTAGTCTACGGGCAGGAGGGTAGGTCTCAGGAGAATGACCAAGAAATAAAAACATGCAGAGAAGAATTTCCAAATTGCTGTTGTTGAAAAGACACAAAAATGATTAACTTGCTCATCCTTACTTCAGTATCAGTTTCTAGATTTCAAAAACCCTTAGAGTATTAGAAATTCTGTTTTTATCCTACTACACCACATTGTTTCATCACATATCAAATGTGATTGTTTTCATCAAATTACAAACAAAACTGATTGTTTTCAGTTTGATTGTTTTCATCAAATTTATTTCATTTAGCATGTGATGTTAGACTTCTTAATTACTCTGAATCCTATAAAATAAATGATTCAATATTAGCAATAAAATGTAGGAAAATATATTTTACGTTTTAAAAATAGTTGTCAAGTAGCATATAGGCTTGCCCAAAGGGATATCAGCTTTCAACTCCAACTCAAAATGAAAGGCCCTTTTCTTTCTGGAAAGATTGGAATGTAAAATACATGTTCAATACTGAATGTGGAGAACATTGAAACAATTTGGAAACTGCCAGAGAGAGCTCAGATAAATGAGCTCTTCCTTCAATTAAAAAAATTTATATACATATACATACACACACACACACACCACACACACACACACGTATACTGAGGAGTAGTTAAACTATGTGCACAAGGGAGCTTCAGTACAAAAAGAAAATAGCCATTAGGTTGGATAACTTGCTCTTGTTATCTAGGAAAACACATTTGATTTATCTGATTTACAAATATATCCTTGGGTTAAGACCAAACTATTTAAAGCTTTTAAAATACTACCTATTCTGTATTTGTGATACACAGAGACTCACGAAATTTTATAACACTAAGAGCTGCAAAGACGGCTCTTTGGTGGGGTAATGGTGGACTCTGGGAGGACTCACGCCAAGGAGTACTTCCCAGAATTCTGCTGCCAGTGTCACAGTCCCCGCGGTGAGCCACAGCCACACCCCACCTCTGCAGGAGACCCTCCAACACTAGCAGCCGTGTGGGGAAACAGGGTCTTGGTGCTCCAACCGGGGTGTCAGGCCTGAGCCTCGAGGTGGGAGAGCGAGTTCAGGACACTGGTCCACAGAGACCTCCCGGCCCCATGTAATATCAAACGGTGAAAGCTCTCCCGAGATCTCAACTCAACACTAAGCCCCAGCTCCACTCAACAACCAGCAAGCTACAGTGCTGGACACCCCATGCCAAAGAACTGCAAGACAGGAACACAACCCACACCCTTTAGCAGACAGGCTTGCCTAAAATCATTACTAAGTTCACAGACACCCCAAAACACACCACTGGACACAGTCCTGCCACCAGAAAGACAAGATCCAGCCTCATCCAGCAGAACACAGGCACTAGGTCCCCTCCACCAGGAAAGCCTACACAACCCACTAAACCAACCTTACCCACTGGGGGCAGACACCAAAAACAATGGGTACTATGAACCTGCAGCCTGTGAAAAGGAGATCCCAAACACAGTAAGTTTAAACAAATGAGAAGACAGAGAAATATGCAGCAGATGAAGGAGCAAGGTAAAAACCCACAGATCAAACAAATGAAGAGGAAATAGGCAGTCTACTGAAAAAGAATTCAGAGTAATGATAGTAAAGATGATCCAAAATCTTGGAAATAGAATGGAGAAAACTACAAGAAACGTTTAACAAGGACTAGAAGAACTAAAGAGCAAACAAACAATGATGAACAACACAATAAATGAAATTTAAAATTCTCTAGAAGAAATCAACAGCAGAATAACTGAGGCAGAAGAATGGATAAGGAACCTGGGAGATAAATAGGGGAAATAACTACTGCAGAGCAGAATAAAGAATGAAAAGAATTGAGGACAGTCTCAGAGACCTCTGGGACATTAAACACACTAACATTTGAATTATAGGGGTCCCAGAAGAAGAAGAGAAAAAGAAAGGGACTGAGAAAATATTTGAAGGATTACAGTTGAAAACTTCCCTAATATGGGAAAGGAAATAGTCAATCAAGTCCAGGAAGCACAGAGAGTCCCATACAGGATAAATCACAGGAGAAACAAGTCAAGACACATATTAATCAAACTATCAAAAATTTAATACAAAGAAAAATATTAAAGCAGCAAGAGAAAAGCAACAAATAACATACAAGGGAATCCCCATAACGTTAAAAGCTGATCTTTCAGCAGAACCTCTGCAAGCCAGAAGGGAGTGGCAGGACATATTTAAAGTGATGAAAGGGAAAAACCTACAACCAAGATTACTCTACCCAGCAAGGATCTCATTCAGATTTGACGGAGAAAATAAAACCTTTACAGACAAGCAAAAGCTAAGAGAATTCAGCATCACCAAACCAGCTTTACAACAAATGCCAAAGGAATTTCTCTATGCAGGAAACACAAGAGAAGGAAAAGAGCTACCATAACAAACCCAAAAACAATTAAGAAAATGGTAAAAGGAACATACATATCAATAACTACCTTAACTGTAAATGAATTAAATGCTCCAATCAAAAGACATAGACTGGCTGAATGGATACAAAAACAAGACCTGTATATATGCTGTCTACAAGAGACCCACTTCAAACCAAGGGACAAATACAGACTGAAAGTGTGGGGATGGAAAAAGATATTCCAAGCAAATGGGAATCAAAGGAAAGCTGGAGTAGCAGTTCTCATATCAGAAAAAATAGACTTTAAAATAAAGTCTATTACAAGAGACAAAGAAGGACACTACATAATGATCAAGGGATCAATCCAAGAAGGAGCTATAACAATTGTAAATATTTATGCACCCAACATAGGAGCACCTCAATACATAAGGCAAATGCTAACAGCTATAAAAGGGAATTGACAGTAACACAATAATAGTAGGGACTTTAACACCTCACTTTCACCAATGGAGAGATCATCCAAAATGAAAATAATAGGAAACATAAGCTTAAATTGATACATTAAACAAGATGGACTTAATTGAAATTTATAGGACATTCCATCCAAAATAAAACAGAATACACTTTCTTCTCAAGTGCTCATGGAACATTCTCCAGATAGATCATACCTTGGGTCACAAATCAAGCCTCAGTAAATTTAAGAAAACTGAAATCATATCAAGTATCATTTCTGACAACAACGCTATGAGACTAGATATCAATTACAGGAAAAGATCTGTAAAAAATACAAACACATGGAGGCTACACAATACGCTACTAAATAACCAAGAGATCACAGATATCAAAGAGGAAATCAAAAAATACTTAGAAACAGGGCTTCCCTGGTGGCGCAGTGGTTGAGAATCTGCCTGCCAATGCAGGGGACACGGGTTCGAGCCCTGGTCTGGGAAGATCCCACATGCCGCGGAGCAACTGGGCCCGTGAGCCACAACTACTGAGCCTGAGCGTCTGGAGCCTCTGCTCCGCAACAAGAGAGGCCGCGATAGTGACAGGCCCGCGCACCGCGATGAAGAGTGGCCCCCACTCGCCGCAACTGGAGAAAGCCCTCACACAGAAACGAAGACCCAACACAGCCAAAAATAAACATAATAAATAAATAATAAATAAAAAGAAAAAAAAAAAATACTTAGAAACAAATGACAATGAAAACACGACAACCCAAATCCTACAGGATGCAGCAAAAGCGGTTCTAAGAAGGAAGTTTATAGCAATACAATCCTACCTCAAGAAACAAGAAACATCTCAAATAAACAACCTAACCTTACACCTAAAGCAATTAGAGAAAGAAGAAGAGAAAAAACCCAAAGTTAGCAGAAGGAAAGAAATCATAAAGATCAGATCAGAAATAAATGAAAAAGAAATGAAGGAAACAACTGCAAAGAGCAATAAAACTAAAAGCTGGTTCTTTGAGAAGACAAAAAAAATTGATAAATCATTAGCCAGATTCATCAAGAAAAAAAGGGAGAAGACTCAAATCAACAGAATTAGAAATGAAAAAGGAGAAGTAACAACTGACACTGCAGAAATACAAAGGATCATGAGAGATTACTACAAGCAACTATATGCCAATTAATGGGCAACCTGGAAGAAATGGACAAATTCTTAGAAAAGCACAACCTTCCAAGACTGAAACAGGAAGAAATAGAAAACATAAACAGACCAATAACAAGCACTGAAATTGAAACTGTGATTAAAAATCTTCCAACAAACAAAAGCCCAGGACCAGATGGCTTCACAGACAAATGCTATCAAACATTTAGAGAAGAGCTAACACCTATCCTTCTCAAACTCTTCCAAAATATAGCAGAGGGAGGAACACTCCCAAACTCATTCTAAGAGGCCACCATCACCCTGATACCAAATCCAGACAAGATGTCACAAAAAAGAAAATTGCAGACCAATATCACTGATGAATGTAGATGCAAAAACCCTCAGAAAATACTAGCAAACAGAATCCAACAGCACAGTAAAAAGATCATACACCATGATCAAGTGGAGTTTATCCCAGGAAAGCAAGGATTCTTCAATATACGCAAATCAATGAGATAAACCATATTAACAAACTGAAGGAGAAAAACCACATGATCATCTCAATAGATGCAGAAAAAGCTTTTGACAAAACTCAACAACAATTAATGATAAAAAACCCTCCAGAAAGTAGGCATAGAGGGAACTTACCTCAACATAATAAAGGCCATATATGACAAACCCACAGCCAACATCATTCTCAGTGGTGAAAAACTGAAACCATTTCCACTAAGATCCGGAAAAAGACAAGGTTGCCCACTCTCACCACTATTATTCAATATAGTTTTGGAAGTTTTAACCACAGCAATCAGAGAAGAAATAGAAATAAAAGGAATCCAAACCAGAAGAGAAGTGGTAAAACTGTCACTGTTTGCAGATGACGTGATATTATAGAGAATCCTAAAGATGCTACCAGGAAACTACTAGAGCTAATCAATGAATTTGGTAAAGTAGCAGGATCCAAAATTAATGCACAGAAATCTCTTACATGCCTATACACTAATAATGAAAAATCTGAAAGAGAAATTAAGGAAACACTCCCATTTACCATTGCAACAAAAAAAATAAAATACCTAGGAATAAATCTACCTAAAGAGATAAAAGACCTGTATGCAGAAAACTTTAAGACACTGATGAAAGAAATTAAAGACAATACAAACAGATAGAGATATATACCATGTCCTTGGATTGGAAGAATCATCAAACTATCAATGGCATTTTTCACAGAACTAGAACAAAATATTTCACAATTCGTATGGAAACACAAAAGACCCCGAACAGCCAAAGCAATCTTGAGAAAGAAAAACGGAGCTGGAGGAATCAGGCTCCCTGATTTACAGGCTATCCTACAAAGCTACAGCAATCAAGACAGTATGGTACTGGCACAAAAAACAGAATACAGATCAATGGAACAGGATAGAAAGCCCAGCGATAAACTCATGCACATATGGTCACCTTACCTTTGATAAAGGAGGCAAGAATATACAATGCAGGAAAGACAGCCTCTTCGATAAGTGGTGCAGGGAAAACTGGAGAGCTACATGTAAAAGAATGAAATTAGAACACTCCCTAACACCATACACAAAAATAAACTCAAAATGGATTCGAGACTTAAATGTAAGACTGGACACTATAAAACTCTTACAGGAAAACACAGGCAGAACACTCTATGACATAAATCACAGCAAGATACTTTTTGACCCATCTCCTAGAGAAATGGAAATAAAAACAAAAATAAACAAATGGGACCTAATGACACTTAAAAGCTTTTGCACAGCAAAGGAAACCATAAACAAGACAAAAAGACAACCCTCAGAATGGGAGAAAATGTTTGCAAACAAAACAACTGACAAAGGATTCATCTCCAAAATATACAAGCAGCTCAATATCAAAAAAACAACAACTCCATTCAAAATGGGCAGAAGGGCCTTCCCTGGTGGCGCAGTGGTTGAGAATCTGCCTGCCAATGCAGGGGACACAGGTTCGAGCCCTGGTCTGGGAAGATCCCACATGCCGCGGAGCAACTAGGCCCGTGAGCCACAACTACTGAGCCTGTGCGTCTGGAGCCTGTGCTCTGCAACAAGAGAGGCCGCGATAGTGAGAGGCCCGCGCACCGCGATGAAGAGTGGCCCCCGCTTGCCACAACTAGAGAAAGCCCTCACACAGAAAGGAAGACCCAACACGCCATAAATAAATAAATAAATAAATAAATAATTTTAAAAAAAAATGGGCAGAAGACCTAAATAGACATTTCTCCAAAGAAGATATACAGATTGATAACAAACACATGAAAGGATGCTCAACATCACTAATCATTAGAGAAATGCAAATCAAAACTACAATGAGGTATCACCTCACACCAGTCAGAATGGCCATCATCAAAAAATCTACAAACAGTAAATGCTGGAGAGGGTGGGGAGAAAAGGGAACCCTCTTGCACTGTTGGTGGGAATGTAAATTGATAGTCACTATGGAGAACAGTATGGAGGTTCCTTAAAAAACTAAAAACAGAACTACCATATGACCCAGGAATCCTACTACTGGGCATATACCCTGAGAAAACCATAATTCAAAAAGAGTCATGTACCACAATGTTCACTGCAGGTCTATTTACAATAGCCAGGACATGGAAGCAACCTAAGTGTCCATCGACAGATGAGTGGATAAAGAAGATGTGGCACATATACCACGGAATATTAGCCATAAAAAGAAAGAAATTGAGTTTTTTGTAGTGAGGTGGATGGAACTAGAGACTGTCATACAGAGTGAAGTCAGAAGAGAAAAAAAAATACCATTGCTATCACATATATATAATGGAATCTAAAAAAAAAAAAAAAAGGTTCTGAAGAACCTAGGGGCAGGTCAGGAATAAAGACACAGACGTAGAGAATGGATTTAAGGACATGGGGAGGGGAAAGAGTAAGCTGGACGAAGTGAGAGAGTGGCACTGACATATATACACTACCAAATGAAAATAGATAGCTAGTGGGAAGCAGCCGCATAGCACAGGGAGATCAGCTTGGTTCTTGTGACTACCTAGAGGGATGAGATAGGGAGGGTGGGAGGGAGACACAAGAGGGAGGAGATATGGGGATATATGTATACGTATAGCTGATTCACTTTGTTATACAGCAGAAACTAACACACCATTGTAAAGCAATTATACTCCAATAAAGATGCTAAAAAAAAAAAAAGCCGCAAAGAAATTATAAATACTTTAGAAAAATAAACCACTGGAGAGCTGATTAAGTTGTCCAGAGAAGTCTTCATTATCCATTAAATTTAACATTAGCTGCTGGTTGATGACTTTTTTTTCCAGAACATCAATTACATACAACCTATGCACTTAAGAAAATTATGACATTATATGACTCAAACATGAAATTCTGCTGGTTTGTACCAAAGATATCTTCTATCTCTTGACACCCATGAAAACCCATTTGAAAGTCTTTTTTTTAATAGCTAGTAGTTCCTGAAAAATTAAGTGACTTGCTATTCATGGTATTCATGGAAAGAAACCAGTTTTACTGCATCCATGTGGGGTTGCTGGGCACCTCCACACTCATGCAGAGGCAGTGCAATCATCTGACATTAACATTAACGGCCAGTCAGTGAACATATTTCATTCTACTGGGAAACTTAGGAAGTCAAAATTTTCTAAATTACATTTTTTATGTATGATTTTTGGTTATTAGTTGATGATCCTAAAGTCAATATTTGCTTATTTCAACTAGCAGTGACAAATTGATTCTCTGCAGAAGAACTTGGGTGCGTCATTAGAAACATAAAAGATAAGGTTGGTACTTCGTGAAAACTGTCAGCCAACAAATTATGCCAGTATATGTTGTCTTAGTTGGCCTTGTTTGTTTTAGAATAGCCTAGAGATTTCCAATTTCATAGAAAAATAATTAACTGTTCTCTCTCTTTCTGAACAATACAGGTAATTTTTATTTTCACAGAAACATTCATTTCTTTCACATTTTCAAACATATCTGAAGAGGTGCAAATAAGTTATTATGTTAAAATTATTTTAATCTCCTCATCATCTGTAGTCAATCCCCCTCTTATTTCTAATTTTGTGGATTTGTGCAAAATATTTTTTAAACAAAGAAAAAATGATGAATCCTAATAAACATAACAATTTACACATAAAAAACAAAATTCACAGACAAACCTTAGAGAAAAGAAACAAATTCTGAACTTCCTCATATGTCTTACTGACAAATGGCACCATACTGATTTTCATTTGCACATCAATTTGAATTCAAATTATTCTGAGTCCAGTTTAGGGGAGATTTGTCAGTTATGTGCTTAGATGACTCACTGTTTAATAAGTATAAAATGCTACCTAGTTTCAAAGAGATATGCACACACCCAGGTTCACTGCAGCATTACTCACAATAGCCAAACTGGAAGCATCCTAGATGTTCATCGATAGATGAATGGATAAACTAAGGTAGGCTTCCCTGGTGGCGCAGTGGTTGAGAATCTGCCTGCCAATGCAGCGGACATGGGTTCGAGCCCTGGTCTGGGAAGATCCCACGTGCCATGGAGCAACTAGGCCTGTGAGCCACAACTACTGAGCCTGCACGTCTGGAGCCTGTGCTCCACAACAAGAGAGGCCGCGAGAGTGAGAAGCCCGCGCACCGTGATGAAGAGTGGCCCCCGCATGCCACAACTAGAGAAAGCCCTCACACGAAACGAAGACCCAACACAGCCAAAAATTAATTAATTAATTAATTTTAAAAAAATATTTAAAAAAAGAAACTATGGTATACAAATCAATCAATGTGATACACCACATTAACAAATGGAAGGGTACAAAAAATCACATGACCATCTCAATAGATGCAGAAAAAGCATTTGACAGAATTCAATAGCCATTCATGATAAAAACTCTCATCAAAGTTGGTATAGAGGGAACATATCTCAACATCATAAAGGCTATTTATGACAAATCCACAGCCAACATCATATTCAACCATGAAAAGCTGAAAGCCTTTCTTCTGAATTCAGGAAGAAAACAAGAATGCCCACTCTCATCACACTACATTTAATACTGTACATACTATATAATTAATATAGTATTGTAAGTGATAGCCACAGCAATCAGAGAAGAAAAATAAATAAATAAAAGGCATCCAAATTGGAAGGGAAGAAGTAAACCTCTCACTATTTGTACATGACATGATACTATATATAGAAAACCTTACAGTCTCCACAAAAAAACTATTAGAACTAATTATTCAGTAAAGTTGCAGGATACAAGACCAACATACAGAAATCTGTTGCTTTTCTATACACTAATAATGAACTACCAGAAAGAGAAAGAAAGCAATCCCATTTAAAATCACATCAAAAAGAATAAAATACCTAGGAATAAACTTAACCAAAGAGGTAAAAGACCTATACTCAGAAAACTATAAAACACTGATGGGAATTCCCTGGCAGTCTGGTAGTTGGGACTCTGCTTTCACTGCCAGGGGCCTGGGGTTCCATCCCTGGTCAAGGAACTAGGATCCCAGAAGCCATGCAGCCAAAAATAAATATATAAATAACACTGATGAAGGGAACTGAAGATGATACAAAGATATGGAAAGATAGCCCATATTCATGGATTGGAAGAATTAATATTGTTAAAAGTGTGTCCACACTACTCAAGGCAATCTACAGATTTAATGCAATCCCTACCAAAATACCCATGATATTTTTCACAGAAATAGAACAAATAATCCTAAAATTTATATGGAACCACGAAAGACCCTGAATAGCCAAAACAATCTTGAGGGGGAAAAAAAGGCTGGAGGTATCACTCTTTCTGACTTCAGACTGTAATACAAAGATACAGTAACCAAAACAGCATCATGGTACTGACACAAAAACAGACACACAGATCAATGGAACAGAACAGAGAACCCAGAAATAAATGCATACTTTTGGCCAACTAACATACAACAAAGGAAGCATGAATACAAAATGAAATATATACAATCTCTTCAATAAGTGGTGCTGGGAAAACTGAACAGCTACATGTAAAAGAATAAAATTAGAACATCTTCTCATACCATATACAAAAATAAATTCAAAATGGACTAAAGATCTAAATGTAAGACTAGAAATCATAAAACTCCTAGAAGAAAACATAGGCAGAACATTCTTGGACAATTCATAGCAGTACTTTTTTTATCTGTCTCCTAAGGCAAAGGAAACAGAAGCAAAAATAAACAAATGGGACCTAATTACATTTAAAAGCTTTGCACAACAAAGGAAACCATCAACAAAATGAAAAGACAACCTACTGAATGACAGAAAATATTTGCAAATAATATGACTGATAAGAGATTAATATCCAAAATATATAAACAACTCATACAACTCAATATCAAAAAAGAAAAACCAATTAAAAAATGAGCAGAAGGCCCTGAACCAAGATAATGGAGTAGAAGGACGTGCTCTCACTCCCTCTTGTGAGAACACCAGAATCACAACTAGCTGCTGCACAATCATCGACAGGAAGGCACTAGAACTCACCAAAAAAGATACCCCATATCCAAAGACAAAGGAGAAGCCACAATGAGACAGCAGGAGGAGCACAATCACAGTAAAATCAAATCCCATAACTGCTGGGTGGGTGACTCACAGACTGGAGAACACTTACACCACAGAAGTCCACCCACTGGAGTGAAGGTTCTGAGCCCCACATCAGGTTTCCCAGCCTGGGGGTCCGGCAACGGGAGGAGGAATTCCTAGAGAATCAGACTTTGAAGGCTAGTGGGATTTGATTGCAGGACTTTGACAGGACGGGGGGAAACAGAGACTCCACTCTTGGAGGGCACACATAAAGCAGTGTGCGCATGGGGACCCAGGGGAAGGAGCAGTGACCCCAGGGGAAACTGAACCAGACCTACCTGCCAGTGTTGGAGGGTCTCCTGCAGAGGCGGGGGATGGCTGTGGCTCAACAGCCAGCTCTACCCAACACTGGCAACAGAAGTTCTGGGAAGTACTCCTTGGCGTGAGCCCTCCCAGAGTCTGCCATTAGCCCCACAAGAGAGCCCAGGTAGGCTCCAGTGTTGGGCTGCCTCAGGCCAAACAACCAACAAGGAGGTAACCCAGCCCCAACCATCAGCAGTCAAGCGGATTAAAGTTTTACTGAGCTCTGCCCACCAGAGCAACAGCCAGCTCTACCCACCACCAGTCCCTCCCATCAGGAAACTTGCACAATCCTCTTAGATAGCCTCATCCACCAGAGGGCAGACAGCAGAAGCAAGAAGAACTACAGTCCTTCAGCCTGTGGAACAAAAAACACATTCACAGAAAGATAGACAAGATGAAAAGGCAGAGGCTATGTAACAGATGAAGGAACAAGATAAAAACCCTCAAAAACAAATAAAGGAAGTGGAGATAAGCAACCTTCCAGAAAAAGAATTCAGAATAATGATAGTGAAGATGATCCAGGACCTCGGAATAAGAATGGAGGCAAAGATCGAGAAGATGCAAGAAATGTTTAACAAAGACCTAGAAGAATTAAAGAACAAACAAACAGAGATGAACAATACAATAACTGAAATGAAAACTACACTAGAAGGAATCAATAGCAGAGTAACTGAGGCAGAAGAATGGATAAGTGACCTGGAAGACAGAATGGTGGAATTCACTGCTGCGGAACAGAATAAAGAAAAAAGAATGAAAACAAATGAAGACAGACTAAGAGACCTCTGGGACAATACTAAACGCAACAACATTCACATTATAGGGGTCCCAGAAGGAGAAGAGAGAGAGAAAGGACCCGAGAAAATATTTGAAGAGATTATAGTCAAAAACTTCCCTAACATGGGAAAGGAAATAGCCACCCAAGTCCAGGAAGTGCAAAGAGTCCCATACAGGATAAACCCAAGGAGAACCACGCTGAGACACATAGTAATCAAATTGGCAAAAATTAAAAACAAAGAAAAATTACTGAAAGCAGCAAGGGAAAAATGACAAATAACATACAAGGGAACTCCCATAAGGTTAACAGCTGATTTCTCAGCAGAAACTCTACAAGCCAGAAGGGAGTGGCATGATATACTTAAAGTGATGAAAGGAAAAAACCTACAACCAAGATTACTCTACCCGGCAAGGATCTCATTCAGATTCGATGGAGAAATCAAAAGCTTTACAGACAAGCAAAAGCTAAGAGAATTCAGCATCACCAAACCAGCTCTACAACAAATGCTAAAGGAACTTCTCTAAGTGGGAAACAAAAGAGAAGAAAAGGACCTACAAAAACAAACCCAAAACAATTAAGAAAATGGTCATAGGAACATACATATCGATAATTACCTTAAACGTGAATGAATTAAATGCTCCAACCAAAAGACACAGGCTTGCTGAACAGATACAAAAACAAGACCCATCCATATGCTGTCTACAAGAGACCCACTTCAGACCTAGGGACACATACAGACTGAAAGTGAGGGGATGGAAAAAGATATTCCATGCAAATGGAAATCAAAAGAAAGCTGGAGTAGCAATACTCATATCAGATAAAATAGACTTTAAAATAAAGAATGTTAGGAGACAAGGAAGGACACTACATAATGATCAAGGGATCAATCCAAGAAGAAGATATAACAATTATAAATATATATGCACCCAACATAAGAGCACCTCAATAAATAAGCAACTGCTAACAGCTATAAAAGAGGAAATCGACAGTAACATAATAATAGTGGGGGACTTTAACACCTCACTTACACCAATGGACAGATCATCCAAAATGAAAATAAATAAGGAAACAGAAGCTTTAAAGGACACGATAGACCAGCTAGATTTAATTGATATTTATAGGACATTCCATCCAAAAACAGCAGATTACACGTTCTTCTCAAGTGCGCACGGAACATTCTCCAGGATAGATCACATCTTGGGTCACAAATCAAGCCTCGGTAAATTTAAGAAAACTGAAATCATATCAAGCATATTTTCTGACCACAACGCTATGAGATTAGAAATGAATTACAGGGAAAAAAATGTAAAAAACACAAACACATGGAGGCTAAACAATACGTTACTAAATAACCAAGAGATCACTGAAGAAATCAAAGAGGAAATCAAAAAATACCTAGAGACAAATGACAATGAAAACACGATGATCCAAAACCTATGGGATGCAGCAAAAGCAGTTCTAAGAGGGAAGTTTATAGCTATACAATCCTACCTCAAGAAAAATCTCAAATAAACAATCTAACCTTACACCTAAAGGAACTAGAGAAAGAAGAACAAACAAAACCCAAAGTTAGCAGAAGGAAAGAAATCATAAAGATCAGAGCAGAAATAAATGAAATAGAAAGAAAGAAAACAGGAGCAAAGATCAATAAAACTAAAAGCTGGTTCTTTGAGAAGATAAACAAAATTGATAAATCATTAGCCAGACTCGTCAAGAAAATGAGGGAGAGGACTCAAATCAATAAAATTAGAAATGAAAAATGAGAAGTTACAACAGACACCACAGAAATACAAAGCATCCTAAGAGACTACTACAAGCAACTCTATGCCAATAAAATGGACAACCTGGAAGAAATGGACAAATTCTTAGAAAGGTATAACCTTCCAAGACTGAACCAGGAAGAAATAGAAAATATGAACAGACCAATCACAAGTAATGAAATTGAAACTGTGATGAAAAATCTTCCAGCAAACAAAAGTCCAGGACCAGATGGCTTCACAGGTGAATTCTATCAAACATTTAGAGAAGAGCTAACACCCATCCTTCTCAAACTCTTCCAAAAATTGCAGAGGAAGGAACACTCCCAAACACATTCTATGAGGCCACCATCACCATGATACCAAAACCAGACAAAGATACTACAAAAAAAGAAAATTACAGACCAATATCACTGATGAATATAGATGCAAAATTCCTCAACAAAATACTAGCAAACAGAATCCAACAACACATTAAAAGGATCATACACCATGATCAAGTGGGATTTATCCCAGGGATGCAAGGATCCTTCAATATACGCAAGCAATCAATGTAATACACCATATTAACAAATTGAAGAATAAAAACCATATGATCATCTCAATAGATGCAAAAAAAAGCTTTTGACAAAATTCAACACCCATTTATGATAAAAAAAACTCTCCAGAAAGTGGGCATAGAGGGAACCTACCTCAACATAATAAAGGCCATATACTACAAACCCACAGCAAACATCATTCTCAGTGGTGAAAAACTGAAAGCATTTCCTCTAAGATCAGGAACAAGACAAGGATGCCCACTCTCACCACTATTATTCAACATAGTTTTGGAAGTCCTAGCCATGGCAATCAGAGTAGAAAAAGAAATAAAAGGAATACAAATTGGAAAAGAAGAAGTAAAACTGTCACTGTTTGCAGATGACATGATACTATACACAGAGAATCCTAAAGATGCCACCAGAAAACTACTAGAGCTAATCAGTGAATTTGGTAAAGTTGCAGGATACACAATGCACAGAAATCTCTTGCATTCCTATACACTAATGATGAAAAATCTGAAAGAGAAATTATGGAAACACTCCCATTTACCACTGCAACAGAAAGAAAAAAATACCTAGGAATAAACCTACCTAGGGAGACAAAAGACCTGTATGCAGAAAACTATAAGACACTGATGAAAGAATTTAAAGATGATACCAACAGATGGAGAGATATACCATGTTCTTGGATTGGAAGAATCAATATTGTGAAAATGACTATACTACCCAAAGCAATCTACAGATTCAATACAGTCCCTATTAAATTACCAATGGCATTTTTTACGCAACTAGAACAAAAAATCTTAAAATTTGTATGGAGACACAAAAGACCCCGAATAGCCAAAGCAGTCTTGATTGAAGAAAACGGAGCTGGAGGAATCAGACTCCCTGACTTCAGACTTTACTACAAAGCTACAGTAATCAAGACAATGTGGTACTGGCACAAAAACAGAAACATAGATCAATGGAACAAGATAAAAAGTCCAGAGATAAACCCACACATCTATGGTTATCTAATCTATGACAAAGGAGGCAAGGATATACAATGGAGAAAAGACAGTCTCTTCAATAAGTGCTGCTGGGAAAACTGGACAGCTACATGTAAAAGAATGAAATTAGAATACTCCCTAACACCATACACAAAAATAAACTCAAAATGGATTAGAGACCTAAATATAAGACTGGACACTATAAAACTCTTAGAGGAAAACATAGGAAGAACACTCTTTGACATAAATCACAGCAAGATCTTTTTTGATCCACCTCCTAGAGAAATGGAAATAAAAACAAAAATAAACAAATGGGACCTAATGAAACTTCAAAGCTTTTGCACAGCGAAGGAAACCATAAATAAGACGAAAAGACAACCCTCAGAATGAAAGAAAATACTTGCAAATGAATCAACGGAGAAAGGATTAATCTCCAAAATATATAAACAGCTCATGCAGCTCAATATTACAAAAACAAACAACCCAATCCAAAAATGGGCAGAAGACCTAAATAGACATTTCTCCAAAGAAGACATACAGATGGCCAAGAAGCACATGAAAAGCTGCTCAACATCACTAATTATTAGAGAAATGCAAATCAAAACTACAATGAGGTATCACCTCACACCAGTTAGAATGGGCATCATCAGAAAATCTACAAACAACAAATGCTGGAGAGGGTGTGGAGAAAACGGAACCCTCTTGCACTGTTGGTGGGAATGTAAATTGATACAGCCACTAGGGAGAACAGTATGGAGGTTCCTTAAAAAACTAAAAATGGAATTACCATATAATCCAGCAATCCCACTACTGGGCATATACCCAGAGAAAACCATAATTCAGAAAGACACATGCACCCCAATGTTCATTGCAGCACTATTTACAATAGCCAGGTCATGGAAGCAACCTAAATGCCCATCAACAGACGAATGGATAAAGAAGAGGTGGTACATATATACCATGGAATATTACTCAGCCATAAAAAGGAAAGAAATTGGGTCATTTGTTGAGACGTGGATGGATCTAGAGACTGTCATACAGAGTGAAGTAAGTCAGAAAGAGAAAAACAAATATCGTATATTAATGCATGTATGTGGAACCTAGAAAAATGGTACAGATGAACCGGTTTGCAGGGCAGAAGTTGAGACACAGATGTAGAGAACAAACGTATGGACACCAAGGGGGGAAAGCCGCAGTGGGGTGGGGATGGTGGTGTGATGAACTGGGTGATTGGGACTGACATGTATACATTGATATGTATAAAATGGATGACTAATAAGAACCTGCTGTATAAAAAAGTAAATAAAAAAAAATTTTTTAATTAAAAAAAAAAAAAAGACTACATACCGGGGAACTCCCTGGAGGTCCAGTGGTTGGGACTCTGTCCTTCCACTGCAGGGGGCCCCGGTTCAATCCCTGGTCAGGGAACTAAGATCCCACAATCCTGCTGCACAGCCAAATAAATAAATAAAAGACTATATACTGGATGTTTTTTGTTTGTTTATTTATTTATTTATTTTTATTTTGGCTGTGCTGGGTCTTTGTTGCAGCGCACAGGCTCAGTACTTGCCCCATGGCATGTGGAATCTTAGTTCCCCGACCAGGATCGAGCCCGCGTCCCCTGCACTGGAAGGCAGATTCTTAACCACTGGACCACCAGGGAAGTCCCTGGATGTTTCCATTTATATGACCATCTTGCAAAGGCAAAACTATGGGACCAGAAAACTGTTCACTGGATGCCAGGGGCTGGGAGTGGGGGAAGGGTTGACTATAAATGAGTACGGGGGAATTTTTTGAAATGATGAAACTGTTCTGTATCCTGGTTGTGGTGGCAATTATACAATTGTATACATTTGTCAAAACTCACAGAACTGCACACTAAAAAGGATGGATTTCATTCTGTATAAATAATACCTTAATTTTAAAAAAATGAGTAAAAAGTGCCCACTGTGTGGGAGAGGGACTTAAAAGCCAAAATGATATAAAAGTCAGCAAAAATGCAAAAATGATACTTAAAAATTTTTAACAACTGAAGACGTCATTACTCAGATTAAAACATTTACAATGCCAAAAACTAGGATATAACTATACTAGAAGACTACAGAAAGGTGAAATGTGTGTTGGAGGTGGCAGTAAGCGTGCAGCTGTTAAGAGAGCTAAATCCTCATCTTTCATTGTAGGAATTCATTGGATAATGTTTAAATCTGAAAAATCAAGACAAAGCAGGATAAGGTTTCTATTTAGAACCATGGAGGCAAAATCAAAGGCTTCAGCTAGAAAATTGGAAGCTGGAAAGACTCCCACCCTGGGTTGTGGGAATCGTGGGTAAAGAGGGTTGGGACAAAAGACAGCTGGTTTTTTGTTTCAAGTCTTAAAACTCTGACTCCTTGAACTATGTATATGCATATCTTTGATGACAATAAAACTTTTTAATACCAAAAAAAAAAAAAAATGAGCAGAAGACCTGAATAGACATTTTTTCAAAGAAGATATGCAGATGGCCACAGGCCCATGAAAAGATGCTCAACATCATTAATCAGAGAAATAAATGCAAATCAAAACCACAATGAAATATCACCTCACACCTGTCAAAATGGCTATCATCGAAAAGACCACAAATAACAAATGTTGGTGAGGGTGTAGAGAAAAGAGAGCCCTAGTACAAACTGATAGGAATGTAAATTGGTGCAGCCACTATGGAAAACAGTATGGAGGTCCTCAAAAAAGTAAAAATAGAACTACCATATGATCTAGCAATTCCACTCTTGGATATATATCTGAAGAAAACAAAAACACTAATTTGAAAAGATACATATACCTCAATGTTCAATGCAGCATTATTTACAATAGCGAGGATATGGAAGCAACCCAAGTGCCCATCAACAAATGAATGGATTAAGAAGGTGTGATACACACACAGAGACTGGAGTTACTCAGCCATAAAAAAAAAAAAAAAATGAAATTTTGCCATTTGAAACAACATGGGTGGACCTGAAGGGTATTCTGCTTAGTGAAATAAGTCAGACAGAGAAAGACAAATACCATATGTGTTCACTTAGATGTGGAATCTAAAAAATAAAACAAACAAACAAAAAAAAAAAACAAATGAATGAATATAACAAAACAGAAACAAACTCACAGATATAGAAAACAAACTATTGGTTACCAGTGGGGAGAGGGAAGGAGGGAAGTGTAAGATAGGGCTAGGAAATTAAGAGGTACAAACCACTATGTATAAAATAAATAAGCTACAAAGATGTATTGTACAACACAGGGAATATAGCCAATATTTTATAATAACTTTAAATGGAGTATAATGTATAAAAATACTGAATCACTATATTGTAAGCCTGAAACTAATAATATTGTAAATCAACCATATTTTAATTAAATAAATAAATAAGAAAAAAAGAAAATGTAGTATATACATACAATGGAATATTATCTGGTCTTTAAAAAGGAGGAAACCCTGTCATATGCAACAACATGAATGGAGTTTGAGGGCCTAATGATAAATGAAACAAGCCAATCACAAAAGGACAAATACTGCATGACTGCACTTACACATGGCACCTAAAGGAATCAAACTCACAGAAACAAAGTAAAATTGTGGTTGCCAGGGACTGGGAAGGGGGGGAAATGAGGAACTGTTTTTTAATGGGTATAGAGTTTCAGTCATGCAAGATGAAAATGTTCTAGCAATCTGTTGCACAACAATGTGCACACAGTTAACACTACTGTACTACACACTTAAAAAATGTTAAGATGGTAAATTTATGTTGTGTGTTTTTTGTTGTTGTTGTTGTTGTTGTTGTTTATGTTGTGTGTTTTTTGCCACATTTTTTATAAATGTTATCTACTGACCTACTGAGGAAAGTTCATAAGTTTTTCTCTCTCCTTCTCGCTTTCAGTTGTAAAGGTGGTTTTGCACTAACATTTCTGAATTTTCTCACCAATTGATACTTCTCTGTAGAAAAATAGATTTGGATTAGATTGCTTATAACCACACTTCAGACAATAGAATTGTAAGATTCTGTTTATTTTCTTTCCAATGATACCTATTCATAAAACAGCAAACTTAGGGTTAAAAGAAAAGGGCCTTGAAGAAAGTGGCTTCTCAATAAGTCTTCACTGAACTAAGTGGAAGAAACAATTTTGCCGGGTTATGTAAAATACCGGGTTAGCCCAAGCACCTTAATCCTTAATCTAGACCAGTGGTTCCAAATGTCACCTAAATATTAGAATCACCTGAGAGCTTTAAAACTCTTGCTCCTCAAGCCATGACTCGAACAAATTAAGTTAGAATCTCTGACATTGAGATCCAGATAACAGTGGTTTTTTTTGAAAGCTCCCCAATGGGCAGTCAGAGCTGAGAACACTGACATAGGCTCATCTGATATACAAACCATCAAAAATGAGAAAATTTATTCAACTGAAGTACATTCATCAATTTTATATATCAAACAGAATAACTATTGATCTTCCAGTAGATCTTTCACTGAGTTAGGCACCAGTCAAAAATTCCAGAATATTTAGTATGAAATAAATGTGCTACAAAGATCTCCAAGCGCAAAGAGTAAGCAAGCGAATGTTTCATTTTCCTGTGCATGATATGAAATAACTCCCTCTCACAGGCTACATTTTAGTTGAAGATAAATAGGGTTGATCATGGTAAAGATACAGAATTTGTAAAGGACATCCAGTCTTTCTTGCCTTTCTCTAAATCAGTTCAGATGCTACCTTCCCACCCCACTCCACCCCAACCCCATTCCCTAAATTAACCATCTGTAAGGGAACAGGCAGAATTCTGATTTTTTTTTCAATCTGTATCTCATTCACAACGTGCTACCTAAACTGCATTTTAAGCTCTTATTTTTAATTGTGTAACTATAGGCTCTCTCCCTGCATACTTGCAAATAGAACCTGGGTTTGGCTCAAGATTTATAAGGTATTGTGTTAGTGCGACTCAGTTTCTGCCTCCAGCAAGGTCTCAGGTCAGACCTTTTTAGGGGAGTTGGAAAAATGCCTGGAAAAGGGAGGGCTGAAGTGATTGTCTGAGCTTTCCCAGAGTTAAGGGGGGATGGCCGCAGTTCGCTGCTCCCCAGCGGTCCTGTATCAGCTGAGGACAAGGAACACAAAAGACCCTGAGCCTCTCTTTTAAATCTACCCAAGAACACTCCCCTTTGGCAATCAGATCACTCCACTACAAACCAGGGATAAATACTGAGAGCTACTAAATATGGGAAAAGGTACACAGGAAGTCTCAACTCAGGCCGTAAACGAGAGAAGCCGGGCCCCAGGGACCTTCCAGGCTGGTGAATTAGGTGGCTTCCAGGGTTGATTATTTACCTTGTACTAAGTGCTTTACATGCATACCAAGTTTAATCCTCCCCACAGTGCTGGGTTGCAAATATTATTTTCATTTTGAAGATGAACAGACTGACCCTCAGAAAGGTTAAGTGGCTCACCCAACATCACTTAATCAGTAAGTGCTCTGTAGCTTTGTGTACATTCAAAAATTTAGAAGTAACATTAAACATAACTTCCAAGTTTTATCATAAGTATCTAAATCATGGCCAAGACCAATCTTCAAAAAATTTGGTATGAAACAATTGTTTCACC
Organism: Balaenoptera musculus; assembly: GCF_009873245.2. NCBI lineage: Eukaryota > Metazoa > Chordata > Mammalia > Artiodactyla > Balaenopteridae > Balaenoptera > Balaenoptera musculus. The sequence continues at coordinate 108,410,703 of NC_045789.1, forward strand.
TGAATTCTTTCACTCACTTCAACTTTAAAATATAAGAGATTTAAAATGCAGTGCACTCATTTCCATTTTATAATGTAAAACATTAAAAGAAAAGCAATAGGAATTTAGAAATTCATCATATTGCAAATGGTAGGGGAAAGGTGGTTATTTATTATTGAATTTGTGGTTATGTCCAAAATAAAACGATTTTTTTTTTTTTTTGCTCTGGCATATTCAATTGCTCTCTGATCTTCTAAACTCAAAGGGATTCTCTTTTAAGGCAAACTTAACTCTTCTAAGATTTGCATACTACATTCTAAATACTAAAGCTGTAAAGCCCAGAAACACACCTGGATATCCCAGGTAGACGGAGTCCAAAAAGAGATAATATGATTTAATTTGAACAGTAGTATATCAAGTGTGCATCATATTTTTATCCTTATATTTTATAAACTTGTTTACCAGGCATATGCTATAAAATATACATCACTATATGCCCATGGAGAAAAGAAATACATTGAGAAGTATGATTTGTCCAAAATAGTTCAGAAAAAAATATGTGCATGCATGACATTTCTGAGAAGGTGGTTTTGACACAGCTGTGCACTGATGCAGCTGTTTTCATGCGGAGGATTTTTAAACACAGCCCCCAAAACAAACACTTAAACTTTCAGCTGTATCTATTAACAAGTAATGTGTGAAACGCACATTCTTCCCATTCTAAAATCTCTCCACGGCCTTGAACCTCACCCTGTTGTAGATACCCACCCCCCTGGGGTAGAAAGCAGGGATTAAGTGGGGGTCTGGAATAAGGTGGGGTCAGAGATGGGTTGAAGATGAGGGATGGGGTGAGGTTAGGTATCGTCTGGCAGACAAACTCTATGTGACCAGAAGTTATATGTTTACCACACTTACTCATCTAAGAGAGGGCCATCCATCATTCTTAGCAAAGTGCTTGCTCATTCTCTGAGAATTCATTTATATCTTAGTCCGCTAAATTGACAATGGGCATACTCCTTTACATTCATGAATAAACAGAATTGTCTGTGTAAAAATACTATTTCATCTGTTTTACATTTGAACATCTAGAGAACTCAATTGTGGGTATCTCTGAGTTTGGACGTTTCCTAATTATGCAAACTTGATTTGATTGGATACATATATACAGCACACTGAAACAGGGGAGAATATTTGAACTATGGTATTTTTCTACACAGAAAATGTTCAATCTATTTTCTAGCAGTTCTCAGTGGTTTTTTTTTTTCTATTTACAAAAGTAATGCATAAAGAATTTCCAGGATTAGATAAAATAAAAAGAAAATGGGGGCTTCCCTGGTGGCGTAGTGGTTGAGAATCTGCCTGCTAATGCAGGGGATACGGGTTCGAGCCCTGGTCTGGGAAGATCCCATATGCCGCGGAGCAACTAGGCCCGTGAGCCACAACTACTGAGCCTGCGCGTCTGGAGCCTGTGCTCCGCAACGAGAGAGGCCACGATAGTGAGAGGCCCGCGCACCGCAATGAAGAGTAGCCCCCGCTTGCCGCAACTAGAGGAAGCCCTCGCACAGAAACTAAGACCCAACACAGACAAAAGTAAATAAATAAATAAATAAATAAATAAATAAATAAATAAATAAATAAATAAATAAATAAAATAAAATAAAAAAAAAAGAAAAGAAAATGCGGAAGGCATCGGGGATGATAGGGAATATCAGTTGCATCCATTACACTGAAACAAGTGATCTAACCTTTTTAAAAGAGAAAGGTTACTACCACCATGTCAAAGTAGATGAGTCCAAAGGATGATCTGAAAACCCATATTTTGGAGAAGCTGCATCAACATGTCTGATTTGGAGCAATGCTTACATATGGCCACACCTAAATCCTTTACTTCAAAACAGTGAAGACATTCTTTCTCTCTAATATCCCCTTTTGCATTTTTTATTCAACTGCTTTATTGAATGGAATGGAATCAAATTATGACCTTGCCCCAAGAAAATCTCTGATGATGACTGACTTTAGCTATCCTACTACAAAGAAATATATACACGCAAGTTGCCCACTATGTTACAAAAGGAACTACTCATTAAGTTAGGACTACCTTATTCAGTGGTACTTATTAAGAAGATACTCCTAATTTGGTTAATTGCCTAAATGAAAACACTGTTAGTACATGAGTGGATTCCTACAGTAAAATCTATCTTTGAGCTACTATACAATCCAATAAATGTATCCATTGTTCGGTATGAGAACTATTTCTTCTGAATGAAGGATTTGGTGCTTTACCTTTAGGGAGTTCTTTGTGTATCATCTGGTTTCAATTTCTTCTTGGGCTCCATTTCCCAAAGGGTGTGTGTGTGTGCTTGTGCTTGGGTAAAACACATACATAACTAATCCAAACATATCACTGAGGATTCACATATGTATGAATATACATCCAAATTATTTCAAAGTAAAACTTGTTACATTAAAGTATATACGCACAGAAATAGGAGGAAATGAAACCTGAAGAGACAATGTACAAGGTTATAAAATCAAGATGGAGCTTAAAAACCCCATATATTAGGTCTAAAGTAGCCACTATAGAACGAAATGAAAATTAGAAAATCAAGAAAGTAGTGAATCTGCATAAAAGTAATATAAAGCATTGTCATTTCACATGAAGCTGCTTAGCACATAAATGTATTAGTCCATATTTTTGAGCTCTTCTTAAATGCCAGTCACCGTTCTGGTCATTAGGGATACAGGGATGCACAAGATGGACCAAGTCCCTGCTCTCAAGAGGCTAACAGTCAAGCAGCATAGACAGATGAAATGGGTAAACAAATAATTATGTAATTTCAGATCATGATAATTTCTTTAAAGAAAAGTAAAGCATAAATAAATAAAAAATTACATTTAAAAAAAAAAAAAGAAAAGTAAAGCAGAGTGAGGGAATTCATAATGACTCTGGGGTAGGAGAGAGAGCAGAGATCTGAATGAAATGAGTTAACCATGCAGATGTATGAGGGGAAAGTGTACCAGATGGAGGGAAAACAAATGCAGATGATTTAAGGCAGGAAAAGCATGGTGTGTTCAAGAATCGTCAAGGTCAGTGTGATTGGAGGAGAGTGAGAGAAAGAGAGAAAGATAAATAATGAAACTGGAAAATCAGGCAGGAACTGGATGATGTCCTCTCAGAAAGAAGAGGGGAAAGAGAGGTCAGGAAAATAGGTGTGTGTGACATCACAGAAGCCAAGAGAAGAAACAGTTTCGAGACGGAAGAACCAACACACTGTGTCAAATGATATTGAGAGACTTAGTAAAATGAGGACTGAGAATGAACCACGAGATTTGGCAAATGGACTTGTTTCAGTGGAAAAGAGATCCTTTCCAAGAGTTTTTCCAGCAGAGAAAGAGAGTATTGGCTACAGGAGAACATGGGATCAAGAGAGGTGTTTTTCTAAGATGAGAAACATTATAAACGTAATAAATGGCCAATGCAAGTCAAGCAACAATAACAAAGATAAATCTTGCACCGTTCATTGCAGTGCATTGATGTGCAAATGTCATATACACAAATGCACACACACACACTGAAATTCCCAAACACCAGCTTGTTTAGCAATGCTAAGTCAGATCTTTAACTTTCTGTCAATATTTGTCTTTACCCTTTACCCTAACCTATTGAGTAAATTTACTTTCCAGGGACACTAAATTCATGAATATAAATTATTACAGAAATTTTCAAAATGCCACCTTTTTTTTTTATATTATGTCATTTTTTTAACATCTTTATTGGACTATAATTGCTTTACAATGGTGTGTTAGTTTCTGCTTTATAACAAAGTGAATCAGCTATACATATACATATATCCCCATATCTCCTCCCTCTTGCATCTCCCTCCCACCCTCTCCAAAAATGCCATCTTGAGGAACACACCAAAGTAAGTTAAAAGTTATAATTTCAGTCACAAATTGCATTTGATTGTTCACTTTTATAATTTGAGGTTCTATCAGAGTGTAATCAATGTTAACATAACTTTGTTACCCTGAGCACTACTTTGGAGGAGATAATGTCTGTAAACACATACAGATTTTGAAGGAAACTGGCAGAATATATAAACCAGTACATAAAGACAACTGGATTTGTGGAAAGAGTGCAAGTATGAAACCAGAGAAAACTAGGAATGACATCCCAGCTCCACTTACTAACATGTTACCTTGGGCTCCTGAGTCTCATTTCCCTCATTTGTAAAGTGGAGATAATGATGTCCATCTCACCAGCATGCAATAACAAATAAATCAGTAAAAAATGTAGGGAGAGTACCTGGCATACAGACAGTATGCGCAGTAAATGGCAGCATTGATTTTTTTATTGTAATATAGTTGATTTACAATGCTGTGTTAATTTCTGCTGTACAGCAAAGTGATACAGTTATACATATTTTTTATATATATTCTTGTCCATTGTGGCTTATAGAATATAGTTCCATGCATTATATAGTAGGACCTTGTTGTTTATTCATTCTATATATAATAGTTTGCATCTGATAACCCCAAATTCCCACTCCATCCCTCTCTCACCCCCACCTTGGCAACCACAAGTCTGTTCTCTATGTCTGAGTCTGTTTCTGTTTCGTAGATAAGTTCACTTGTGTCATATTTTAGATTCCACATATAAGTGATATCATATGATGTTTGTCTTTCTCTTTCTGACTTACTTCACTTAGTACGATAATCTCTAGGTCTATCCCTGTTGCTACAAATGGCATTATTTCATTCTTTTTTATGGGTGAGTAGTGTTCTATAGTATGTATGTATCACATCTTCTTGATCCATTCATCCGTCAATGGGCATTTAGGTTGCTTCCATGTCTTGGCTATTGTAAACAGTGCTGCTATGGACACTGGGGTGCATGTATCTTTTTGAATTATGGTTTTCTCCAGATATATGCCCAGGAGTGGGATTGCTGGATCATTTAGTAACTCTATTTTTAGTCTTCTGAGGAACCCCCAGACTGTTCTCCATAGTGGCTGCACCAATTTACATTCCCACCAACAGTGTAGGAGGGCTCCCTTTTCACCACGTCCTCTCCAGCATTTATTATTTGCAGACATTTTGATGATGGCCATTCTGAATGGTGTGAGGTGGTACCTTATTGTAGTTTTGATTTGCATTTCTCTAATAATTAGTGGTGTAGAGCATCTTTTCATGTGCCTCTTGGCCATCTGTGTATCTTCTTTGGAGAAATGTCTATTTAGTTCTTCTGCTCATTTTTCAATTGTGTTCTTTGTTTTTTTTGTTGTTGAGTTGCATGAGCTGTTTGTATATTTTGGGAATTTAGCCCTTGTCAGTCACATCGTTTGCAAATATTTTCTCCCATTCTGTAGGTTTTTTCATTTTGTTTATACTTTCCTTTGCCGTACAAAAACTTACATGTTTGATCATGTCCCATTTGTTTATTTTTGCTTTTATTTCTATTGCCTTGGGAGAGTGACCTAAGACAACATTGGTATGACTTATGTCACAGAATGTTTTGCCTATGTTCTCTTCTAGGAAATGGCTTAAAGACTTAAACATAAGACATGACACCATAAAACTTCTAGAAGAGAACATAAGCATTGATTTTTAATAACAATTAGGTATGTCTTTTGATTTACATTACTACAAATTTTCTATTCTCCATCAATATTCTTTCATTGCACAGAAGCACAACGATACAATGTATTCAGTCCTTAGGAACTGGTTTCCCACAATCAGTTGAAGTTGACAGATCATAAGAAAGTTACTATCAAAAAAAAAAAAAGTTACTATCTCTTGGGTAATAACTAATTATTCCTTCAAAGAGGCAGAAAAAATATGCACATTAAACTTTCTACTAGAGTGAAAATGTTTTTGGGAAATGACTGTAGAGGATATTTATCCTTCTAAAAGTCTTGAAAGGCTCTCAAGTGGTTTTTAAACTAGTTCTCAGACCTAGGGGATCCTCAGTGGTGCCTCAAAGGCCACAAGAGGGGCAGGACAGGAGAGATGATGTTTAGAGATGGATGGGAGTTCACGCTGCTTGGATCAGAGCAGTTCCACTTTCTGTGTTTACACTGGACTCTACATTGGATTTCATTTGAAGAAACACTCTTAAGATAAAAGAAAATTTGAAATCCTTGCCCTAAATGAACAGTTAGAGGCTACAGTGATTCTCTCACTAATCACTCAAGTCCTTTTCTCTAAAAGTCCTTTTCACCAAATTTGATTTGAATAACCACTAAAACCATACAGAAAATTAAATTACAAACAATGCATAATCCAAGTTAGAAATAAGGCTTAAAATTAAATTAGCAGCATTGAGAGTTGACAGGTATCTCAAACTGTTTATTCACGACACACCACATCATTGAAGACACAAGTGAACACTTGCTTCGTTTTGCTTCTTGTACACTGCCCGGTACGATAACAGGGTTTTCTCCTCTTCAATAGTCCGCAGTATAATGGCGAGCTGGAAAATTAACTCTGAATTTCCTCTTTTCAAATGCTCATAACTCACCTGACCCTTGAGGGTGAAATTCTCACACACTTTCTCAGGGTGAGGGCCATGTGATTCCCATCGTCTTAATGGAAATCACACTTCTCACACCCTACAAAGGGCTTTAGCAACTTAGGGATTCATATCTCCACAGCCAAAGCTGTTGCTTTTTATTTCCTCTGGGTTTTATTTTCCTCTGTTAAAACTGTTGTAAGATATTTATGATGCATATCCATGAACAAGACACTGCGTACAGCTTCCCTTTCCTCCTCCCACTGTGTCTGTCCGTAGCACTATAGTTTCTTCAAATAATCTTCTACGTGGTACAAGAAATGTGTAATTGTAAACTCATGTATAATAGGTATAATCCTACTAATCATGGAGGCTCATGAACTCATGTGATTTGTTACGTCCAAAACTTTTTAAGTGTGAAAGCCCTTTTAACTTCAAAAATACTCGTGAATTTCCACTTAAGGGTAATTGCACTTTTAGTTTCTGAACATTGAGAAAACACATAAATGGCAAGAAGACACTATGGATTATAAAGTCCTATTAATGAACCTTTGCTTTCTTAATTATAAGAGTAGGTTTGTGTATGTTAATCACAGCATACGTCTGAAAATGGTACATTTATGTGTGAAATACATCATACATTTAATTTACAGACAAGCTTAGCACAGTCATGGATTTGTAGAGCCTTCATACTAACTCTGGGCCCTCCGTAAATCCTCTCCCTACATGTCGCAAACGCCTAGTAGAGGAAAAAGGACATGGTCTCGAGTCAGAAAAATCTGGTTTAACTCACAGGTCTTCTTCCTCTTACGATCTACATGAACTTATCCTATTTGATACCCAGCTTCCTTATCTGATAAAGTTTAGGATCAAGGCTGTGTAAATTAAAATATATGTAGTGCAAATCTACAAACAATAAATGCTGGAGAGGGTGTGGAGAAAAGGGAACCCTCTTGCACTACTGGTGGGAATGTAAATTGATATAGTCACTATGGAGAACAGTATGGAGGTTCCTTAAAAAACTAAAAATAAAACTACCATATGACCCAGCAATCCCACTACTGGGCATATACCCTGAGAAAACCATAATTCAAAAAGAGTCATGTACCACAATGTTCACTGCAGCTCTATTTACAATAGCCAGGACATGGAAGCAACCAAGTGTTCACCAACAGATGAATGGATAAAGAAGATGTGGCACATATATACAATGGAATATTACTCAGCCATAAAAAGAAATGAAACTGAGTTATTTGTAGTGAGGTGGATGGACCTAGAGTCTGTCATACAGAGTAAGTCAGAAAGAGAAAAACAAATACCATATGCTAACACATATATATGGAATCTAAAAAAAAAATGGTTCTGAAGAAACTAGAGGCAGGACAGGAATAAAGATGCAGACATAGAGAATGGACTTGAGGACACGGGGAGGGGCATGGACATATATACACTACCAAATGTAAAATAGATAGCTAGTAGGAAGCAGCCGCATAGCACAGGGAGATCAGCTTGGTGCTTTGTGTCCACCTAGAGGGGTGGGACAGGGAGGGTGGGAGGGAGACACAAGAGGGAGGAGATATGGGGATGTATGTATATGTACAGCTGATTCACTTTGTTATACAGCAGAAACTAACACACCATCATAAAGCAATTATACTCCAATAAAGATGTTAAAAAAATAAATAATAAAATAAATAAAATATATGTAGTGCTTAATATGTAATGGCAATAATGGCTAATATTTATTACATGTTTACTGTGCACCATAAGTTGGGCTTAAAATGTATAGATATACAAACAGTGTAAGACATAAACTCATAAACAACAATTCCATGAAGTATATTGTGGCGGTCAAGAGAATCCACATCAGAGTTCAAGCACTTAGGTTCAAATCTAGGCTCTGGGCTCTAAGACCTACTAGCAACATGACCAAGGACAAGTTATTTAACTTCTCCAGTATTTTCTTCCTCATCAGTAAAAAGGAATAACAATAATCCTTACTTTACATTAATAATATTTGTCAAGCGCTTAGCATAATGCCTGGAACAGAGTAAGAGTATGTAAGTATTAGATTCTATTATTTTATAGGTGAGGCAATTGGGTTCAATAAATTAACTTGCCCAAGGTCACACAGATGCTAAAAAGCATAACTGGGGCTCTAATCAGATTTCTCTAATTTTACAGGTGTCGGCTTCTTTCAGACGGATACTTGCTCCTCTTCCCACTACTCCTATTTAGGTTCAACCCTCCTGGGTAATGCAAGGAAAAGGCAACTCAATCTAAACAGTAGGCAGCTATAATGACTTCAATCACGCACCAATTTATACAGGCCACCAGGAGAATGAACTGTTTTCCCATGTGAAGTGCCTTTCAGGCAACAATGAAAACCAACTGAGGCAACATAGGCTTGCAGACCCTTGATTTAGCATATTGGTTGCAACTCAGCGGCAGGTGAGATGAGCAGCAGCAGAGTATCCAGAAGCACTTGAGCACACAGACCCCATCAATCCTTGAACGCACAACCCAGGTCTACCCACTATGCTTCCTCATCGCCCTCTGCTACGTTAACATCTGACTTGCTTTTGCTAAATTTTTCTCAAGATGGAGCTAACTTAATCAGGTTTTCACATCTTTCCTAAATATTCATCTATCGATTTACATAAGACTTGTCTCTTCATAATATGATTAACATAAGGAAAATGCCCTCTTACCAAGCCAACTCAGTAGTACAGGCACAGTTAAGTCTTTGCAGAAATCTGTACCCAACTTGGTTGAACCCCAAATATCCATACACCCCCATTCCCAGGGTACAAGTATCCCAAAACAGGGCCGAATCCTTTCTCTGTATCTCATTGGCCAGATTTATCTTATTGCTAAAGATAAATGATATTATAAGTGCTATTCCACTCAAAACCCTAAGCCCAATATAGTTTATTTTTATTAATTCAACACGAACTAAATTAAAAAACTCAACTTCCAATGTATTTCGTAAGACCTTTTACCACATCCCAGTGTGACTTATAATCCTTAAACTAAACTTCTATTTTAATACATCCCAGTTCTATCAACTAGTCTTGATAACAATCTCTCCTCTCCTCCAACACAAGAGTATTCACTTCTCATCAGTACTTAACAGGAATTTCTATTTGAACTTGACATCAGAAGTATCTGAAAAATTCCAAGGCATAAATTATAGCAGGCTCAAAGGGCTGGGAGCTCAATGAAGTTCTCGTCAGTGAACTTTTATACATCTGTATGATGCAAGGAATAAACTTTGATCATATGACCTCAAAGACCTTCACAATCTGCTTCTCTCTGCACACCCCTAGAGTTTATTTTAAATTTTTTGAGACATTCCCTCTCGAAAACATTCAAAGATTCAAATCTGGGGGTTGGCCTCAAGCTTATACATATTCCCAGAGAGCCCTCATTTTTAGCCATATTTTAATGGACCATACTTTCTGATCAGTACCACAAGCCTTCCACTACATCCCTCCATTAGACAAAATTGTCACTTAAGTACTAGCAAAGTGGATTGGCATGTCCTCAGCAATTAACAGATAAACAGTGAACTGAAAGCTAGGTCTCCATTACTACTGAGATAGTCAATATAGCCTTTTTTAAAATTATAATTAAAATTTCCATTAGAAACACACAAAGCTCTCTTTGCCAAACTGAAAAGGACAAAACTGGTACGAAGAGAATTTCCAAGCTTTTGAAAGGTCATTATGAACAATAGGATTTAAAAAAAAAAAAAAAAAAACTGTTTTAAAAAAAATTGGCACTACCCCTTGAAACAAGTTGAAAGAAAAATTAAGCTAAAATGTGACGTCTATAACCAGGGTGCTCAGTCAGCCAGTTCCTTGCCAAAATAGTGTCAGAATCATAACTCTGTTCCATTAGTCTCGCCTTTCTTGTTTGAAGAATTTTCTTTTGATTAAACCCCTTACAGTGTGGGACTCCACAGCATTCTGAAGGCGAGCTTGGAATGCAAGACAACTAATGACAGGGTGGTTTCCCACAGGCAGACCTTCAGGAAGAGGTGGGCAGATTAGCCCGATTTAGGGCTCTCTTCTCAAGGAGCCTCAGGATCTTACAATCCAGAAAATGAGCTAAAAGGCAACAAAAGGCTCAATCTGGAAGACACCCAGTCAAAGCTATTTTCTTCTCCCAACACAAACTCAAAACAGGTGTATCACTTATTTTTCATTTTAACTCTGATAAACTCTCTGAACTTTCTGCTTATATACACAATGACTAAATTTAACTACTAAATCAACCAAATGGTTGACAATTAAGCCCATCACTGTTATTATTGATTGTATAATAAATAATCACAGAGTAGTTAAAAAGCTGGAGCCCAAAGGGCCATGAAGCCTTACACGGGTAAAGAAGCTGAAGAAAAGGATTTTTTGCCACCTTATAAGGAATCAGGTTTCCAGGCAGCTCACTTTATAAACACACACTTTTATAAACACACACTAAGTCAATCAGCTGGCCGGCCAGTCTCACTGATACCCTTTCTTGAAGGGTAAGGAAATAAGAGTATGAGGAATGAGAATTTATTTCAGGAGCTATACCAGGCATCGCTCAGGTAAAAGGAAATAAAAACATGTACCGTGGCCTAAAGGAAGGTGGTGATTATGAGCAAAATGGCTTCCTGGCAAGTTCCTTTCTAAACAAAATCTTGTTTCTCTTTTTAAAGTACTGAACAATCAGCACCATTCCCCACCCCCCCACCCACACACACACACATTTTCTCAAGTCATCAGCTATCCTATTCTACCAAATAATAATCGCTATCATATACTGAGCACCAGGCTAAATACCATATTGTATCTCATTTAAAATCTCTCAGCACTCCACAGAAGGTAAATATTTTCCTCTTCTTTTCATAAATGGGGGACATGGAAACCGAGTTTTAGAGCGCTTACATAACTTGCCAAGTTTGCACAAATTGCAAAGGTGAGATTTTCACCCAGGTGTTACTGGTTTCAAAGTTACCTCTAAACACAATTAGATCTAATATAACGAACAAATATCTAGTAAAACCTTACAACATTGTGCCTCACTTTTTATACTTTCTCATCATCTTAACAGTCCATCATGGGAAAAAAAAAAAAGGCGTTAGCCAGAAAATAGCATTGTTTAAAGGGCTCAAAATACAACGTCCACCAACATACAACAAATTAGCACCCAGGAACCATGAGCTATGGGTCCTAATTTGACACAAAAGCTTGTAGCTCCTGAATTCTTGACCAAAAAATCTTCAAGGATGTTTCTGATTTTAAGAGAAGAGATATCATCATTCCAAGGGGCTGAGTTTCAGAGACAGTAGAAAGATTATCTATATTGTTGGGCTGTACCACACAGGCCTACAAGCCCTGTACTCACCCAGCTTCAAGACTGAAGAAAGAGCCCAGAGTCAGTGACAGAGACATCAATGGTTTAATGGATGCGGAAGCTTAAGGTCTGAAGCAAGGTCCTGGAACAACACCCCACTGTGTGTGGCCTACAGTGGGCAGGACATGGCGGCAGGCTTCACTCCCGGGGAGAAAGGGGTGGTTACTAGTTATAGGGGGAATTGACATCAGGTTGGCTCATCGGTTACCAGGGAAACCAGCAGAGGGGCACACCCCTCACCACACCTTTGATAAGCTATCTTGTGGAGATGTTCTGATTTAAAGCTAGAACAATGATTAGCTGGGGCCTAGAGCAAGTATGTAAGGTATGTAGCGTATAGGTGAAGCAGGCATTGGTTGAGTAAGGGATGTACAGAGAGCAAGAGAATAGCCATCTTGAGTGGCCTGATAATACATATATCCTGGAAAGAAGGAAGGAAGGAAAGAAGGAAGGAAGGGAACTAATAACAAAAAGCTTCCTCCTCATGATACCTAAAATTTCTTTAATCCTTAATCTAGCTACAAAACACGCTATATATATATATATATATATATATATATATATATATATATATATATATATATATATAAATTATTCAAACTAAGATGTGAATGATGGAGTTCATAGCTTTCCTGAAAGCATGTCTTTCAGGTGGAAGAGTAAACCAGGGCCCTAGAACAGTAGTTTTCAAACTTGAGTGTCTATCAGAATCACCTGGAGAACTAGTTAAACAGACTGCTGGGCTCTGCCCCCATTACTGATTCAGTACATCAGCTATGGGGCTGAAGAATGTGCATTTCTAGAAAGCTCCAAGATGTTGCTGGTTTCAAGACTACCCTTTCAGAACTGATGCTGTAGAACTGAGGCAGAAGTTTTTAACAGAAGCTGCTCAAATAGTAGCTGAACAGATTTTTAAATAGTAATTTGAAAAATACTACCTCCTCATCTCAAAACACTTCATGCTTCACCAGGAGTTAAAGGGAGACAAAAGATGGCTCATTTAGTCAAGAATGGAAAAGAATTAAAATTCAGAAGCTTGGATTTCTCTGGGCACGAGTGTGTTTTTGGTTGTGCTGTGTTTACTCTTGGAAAAATGCGGCATCCCACTTTTATTCTCAAAGGGCTTTAAATGCTTATTAAAAATGTTCTTTGAAATCAAATAGCTCTTTATAGCATCTGTATTTTGATGATTTGATTGTAAATGAATGAAAAGCATATGGATTAAGTCACACATGGTTTTAAAGAACTACAGGCAAAAGTGTCTAATAAGACACACTGAGTTTACCAAATTGAAATGTTTGTAAGAAAAAGTCACTGGATAGAGGAAAACAATCTGACTTCATTCTAACTGGAATGCTTACCTAGTTATACGCAAATATCTATATGTTAAGAATGTGAATATCACCTCTAGGTATCTGCATTTATTATTTCTGCCAAGGGTCTAATATATTCCCGTATTGTATTTAAGCTAACCACTCAATTGCATAATTATAAAAAAGAAATTTTATTCTGAAATAGGAGTTTCAGATAAATAATTAATAAGATAGATAATATTTGCCTTTCGACCATGGCTGAGCTTCAGCACCTAAGATAGCTATTGTATTATCATTAGTGGATGATCTACATGTACAAAACATATGTGGTAAAGAATATATTTAGATCTTAACTAAGATTTGTTTTCTTAGAGATTTACTTTTTTCCCTCCCAAAGCACATTTTAGAACAATGCTTTCCTGTGTTTATTGCAGAGGGAAGGGAAAGGGCACAGTAGAAGAGATTCAAAGGGAGGATCCACTTGGCTTTGTGTTTCCAAAACAATGAATTTAGGAGAACCAAGAGAAAAGAAAAATGGTCTGAGGGTTAGAGTTTGAACATGTGGGTTTCTACAGCTGTGGGTAAGCAAACGGAATATATGTAAATAGTGAGGAGAGTGGCCAGGCTAAGACGCTGGACCTAAAAGACCTGGAGACAGAAATGCAGGACCCATTTTGAAAGCAGAGTCAGCATCTGGGCTGCACTTGAGAGAACATTAAACATGAGCTCTGCTCCATAACCACATCATCATTCCTTCCTGGATGGCAGTTAGAGCCATCTTGCTGTTGGTGTTCTTATATTACTGATTTATTCCTTCTGCTTATTTTTCATGGTCAGTTCTTCCAGAAACTTGTCTGTGTTATTAAAGTTACTACTGTTATTAAAATTTTCAAAGGACCAGATTTCAGTTTTGATGATCATCTCTGTTGGTTTTTCTTTGTTTGCTTGCTTTTTATGTCATCTTTATTATTTCTTTTTTCTATTGTTTTCATGTTTCTTCCGTATTCTTTTCCTAGCTTTATGAGTTAAATGCTTAATATTTTTATGTTAGTTTTTTAAAGAAATACATCTTAGGCTATAAATCTTCCTCTGAGTGCTGCTACAGTTGCATCTCACTAATTTTCACATGCACTAGTTGTATTGTCATGTATTTCAAAATTCCAATTTATATTTCCTTTTTAATCCTTAGTTTACTTAGAATTATGTTTCTAGGTTCCAAATGCATAACAATAGTTTTTATTTTATTGTTGATTTATAATCTATGGGTATTTTGGACAGGGACTGTGGTCTCTACAAAATCAATTAGTTGGGGAACTGTTATTACTGTTCCATGTTGTTCTGAGAAAAACATGTGTGTTCTCTAATCTCTGAGCTCTATCATATCTAAATCAACTTGTTAAGCATATCATTAAAATTTTCTATATAGTTACCAAATTTTTTCTTGCTGGTCTATTATTTATGACACTCCTCACACCCTGTAAGTAAGCAATTTATTAGTTTCTGCTTTATCTCTTCTATATTTCTTTTTGCATACACAAGCAGATACATATATTTTTTTATTTTCCCTTTCTCTTACACAAGAGATTACATATATACTTTTTGTGCTTTGATTTTTTAAATTTAACGATACATCCTAAAAAGCACACTCTGAGTTTCATAGGTTTGCTTTTTATCTTTTCTTACAGCTATATGTACTCCATTGTATAAATGTACCATAATTTAGTCATCCAGTCTCTAATGTATGGGAAAATTACAAATAATGCCTCAATGCATAATTTTTTACGTATATATTTTCAATTTGCTGAGGTATATCTTTAGTGTAAAGTCCTAGAAGTGGGGATGCTAGGTCAAAGAGGAAATGCATATGTAGATTTGTTATATATTGCCAAATTCTTCTCCATAGAGGATATACCATTTTTGCATTCCCATCTGCAATAAATAAGAGTGGCTCTTTCCTCACAGTCTGGCCAACAGTGTATGTTGTTAAGCCTTTAAATATTTGTCAACCTGGTAGGTTAGAAATGTTATCTCAGCACAATTTTGATTTGCATTTCTCTTATTATGAGTAAAGTTGAACATATTTTCACATGTTTAAGAGCGATTTTATATCATTTTTGTGAATTGTCAGTTCATGTCTCTTTGCTTATTTTTCAACTGAGTATTTTATCTTTTTTCCTCAAATGTTATTTTTAAATATATTAGAGGTGTCAAAACTTTATCTGTGATATGAATTGCAGATTTTTTTCACGACTTGTCACTTGTCTTTTGATTTTGTTAATGGTGCTTTTTTCCATGAAGATTTTTTGTAATTCTGTAAAATTTATAAATCTTTTCTTTTATTGCATCAGGATTTTAAGTCATATTTAGAAAACCTTCTCCTACACATGGGTTATAGATGAATTCACCAATGTTTTCTTCTAGTTTCAGTTTTATGTTTACATCTATGATCCATCTGATGTTTATTCTTTTGTATGGCATGAGGAATAAATCTTACAATTTTAAAATTCATCCCTGCCTCAGCAATTTTAAATAATCTTTATCCTATGATAAACTTCTGTATGTACTTGGGTATTTTGAACTTTATATTCTATTTCACTGATCTGAATTTTTATGCACCAGTACCTCATTATTTTATTATTGATTACCTTAGTTATTGAAAACCTTTTTTTATAGAGAGTTGTTGTAGTCCCTCCCCACATCAGCCCATAGCAGTTCCTTTTCACTGTTTATTGGTCATGATTATGGTTTTTTTCATATATATTTTAGTATCAACTTGATTACCTCCAGGTAAAAAGCTTGGAGGTATGTTTGTTGGGATCATCCATATATAAATTAACTTAAGGAGAATGATACTGAGATGTCTTATCCAAGACCAAGGATGTCCCATTTATATTATTTAGGGGTACTATATAATCTCCATATAAGTTCTGCACATTTCTTAAGTTAGTCCTAAGCATTTTTAGTTTTGGTGGGGAGGGGTGTATTATAAATGTATTCCATTATAATTCCTAAATAATGTTATTTGTGTATACAAAAGCTATTTCTTTTATTTCTTTCTTTTTAATTTTATATCTTGCTACCTTGTTAAATTCTTTCAATGCTTAAGTTAGTTTTATCATTGATTCTCTAAGGTTTTTTAATAAACCATTTGCAAATAGTCATTTCTTCTTTTCCAATTCTTATGTCCTTGATTGTTTTCCTTTGTCCAATCACATCAGCTTATACATCCAGTGTTAAATAATACTGGAAGTGGTGGGCTTACTTGTCATGCTGCTGGCCTCTGTGGGAGTGCCAATTTTAGAATTTAAGTGTAGATTTTTTATCATATTAAGGAAGTATCCATTTATTCCTACTTTCTCAAGTGTTTTTATTAGGATGGAACTGTGTCAAAGTCTTTTTTCAACAGCTATGGAACTATTCATATAAATTATTTTTCTCCTGAGACATACTGTATAGAGATTCATATTAATAGATTTTCTAATATTGAATCATCTTTCCATTATTGATATAAATCACACTTGGTCATGGCTTATTGTTTCTTTAATGTGGTGATGGAGTCTGTTCACTAATATTTTATCAAGGATTTTTGCATTAATATTCATGAGTCATATAGTATCGTTATCTTTTTCAGGCTTAGGTATCAATGTTACACTAAATTCACTTAAAGAATTTGGATATTTTTCCTCATTTTCTTTATTTTCTATACTCTAAAACAATTTGAGTAGTATTGGGTTTATCTGACCCTTAAGGTTTTACATTTAAACCTCAAAACCTGATTTTTCCTGTGTTAGGCATTAGGATTACTTCTTCAAGATCAACCTCATTTGTCACCACCTCAGTAGAGTGAAGTGCAGTTACTTTAGTAGATGACAATATTGGTAGGGTGAAAGGGAGGAGTTGGTGTATTCTTTTTCTTTTAATTTCTGTGTGATTCTTAATTCTTCCCTCTTACTTCCTTCTTTTCCTTCTCTTTCTCTAGTTACCTCTTTATATCTAGAAGCAATGCTTCTGTAAAGTGTTACCTCCAGTTACACTCACATTCAAGCCCCCTCTTTGTGGCTGCTGCTATAAACTATGTCTTAGACCTTAGTTTGACATTTTAGCTTGCAATATCAGAACTTTTTGGTGCAAATTTCTTAAATCTATGCTACATCTTTGTCCTTCATGCTCCTCTGTCCCACCTTGGGTATGTACAGACTAGCAGTGGCAATGCGTACTCCATTGGTAGCTCTGCTTAAACTAGTATTTATTTCTCTACTTATAGGTAATTTGAAGTTTGTGATATTCTCTGTCTCCTAGAAATACTATAGACATGGGTCATTTATGGCTCCTTTGTGTTGCATTTTTATTTTATAGTTTTGTGGGAGAGTTTGTGGAGAGGTCTGGATTTTGGTGGTCATCATTATCCTAGAGCCAACGAAAACTCTCCCTTATCTCTTTAAATATTTCCTCCCTCTTATTTTTCTCTTCTCTCCTTTCAGAACCCATATTATACATGTATTGGACTCTCTCATTCTACCTTATATCTCTCTTAATTTTTCATTTGTATTTGCATAATTTTATATCATTTTTAATTTTTATTTTCTATCTCTTTGCTTCTGCTGTATAATATTCTCAGAATCTTGTAATTTATTAATTCTACCTTCAACTGTATATATTTAACTCTCCCATGGAGATTTCTTTCCCAAATTATTCTTTCATCACTCCTGGATTTCTAAGATAATAAGAGTATGTACTTAGTACTTCATAGGTATGTACTTAAGAGTATTAAGAGTTTTACAGACATACAGATAAATGGAACACAGGAGAGAGCCCAGAAATAAACCCACACACTGGCAGTCAATTAATATTCAACAAAGAAGGCAAAAATATACAATGGAGAAGAGACAGTCTCTTCAGCAAGTGATGTTGGGAAAGCTGGACAGCAACATGGAAATCAATGAAGTTGAACACTCCCTCATACCATACACAAAAATAACTCAAAATGGCTTAAAGACTTAAATATAAGCTGTGACACCACAAAACTCCTAGAAGAGAACATAGGCAAAACATTCTCACACATAAATTGCAGTAAGATTTTCTTAGTTCAGTCTCCCAACACAAAAGAAATAAAAGCAAAAATAAACAAATGGGACCTAATCCAACTTATAAGCTTTTGTACAGCAAAGAAAATCATAAACAAAACAAAAAGACGACCTGTAGAGTGGGAGAAATTATTGCAAATGATGCGACCAACACGGGATTAATTTCCAAAATATACAGAGAGCTCATGCAACTCAACGTCAATTTAAAAAAAAAAACAACAATCAAAAAATGGGCAGAAGTAGAGAACAAATGTATGGACACCAAGGGGGAAAAGTGGGGGGGGGCGGGGAGTTGTGGGATGAATTGCAAGATTAGGATTGACATATACAGACTAATATGTATAAAATAGATAACTAATAAGAACGTGCTGTATAAAAAAATAAAATTCAAAAAAAAAAAAAGGGCAGAAGACCTTAACAGACGTTTCTCCAAAGGAGACATACTGATGGCCAACAGGAACATAAAAAAGATGCTCAACATCGCTAATTATTAGAGAAATGCAGATCAAAACTACAGTGAGGTATCACCTTACACCAGTCAGAGTGGCCATAATCAAAAAGTCTACAAATAATTAACGCTGCAGAGGGTATGGAGAAAAGGGAACCCTCTTACACTGTTAATGGGAATGTAAATTGGTGAAGCCACTAAGGAAAACAGTCTGGAGGTTCCTTAAAAAACTAAAAATAGTTATCATATGATCCAGCAATCCCACTCCTGGGCATATATCCAGAAAAGACAAAAACTCTAATTTGAAAAGATACATGCACCCTAACATTTATAACACCACTATTCACAATAGCCAAGACACGGAAGTGAACTAAAAGTCCATCAACAGACAAACAAATAAAGAAGTATATTCAATGGAATATTGCTCAGCCATAAAAAAAGAATGAAATAATGCCATTTGCAGCAACATGGATGGACCTAGAGATGATCATACTAAGTGAAGTCAGAGAAAGACAAATTTTATATGATATCACTTATATGTGGAATCTAAAAAGATAATACAAATCAACTTATTTACAAAACAGAAACAACTCACAGACATAGAAAACAAATTTACGGTTACGAAAGGGAAAAGGGGAGGGAGAGGGATAAATTAGGAATATGAGACTAACAGATACATACCACTCTATATAAAATAGGCAAACAACAAAGATTTACTGTATAGTACATGGAACTATATTCAGTATCTTACAATAACCTATAATGGAAAAAAATCTGAAGCTCTACACCTAAAACTAACACAATATTGTAAATATAGTTTAATAAATTAAATAATTTTTTAAGGTATTAAGAGTTTTAAAATGTTATGGTGTTTCAAACATTTCCTGGTACCTAGTTGGCACTCATAAATGTTGGCTATTGTTATTATATATTTAAGATACTCAGCTCTAGCTCTCATTCCTATAGGGCCTTCAACATAGCCTTCTCTTCCTCTGCAGACATCAAAATCCTAGGCGCCAGGCATTTAGACCTATACCTACGTTCCATAACTCCATCATCCAATTTGATTTCACCTTCCACACACCCCTCTAACTTTCTGGAACCTCTTTTGGGTTCTGGCTTGGTTGTGTGTCCAAAAATTCCTTTATTGTATTTTATAATAACAGTAATAATAAAATCAAAGACATTGTTAGCAATTTTTATAGCCTCCATTCAAAAGCCAAGATAACCGTCCTTTCCATCCAAGTCTGATAAGAAATTCCCTGCAGCAACATCCAGAACTTAAGTTGAAAACTGCCCAGTGGAATTTATGTCTGTGCAAATTCTGAGAATGTGTTTGGTTCCTGGCTTTCCTGTCCATTTTGGAAAATCTTTTTGCAGTATCCTAGAACAGTCTACGTTCCAAAGGAGAAGGTGAAACTCTTGGCTGCTACCTGTATGGAAGGACGAGGGGAACACTCACATACCCATCTGTGTATAGAACAAGCTTAAGTACTTTGAGTTTAATTGCGTTATACTATAATTTTTTCCAACTATACAAAAAGAACTGTATTAAGAAGGAAAAGCTTCAAAGTCAAATTCCCTTTAGGGAATTTATTTTACTATTTCTGAAACCGGAGTCAAATCCTCTAAGCCAAATAATTTTTTTTAAAACAAAACAAATTGTCAGCAAATAGGAGATGGGGAAAAAAGAAACAGAGAAGGAAAAGGAAGAGGAGACACCAACTCCAATATATTCTAGTGTACAGATTAGTGAAATTTTTGTCATATCTATTGTTGGTCAACAACATTTGCTGTAGAAACTCTTTTTTAAGCCTATGGGTCAAAGTCAGCCAGGTTTCCTGCTAAAAAGGGGCCCTGCTGTGAATAATATAGAGGAGAAAAAGAGCAATCAGAGGGACTGAGCACAGCCTGGGCAAAGGATGATGGAGAAGATGAAGCTGGAGGCCAGGGCTCTGAAGGAGACACTTGAGTTATACTAATCAGGTGGTTGCAAAGGGAAATGCAGAATAATATGAAAACTACCAAGAACTACCCAAAAGTATGCTTGGATTTTTTTGTGGAACTGGTGAAAAGGTGGGGTTTTGCATCAAAGTTTGTATGAAGCTGGAAAGTATTGCATGCAGACAGAGGGCAATTCCTCCGTCTGGGTTATGGTAGGAATTGGATCTCTTAAAAGGTTATAGTAGGAATTGTGTCTCAACATAATAAAAATTTTAATGTATATAGTAGGAGGAAATAAATATGTTTTCTGCAAGGAAAGATAGAAAATCTATCTTTACAAAATGTCGTTGCTGTTTAACCACGGTCTCTTTTCATAGCTCCCCCAGTGGCTTCAGTTAGGGACACTGACTGAAATACTTTGGATAAGTATTGAAGGTATTGGTCCCATCTCCCAGGACCACCATCAGTAGGAATAGAATTAATACTCGCTAATCAGCCCAGCACTGTATTGCCTTAAGCAGTACAGGTGGCCAAATCTAGATGAAATGCAGAAATCACACATCCCTTCCATTCCTGTGTGTTCTTGCCTAGTAATCTGTAATTCTCCTGGCTATAAACTGTTCCTTCCTAGCAACAACATACCATGATTTCACTGGCCATTCTTATTCATTAATACCAGCTGCTTAGCAGTGCCTGAAGGTATCAGAAGAAATATGTGTAGATGTTTTTACCATATGGTTTTTTAAAAGCTGATGAAGCCCTTTCATGTAAATCTGGGGTTGGCCAAGCACAATGTGCACACAGCAAAGTCCAGCAAAGTGAAATGAGAATCGAGGCTTCCTACAAAAGAAGAGTTCTTTTCTCTTTGTCACTTTTGACTTATGACCTTCTTTGTACCTGGGTTACTAAGATTATCTAAAAATATCTCAGACAGTGTCACCACTGTGAATTTATAAATTGTATTGCAAAGATTACTCCTTATTGCAAGCATTGAACCCAAAGGCAGGGAATGTAACTCTTTTGATAAAAATGAAATCTCTTTTACAAAGTTGTTTCAGATTGACAGTTACTTGCATTATAATTTCTTATTTGAGAGTCACGCTCAACAACAGGTTTTTATTACACCGAATGACACATAAAAATGCTAATAATAATTTGTGAAACTTTTACTTCAGTTATTTTTATATTTTTTAATGTACGTGTGTGTACGCATGTGTGTCTGTTAAGGTCTTCTGCCCTTTTTTTTTTTTGTAAGCACGAGTCTTAAAAAAAAAAAAAAGAAAATTTTTGTTAATCACGTTTCTCCAGTAGTAGCTGGTCTCATTTTGTCCCTGAATATGGGTAGATTCTTAGAGGAAAAAGTCACCTCAAGCTTAGCCTTGCAAAGCTAAGGCAAGCATGCTGCTATAATTGAATAGGACATTATGCAGAATTCATAAAGGCTTTTGCCTGACAGAGAATCATTAAGATAAATCAACTGGAAAAGAACAAGAATCTGGTACCTTGGCATGGATCCATAAAAAATGTTGCTTTTCATTATGAGATTCCCTTTGTTCCTTGTGGAAAATTCTGAATCTACACGGATGTATACGTATATGTCTACATTGGAGAGCTACAAAGAGAGAATAGACAGTTAGGCACGCAAACCAGTTATGTAAATATACACACAAGGGTATGTCTTTAGAAAGAGGATACTTAAGATGTCATCTTTTTAAATGCCTTTGGGGCAACTGGATGTTTTTTTTAGGTAAAGATCAAGTTACACAATTTCAAAAGTGATGACTTCCTAATAACATTTAAGATCAGAATACAGCTTAAGTCAAGTGTAAGGTGAAGATTCAAGACACATGAGAATGTAAGATACGGGGTATATTTCATATTCTCTCCTGTGGGCCCAAAAGGAATTCCTGCCTGTGCTTCCCCTCATTTTTTTGTCCTCAAGAATGCTGTTAATCTTCATACACCAATAAGCCTCAACCACCAAA
Source organism: Balaenoptera musculus (assembly GCF_009873245.2). NCBI lineage: Eukaryota > Metazoa > Chordata > Mammalia > Artiodactyla > Balaenopteridae > Balaenoptera > Balaenoptera musculus. Next base: position 108,433,370 of record NC_045789.1, read on the forward strand.
GACCTCTATGAGGGGGAATTTCCTGGCCGTCCAGTGGTTAGGACTCTGTGCTTCCAGTCAAGGGGTAATGGGTTGGATCCCTGGTTGGGGAACTAAGATCCTGCAAGCCAAGCAGCACAGCCACCAAAAAAAAAAAAAAAAAAAAAAAACCTTTATGAGGGATGCGTATTTATTCTTTATGTTTTGGATGAGGGGGGAGGGTGTACTTATTGCTACATTTATAGATATCCTGGACAAAAATAATATCTACAGAACATTTCCAAGTTTGGCAATGCAACTACCAGAACTGAAACCAAAGAGACATCTTTTTCACTATAAACACCTAAAAAGGTTATAATCATTCACATTTTCTGATGAGAAGCCACTTTTAATTTCCTAAATAACATATTTGTTACATGGAACAGGGAATGGGGGCAAAAGACATGATGGAGGCCTGAACTCCCATCCCAAGGGCCTCAGAGGCAAGGAATTGTGTGCAATTCATCACAATAATAAGCTAAACATACATATTTAAATATCATGGGAATCTAATCTCTAAGGATCCTTTTAGCCACTGTTTCCATGTGGAGGAATAGTCCTGCAGTGACAAAGGCATACTGGATAATAGCTAACCTGCTCCAGTTACTTTAGGAAATGAGCTGAGTGAAATGACCTTAGGTCTAGGGTATAAAGGCCAATTCATGGTTCTAGTTGAACACACAAATACCATACCCACACGCTCAAATCTTTCCTTTTTATTTTTTTTATCTTGCCTACATTGAAATTAGAAGAGGTATATATGATAGCCAAAGGAATTGCCCTGCATCTTTAAAAAATAATTTTTTTAAATACCTTTGAGTTTAAACCAGGCATGGAAAATTTCAACCCAAAAGATTAAATTTGGAGAAAGTTACTAGCAGATGAGGACTAAAGTTATAATGGAAACCACATTGCAGACACTATTATGTATGAGTCATTACTAAAAATGTTGCTTCATATATATAGTAAGCTACATATATATACTGTATGCTACAAATTTACTGAGATCAGCTCTAGGCATTATCTTGAAAATGTTCACTAATGTTTGCAAAGCACTTTAACCTTCATAAGGAAAGGCACAAAAGAAAGATCCTTTCCCATAGAAGGTATTCAATTCAATTTGCGGCACTGAATTAAACTGGATTTCATTATTTCAGATTTTGTGATAACCTCACCAGTGCTAGAATTAAGGTTATCTTTTCTAAATACCAAAAAAAGCTCTGATTTCCTTAAGTAATGCCAGCAGGATGCTAGAGATGAAAGTGGGCGTATTTAATTTGAAACCAATTTTTTTAAGTTGAATAAATTATTTGTGTACAAATACATGTTGCTGATAACAAATAACTCTAAACTACCAAAACAGACTAACATTCAGAGAATTAGCCCTCAACTCTGTGTGTTTTGAAACTGAAGTCTTCTTCCCGCATCTTCAATAATAGGGTGGGACACACAGGGGAGGGAGCATGGGATAGACAGCAGTTAAGACTGGTCATCAAAAAGCTTCACATTTAGTTGGTGTTACCCATCCTAAATAACAAAGAAAGAGCCATTTACATCTAATATAGACACTCTGTTAATAAAAACCAAACACAGAACTGAGTCATAATGCTCCATAGCATGTAAGTGCCATGAACCCAGGGATTTTTGTCCATTTATTCCCTGCTATGTACTCAGCAACTGTAGTTGCTAGCTCATAACTGGTGCTTAATAAATATTCAATAAATATTTATTGAATTCTTCCATGAATAATTAAATAACACCAGCTTTATCATTTCACAAGGAATAGGGTTGAAGTTATTTTAACAGAGGAATTTCCTTTCCTATGCCGTCTGGAGAGCAATTGTCATGATCTTAGAGATAGGTTTGGGCCTGGGTAACGAGTGAGGAAGCAGCAACAACTCCAGCTGGTGGGGAAGCCACACTGGAATCAGAACCCGCATTCCAGGCAGGACCTCCTTTAATATTTACAGGACCTAGAACAATAGTATTGGCAAAGCCCTCCAGCCAAAGACCACCAGGAAGACCTCTGTAGTGTGTTGGGATTATGGGGAACGTGGGCTTTCTTATTAAGAAGGTGTTAGAAGGGACTTAACAGGATCTGGGCTATGTTAAGTAATTCTGAGGACAGTTTAGGGAAGTGGGATTTTGCCTAGGATTGTGTGCTGCCAGGAAACAGATGTAATTTTATGTTTGGGAATTTCAGTAATTCTTATTTAGAAAATAAGAACACAAGAATGGAAATTATGTTGTATCCATAAAGAAGTAGCAGCCTCTCACAATAACTAGAAGGGGAGGTTTGGCCATGTTTTGCTTTGGAAAATGTTCTTGTACTCAGAACATGATTCTCAGGTGGTCCTGTTTCCATCTTGCTCCATCATGGTCACAGACTGACCTTGTCTGATGATGGTATTCTGTGAAATTGCCCATGTTCCGTGGAGAACACCACTGCCTAACTGCAAGTACCAGGTCAGCTCCTAGCCACCTGAAGCCAGCTCTCAGATGTCTGGAACGGCTTTCCTCCTTCTTGGGACAGAGGGACACCCATATATCACTTATCTAAGTCTTTAAAAGTTAAAAATCAACCTAACTGCCAAATAAAGTATGTTTAATCCTTTTTCCTTGATAAATACATTCATAACAACAAAACTGAAAAGACTGTATAAAGCCATGGTTTTTATATGACTGAAAGTTGGCAAAATATTTTAAAAGACTGAATTTAAATACTATTCTGCATGTCTGAATGTCCTATTGATGAGTCAGTGATGTTTGTATGAATAATAAAAGAAAGACCTATATGGTCTATACATTACTATGATATTTATTTTATAAAATTTTCTTACATACGTTCTATGCAGAACAGTATGGAGGTTCCTTAAAAAACTAAAAATTGAATTATCATATGACCCCACAATCCCACTACTGGGCATATACCCTGAGAAAGCCATAATTCAGAAAGACACATGCACCCCAGTGTTCACTGCAGCACTATTTACAATAGCCAGGACATGGAAGCAATGTAAATGTCCATCAACAGATGAATGGATAAAGAAGATGTGGTACATATATACAATGGAATATTAGTCATAAAAAGGAATGAAATTGGGTCATTTGTAGAAACATGGATGGACCTAGACACTGTCATACAGAGTGACGTAAGTCAGAAAGAGAAAAACAAATATCGTATATTAATGCATATATGTGGAATCTGAAAAAATTGGTATAGACGATCTTACTTACAAAGCAGAAATAGAGACACAGACGTAGAGAACAAACGTATGAATACCAAGGGGGTAGTGGGGGCAGTGGTGGGATGAATTGGGAGATTGGGATTGACATATATACACTATTGATACTATATATAAAATAGATAACTAGTGAGAACCTACTGTATAGCACAGGGAACTCTACTAATGCTCTTTGGTGACTTAAATAAGAAGGAAATCCAAAAAAAGAGGAGATATATGTATACGTATAGCTGATTCACTTTGCTGTACAGTATAAACTAACACGATATTGTAAAGCAACTATACTCCAGTAAAAAGAAAAAAAAAGAAATGCTAGTTCCTTCTGCTTTAAAAGTATCCACTCTTGGGACTTCCCTGGCAGTCCAGTCCTTAAGACCCACCCCTCAGTGCAGGGGGCATGGGTTTGATCCCTCGTCAGGGTAAGATCCCACATGACACACGGCACAGCCAAAAAAAAAAAAAGTATCCACTCTTAAAAACCACAGAGTCATTCACATCTCTGACTTTACAGAAAATATTATTGCCTGTTGTATTCTGAAAAAAATTGCATTAAGTGAAAGGAAAACTATTTTAACTCAGTGTTAATTTAATGGTTTCTGAGCTTGCAGAATTTATTCTTGCTTAATGGTGCTTTGTACTCTCAAACTAGGGGGTGTTTGTTGATATTGCTTGGCAGCTTTATGTCACAGACATGTAGGTGCTAACCTCAAATAACTCCCATATTTAAGCCCTTAGTTTACTATGGGTCTATGTATTAGTCAGAAAAAAAACCAATAGGATGTATATATACAAAGAAAGAGATCTGTTATAAGGAATTGGCTCATGCAAATATGGAGACTGACAAGCCTAAATCTGCAGTGTGGTCTGGCAAGCTAGAGATCTAGGAGAGTCGATGATGCAGATGACGTCCGAAGGCAGACTCTGTAGAATTCCCTCTTGCTTGGGAAGGCTGGTCTTTTTGTTCTATTCAGGCCTTTAACTGATTGGATGTGGCCCACCCACATTATGGACGACAATGTGCTTACTCCAAATTCACTGATTTCTATGTTGATCTCATCAAAAACACCCTCCAAGTTGACACATAAAATGAACCTTCACAGTCTATTATGGGATGAGTTTTATAGATTTTTAAAATTTCACTGTGTCCAGTCTCCCAAAGCATAAGAAATAAAAGCAAAAATAAACAAATGTGACCTAAAAACACTTATAAGTTTTTGCACAGCAAAGGAAACCATCAACAAGACAAAGAGACAGCCTACACACTGGGAAAAAATATTTGCAAACGATGTGACTGACAAGGGCTTAATTTCCAAAATATACAAACAGCTCATACAGCTCAACAACAAAAAAACAAGCAACCCATCAAAAAATGGGCAGAAGACCTAAACAGACATTTCTCCAAAGAAGACAGACAGATGGTCCAACAGGCACAAGAAAAGATGCTGAACATCACTAATTATTAGAGAAATGCAAATCAATGAGGTATCACTTCAGTCCAGTCAGAATGGCCTTCATCAAAAAGTCTACAAATAATTGCTGGAGAGTGTTGAGACCATCAGCACTGAATATGTGACTGAAACCCAGTTAAAGCCTCTATATAAAATTTTAAGATTCTGGCAGGCAGGTGCAGAGAACTACTCGTCTTAACACCTGCAGGAGACAAGTCTCTTATGTTCACAGGCCAGAAACATGCATGAATCAAGAGCAAATATATTTCCACCCATGTGGCTGACAGGGTCTTGATGCTCTGGCCTGGTGCCAAGCCTGAGCCTCTAAGGTGGGAGAGGTGAGTTCAGGACACTGGACCACCAGAGACCTCCTGGCCCCATGTAATATCAATCAGCGAGAGCACCCCCAGAGATCTCCGTCTCAGCCCTAAGACCCAGCTCAACCCAAGGGCCAACAGACTCCAGCGCTGGACACCCAATGCCAAACAACTACAGGAACACAACCACACCCATTAGCAGAAAGACTGCCTAAAATAATACTAAGTTCACAGACACCCCAAAACACCACCAGATGCAGCCCTGCGCACCATAAAGACAGATCCAGCCCCACCACCAGACCACAGGCACCAGTCCCCTCCACCAGGAAGCCTACACAACCCACTGAACCAACCTTATCCACTGGGGGCAGACACCAAAAACAACAGGAACTACAAACCTGTAGCCTATGAAAAGGAGATCTCAAACACAGTAAGCTAAGCAAAATGGGAAGACAGATATGCAGCAGATGAAGGAGCAAGGTAAAAACCCACCAGACCAAACAAATGAAGAGGAAAGAGGCAGTCTACCTGAAAAAGAATTCAGAGTAATGATAGTAAAGATGATCCAAAATCCTGAAAATAGAATGGAGAAAATACAAGAAACGTTGAACAAGGACCTAGAAGAACTAAAGAGCAAACAAACAATGATGAACAACACAATAAATGAAATTAAAAATGCTCTAGAAGGGGGCTTCCCTGGTGGCGCAGTGGTTGAGAATCTGCCTGCTAATGCAGGGGACACAGATTCGAGCCCTGGTCTGGGAAGATCCCACATGCCGTGGAGCAACTAGGCCCGTGAGCCACAACTACTGAGCCTGCGCATCAGGAGCCTGTGCTCCGCAACAAGAGAGGCCCGCAAACCGCAATGAAAAGTGGCCAATGCTTGCCGCAACTGGAGAACGCCCTCGAACAGAAACGAAGACCCAACACAGCCAAAAATAAATAAATAAATAAATAAAATTTTTTTTTTAAATGCTCTAGAAGAAATCAATAGGAGAATACTTGAGGCAGAAGAACGGATAACTGACCAGGAAGATAAAATAGGGGAAATAACTACAGCAGAGCAGAATAAAGAAAAAAGAATGAAAAGAATTGAGGACAGTCTCAGAGACCTCTGGAACAACATTAAAGGCACCAACACTTGAATTATAGGGGTCCCAGAAGAAGAAGAGAAAAAGAAAGGGACTGAGAAAATACTGAAAGAGATTATAGTTGAAAACTTCCCTAATATGGGAAAGGAAATACTCAATCAAGTCCAGGAAGCGCAGAGAGTCCCATACAGGATAAATCAAAGGAGAAGCACGCCAAGACACATATTAATCAAACTATAAAAATTAAATACAAAGAAAAAATATTAAAAGCAGCAAGGGAAAAGCAACAAATAACATAAAAGGGAATCCCCAAAACGTTAAAAGCTGCTCTTTCAGCAGAACCTCTGCAATGCAGAAGGGAGTGGCAGGACATATTTAAAGTGATGAAAGGGAAAAACCTACAACCAAGATTACTCTACCCAGCAAGGATGTCATTCAGAGTCAACGGAGAAATTAAAACCTTTACAGGGCTTCCCTGGTGGCGCAGTGGTTGAGAGTCCGCCTGCCGTTGCGGGGGACACGGGTTCGAGCCCTGGTCTGGGAGGATCCCACGTGCCGCGGATCAACTGGGCCCGTGAGCCACAATTGCTGAGCCTGCGCGTCTGGAGCCTGTGCTCCGCAACGAGAGGGGCAGCGATGGTGAGAGGCCCGTGCACCGCGATGAAGAGTGGCCCCCCGCTTGCCGCAACTAGAGAAGCCCTCACACAGAAACGAAGACCCAACACAGCCATAAATTAATTAATTAATTAAAAAAAAAAAAAAAAAAAAAAAAAACAAACCTTTACAGACAAGTAAAAGTTAAGAGAATTCAGCATCACCAAACCAGCTTTACAACAAATGCTAAAGGAACTTCTCTAGGCAGGAAACACAAGAGAAGGAAAAGACCTACAAAAACAAACCCAAAACAATTAAGAAAATGGCAAGAGGAACATACATATCAATAATTACCTTAAATGTAAATGTATTAAATGCTCCAATCAAAAGACACAGACTGAATGGATACACAAACAAGACCCATATATATACTGTCTACAAGAGACCCACTTCAGACCTAGGGACACATACAGAATGAAAGTGAGGGGATGGAAAAAGATATTCCATGCAAATGGAAATCAAAGGAAAGCTGGAGTAGCAATTCTCATATCAGACAAAATAGACTTTAAAATAAAGACTATTACAAGAGACAAAGAAGGACACTACATAATGATCAAGGGATCAATCCAAGAAGAAGACATAACAATTGTAAATACCTATGCACCCAACATAGGAGCACCTCACTACATAAGGCAAATGCTAACACCTGTAAAAGGGGAAATCGACAGTAACACAATAATAGTAGGGGACTTTAACCCCCCACTTTCACCAATGGACAGATCATCCAAAATGAAAATAAATAAGGAAACACAAGCTTTAAATGACACATTAGACCAGATGGACTTAATTGATATTTATAGGACATTCCATCCAAAAACAACAGAATACATTCTTCTCAAGTGCTCATGGAACATTCTCCAGGATAGATCATATCTTGGGTCACAAATCAAGCCTTGGCAAATTTAAGAAAATTGAAATCGTATCAAGTACCTTTTCCAACCACAACACTTTAAGACTAGATATCAATTACAGAAAAAAGTTGTAAAAAATACAAACACATGGAGGCTAAACAATACGCTACTAAATAACCAAGAGATCACTGAAGAAATCAAAGAGGAAATCAAACATAACCTAGAAACAAATGACAATGAAAACACGATGACCCAAAACCTATGGGATGCAGCAAAAGCAGTTCTAATAGGGAAGTTTATAGCAATACAATCCTACATCAAGAAACAAGAAACATCTCAAATAAACAACATAACCTTACACCTAAAGCAATTAGAGAAAGAAGAAGAGAAAAAACCCAAAGTTAGCAGAAGGAAAGAAATCATAAAGATCAGATCAGAAATAAATGAAAAATAAATGAAGGAAACAACTGCAAAGAGCAATAAAACTAAAAGCTGGTTCTTTGAGAACATAAATAAAATTGATAAACCATTAGCCAGACTCATTACGAAAAAAACAGAGAAGACTCAAATCAACAGAATTAGAAATGAAAAAGGAGAAATAACAAACGACACTGCAGAAATACAAAGGATCATGAGAGATTACTACAAGATTACAACTATATGCCAATAAAATGGACAACCTGGAAGAAATGGACAAATTCTTAGAAAAGCACAACCTTTCGAGACTGAACCAGCAAGAAATAGAAAATACAAACAGACCAATCACAAGCACTGAAATTGAAAGTGTGGTTAAAAATCTTCCAACAAACAAAAGCCCAGGACCAGATGGCTTCACAGGTGAATTCTATCAAACATTTAGAGAAGAGTTAACACCCATCCTTCTCAAACTCTTCCAAAATATAGCAGAGGGAGGAACACTCCCAAACTCATTCTACGAGGCCACCATCACCCTGATACCAAAACCAGACAAAGATGTCACAAAAAAAGAAAACTATAGGCCAATATCACTGATGAACATAGATGCAAAAATCCTCAACAAAATACAAGCAAACAGGGGCTTCCCTGGTGGCGCAGTGGTTGAGAATCTGCCTGCTAATGCAGGGGACACGGGTTCACGCCCTAGTTTGGGAAGATCCCACATGCCGCGGAGCAACTAGGCCCGTGAGCCACAACTACTGAGCCTGCGCGTCTGGAGCCTGTGCTCCGCAACAAGAGAGGCCACGATAGTGAGAGGCCCGCGCACCGCGATGAAGAGTGGCCCCCACTTGCTGCAACTAGAGAAAGCCCCAGCACAGAAACGAAGACCCAACATAGCAATCAATCAATCAATCAATCAATCAATCTTTAAAAAAAAAAAATACAAGCAAACAGAATCCAACAGCACATTAGAAAGATCATACACCATGATCAAGTGGGGTTTATCCCAGGAATGCAAGGATTCTTCAAAATACACAAATCAATCAATGTGATACACCATATTAACAAATTGAAGAATAAAAACCATATGATAATCTCAATAGATGCAGAAAAAGCTTTTGACAAAATTCAACACCCATTAATGATAAAAACCCTCCAGAAAGTAAGCATAGAGGGAACTTACCTCAACATAATAAAGGCCATATACAACAAACCCACAGCAGACATCATTCTCAATGGTGAAAAACTGAAACCATTTCCTCTAAGATCAGGAACAAGACAAGGATGCCTACTCTCACCGCTATTACTCAACATAGTTTTGGAAGTGTTAGCCACAGCAATCAGAGAAGAAAAAGAAATAAAAGGAATCCAAATCAGAAAAGAAGAAGTAAAGCTGTCACTGTTTGCAGATGACATGATACTATACATAGAGAATCCTAAAGATGCTACCAGAAGACTACTAGAGCTAATCAATGAATTTGGTAGAGTAGCAGGATACAAAATTAATGCACAGAAATCGCTTGCATTCCTACACACTAATGATGAAAAATCTGAAAGAGAAATTAAGGAAACACTCCCATTTACCACTGCAATGAAAAGAATAAAATACCTAGGAATAAGCCTACCTAAGGAGACAAAAGACCTATATGCAGAAAACTATAAGACACTGATGAAGGAAAATAAAGACAGTAAAAACAAATGGAGATATATACCATGTTCTTGGGTTGGAAGAATCAACACTGTGAAAATGACTATACTACCCAAAGCAATCTACAGATTCAATGCAATCTCTATCAAACTACCACTGGCAGTGTTCACAGAACTACAACAAAAAATTCCACAATTTGTATGGAAACACAAAAGACGCCGAATAGCCAAAGCAATCTTGAGAAAGAAAAACGGAGCTGGAGGAATCAGGCTCCCTGACTTCAGACTATACTACAAAGCTACAGTAATCAAGACAGTATGGTACTGGCACAAAAACAGAAATACAGATCAATGGAACAGGATAGAAAGCTCACAGATAAACCCACACACATATGGTCACCTTATCTTTGATAAAAGAGGCAAGAATATACAATGGAGAAAAGACAGCCTCTTCGATAAGTGATGCTGGGAAAACTGGACAGCTACATGTAAAAGAATGAAATCAGAACACACCCTAACACCGTATACAAAAATAAACTCAAAATGGATTAAAGATCTAAATGTAAGGCCAGACACTATAAAACTCTTAGAGGAAAACATAGGCAGAACACTCTATGACATAAATCACAGCAAGATCCCTTTTGACCCACCTCCTAGAAAAATGGAAATAAAAACAAAAATAAACAAATGGGACCTAATGACACTTAAAAGCTTTTGCACAGCAAAGGAAACCATAAACAAGACAAAAAGACAACCCTCAGAATGGGAGAAAATATCTGCAAAGCAACTGACAAAGGATTAATCGCCAAAATACACAAGTAGCTCATGCAGCTCAATATCAAAAAGCAAACAACCCAATCCAAAAATGGGCAGAAGACCTAAATAGACATTTCTGCAAAGAAGATATACAAATTGACAACGAACACATGAAAGGATGCTCAACATCACTAATCATTAGAGAAGTGCAAAACAAAACTACAGTGAGGTATCACCTCACACCGGTCAGAATGGCCCAGCATCAAAAAATCTACAAACAGTAAATGCTGGAGAGGGTGTGGAGAAAAGGGAACCCTCTTGCACTGTTGGTGGGAATGTAAATTGATACAGCCACTATGGAGAATAGTATGGAGGTTCCTTATAAAACTAAAAATAGAACTACCATACAACCCAGCAATCCTACTACTGGGCCTAAACCCTGAGAAAACCATAATTCAAAAAGAGTCATGTACCACAATGTTCATTGCAGCTCTATTTACAATCACCAGGACATGGAAGCAACCTAAGTGTCCATCGAGAGATGAATGGATAAAGAAGATGTGGCACATATATACAATGGAATATTATTCAGCCATAAAAAGAAACAAAATTGAGTTATTCATAGTGAGGGGATGGACCTAGAGTCTGTCATACAGAGTGAAGTAAGTCAAAAAGAGAAAAACAAATACCGTATGCTAACACATATATATGGAATCTAAAAAAAAAAAAAAAATGGTTATGAAGAACCTAGGGGCAGGACAGGAATAAAGATGCAGATGTAGAGAGTGGACTTGAGGACACAAGGAGGGGGAAGGATAAGCTGGGACAAAGTGAGAGAGTGGCATGGACTTATATATATACCAAGTGTAAAACAGATAGTTAGTGGGAAGCAGCCGCATAGCACAGGGAGATCAGCTTGGTGCTTTGTGACCACCTAGAGGGGTGGGATAGGGAGGGTGGGAGGGAGACACAAGAGGGAGGGGATATGGGGATATATGTATATGTATAGCTGATTCAGTTTGTTATAAAGCAGAAACACACCATTGTAAAGCAATTATACCCCAATAAAGATGTTAAATTAATTAATTGATTAATTTCATTAAATTAAAAAAAAAGTATGCTTACCATAAAGGAAAGAGGGAGGAATAAATTAGGAGTATGGGATTAACAGATACACACTACTGTCTGTAAAACAGATAAACAACAAGGATTTACTATGTAGCACAGGAAACTATGTTCAATATCTTGTAATAACCTATAATGGAAAAGAATATCTTCAGCTTCCTTTGTGTTCTCCATATTACTGGGGATGTAAAAGGAATAAATAAAATTCTTTAGATTAAAAAAAAAATCTACAAACAATAAATGCTGGAGAGGGTGTGGAGAAAAGGGAACTCTCTTGCACTGTTGGTGGGAATGTAAATTGATACAGCCACTATGGAGAACAATATGGAGGTTCCTTAAAAAACTAAAAATAGAACTACCATACGACCCAGCAATCACACTACTGGGCATATACCCTGAGAAAACGATAATTCAAAAAGAGTCATGTACCACAATGTTCATTGCAGCACTGTTTACAATAGCCAGGACATGGAAGCAACCTAAGTGTCCATCGACAGATGAATGGATAAAGAAGATGTGGCACATACATACAATGGAATATTACTCAGCCACAAAAAGAAACAAAACTGAGTTATTTGTAGTGAGGTGAGATGGACTTAGAGTCTGTCATACAGAGTGAAGTAAGTCAGAAAGAGAAAAACAAATACCGTATGCTAAAACATATATATGGAATCTAAAAAAAAAAAAAAAAATTGTTCTGAAAAACCTCGGGGCAGGACAGGAATAAAGTTGCAGACACAGAGAATGGACTTGAGGACATGGGAGGGGGAAGGGTAAGATGGGATGAAGTGGGAGAGTGCACTGACATATATACACTACGAAATGTAAAATAGCTAGCTAGTGGGAAGCAGTCACATAGCACAGGGAGATCAGCTCCGTGCTTTGTGACCACCTAGAGGGGTGGGATAGGGAAGGTGGGAGGGAGATGCAAGAGGGAGGGGATATGGGTATATATGTATACATATAGCTGGTTCACTTTGTTATATGGCAGAAACTAACACACATTGTAAAGCACTTATACTCCAATAAAGATGTTTAAAAAAAACCAAAAAATTGCTGGAGCGTGTGTGGAGAAAAATAAACCTGCTACAGTGTTGGTGGGAATGTCAATTTGTGGAGCCACTATGGAGAACAGTACGGAGGTTCCTTAAAAAACTAAAGTTAGAGTTACCATATGATTAACACAACATTGTAAAGCAATTATACTCCAATAAAGATGTTTAAAAAAACCCAAAAATTGCTGGAGAGGGTGTGGAGGAAAAAGAACCCTCCTACACTGTTGGTGGGAATGTCAATTTGTGCAGCCACTATGGAGAACAGTACGGAGGTTCATTAAAAAACTAAAGAAAGAGTTACCATATGATCCAGCAATTCCACTCCTGGGCATATATCCTGAAAAGATGAAAACTCTAATTCAGAAACATACATGCACCACAATGTTCATAACAGCACTATTTACAATCGCCAAGACATGGAAGCAACCTAAGTGTCCATCAACAGATCAATGGGTAAAGAAGATGTGCCATATATATGTGTGTGTTTGTATATATATATAAATATAATGGAATATTACTCAGCCATAAAAAAGAATGAAATAATGCCATTTGCAGCAACATGGGTGGACCTAGAGATTACCATACTAAGTAAGTTAGACAGAGAAAGACAAATATTATATGATATCACTTATATGTGGAACCTAAAAAAAATAATACATATCAACTCATTTACAGAACAGAAACAGACTCACAGACTTAGAAGAGAAACTTATGGTTACCAAAAGGGAAGGGGTGGGGGTAGGAATAAATTAGGAGTATGGGATTAACAGATATACACTACTATATATAAAATAGATAAACAACAAGGATTTACTGTATAGCACAGGGAACTATACTCAACATCTTGTAATAATCTATAATGGAAAAGAATTTCTTTAAAGAATATGAGTGAGTGTGTGTATATATGTATGTATATATCTGTATATATGTATACTTTTATTATACTTTATTTAATATATATAAATATACATATTTATATATAAACCAAATTACTTTGTAAATCAACTATACTTAAATCCTTCAATAAGAAAACTATAAAATTTAACTGTCATTTAATCCTTATCATAACCCTCTGAAGTAAGCATACTAATCATTTAATAGATGAGGAAAATGAATCCTAGAGGTTCAGTAACTTGCTGAAGGTTGCACAGGTAAGTGGGGGAAACTGGGATTTGAAACCAGATCTGTTTGACTCCAAAAACTGTGTTTTTCTCATCTTCCCACACTGGGAAATATTGGTGTTTGCTCTGGTAACATCAGTCAAATAGAGGTTTGCTCCTGAAAACCTATGAGAAACACTGTCAGTGCCAGTACCTTGTCCCATCCTTCCTCCTTACAGTTACGTGCTCAACTCTCCCTGCATACACATATGCTGGTAAAAGTAACAAAATCTCAAGATGCACTATCCCTATTCTGTGGATAGGCTAGAAGACTCAGGAGGCTGGGGAGAACAGAAATAGAAAAGGAACTAACTCCATTACAAAACGGCACCTGCATGTCTGCAAGATAAAATGGCTATCTCTCCAGACCACTCGATGATTGTAAACACCCAGATACCAGAATTGAATCCATTAATGACTGTACAATTAAAATAGAGTCTTGTACAGTCACACCGCAAAAAACATCTCCCTGGATAATGTTTTATGGCAGAATGTCTTTTGGTTTTCAATACCCAACCTTTATGGAACATATGTATCTTTCAGCACAACTTATTTTTGGCTGACATTTACATAAAAAGAATCTATATTTATATACCTAAAACTCATTGTGTTAATAGGATTCTCCAGAGAAACACAATTAATAATATATGTAATAAGGAAGAATAAATCTTACTCCAGGTTGGATCTTTCTTTTACTTTAATCTTTGTGCTCTGTTGCCTGTGCTTAGTCATGTTGCCTCTGCACCTTTTGTAAAAGGTTGTTGCCTATAGCCTGAAATATACAGGATAGCCCGTTCTCAAGGCTCTGACTTTTAAAGGTATAACACTCTTCCATTCAGATAGAGATAAAAAGCTGCAGAACAGAGAATAACATTTGTTACAGGAACATCATGACCTGACCTACGTGGACAGCTGCAAGAACAAAGGATTCTGACACCAAGAAGTTTGCAGCAACCAACCACACCCCCTTCCCTTTTAGTAAAAGAAGCCTGAATTCTAACTCAGGTAAGATCATTATCTAGGACGGGGTCCCCAACCCCTGGGCCACAGACCAGTACCGGTCCACAGCCTGTTAGGAACCAGTCCCCACAGCAGGAGGTGAGCGGCGGGCAAGCGAGCAAAGCTTCATCTGCCGCTCCCCATCACTCGCATTACCGCCTGTACCATCCCCCCCACCCCACCCCCGTCCGTGAAAAAACTGTTTTCCACGAAACTGGTCCCTGGTGCTAAAAAGTTTGGGGACCGCTGCTCTCGGACATTAGTCTGCCATCTTCTAGGTCTGCTCGCTTTCTCTGCCCCAACGACTCATCTCCCAATTTACTGGCCTGTTGTGTGGTGAGCAGAACAATTTTGGACTTGGTAGCTGATATATACAGATATATATAAGAGGAGATTTATTACAGGAATTAGCTCATGTGACTATGGAAACCAAGGAGTCCCCATGATCTGCTATCTGCAAACTGGCGACCCAGGAAATCTGGTGGTGTTCAGTCTGAGTATGAAGGCCTGATAACCAGGGAAGATGATGGTATAAGTCCAAGTCCAAAGGCATGAAAATTAGGGAGCTGAGGGTGTAAGCCCTGATATTAGTCCAAAGGCCAGAGAACCAGCAGTGTTGATGTCAGAGGGCAGGAGAAGATGGATGTTTCAGCTCAAACAGAGCAAATTCACCTTTCCTCTGCCTTTTTGTTCTGTTGAGGCCCTCAAGAGATTAGATGATGCCCACTTGCATTGGTACAATGATCATCCTTACTCAGTCTAACAATTCAAATGCTAATCTCTTCCAAAAACATGCTCACAGACACACCCAGAAATCATGTTTTACCAGCCATCTGGGCATCCATTAGTCCACTGAAGCTGACAGATAAAATTAACCATCACACTCATTACAACATATTAAACAAAATGAGGTATAGGAAAATTCTACAAATCCAAGTGCAATTGCTAAAATGTCAGACTCTATACAGACATTTTTTAAAAGCTGAAGAGTGCTAACAGAAGGGAAGTGCAATGTTACTGTATGTAAAACAATGATTTATAACCACTATTTTTACTGTGTGGGACTCAGGAAGCAATATTGTAAGCATTTTACAATTATTACTTATGTATGTAAGTAATATACATAATAACTGTTTTAGTTCTATTTAAGGAAATTGGTGGTAAGGGAATGGTATATCACACTTACATTTACTACTTAAAGTAATGGGGAACGAGCTGAAAGTCAGCATTTGTTGCACAGAGCATCTGAGTTTCAGAAATGAATTTCTGATATTAAGAAGGTTATGTGCAATTTTATTTCAATAACTTAGGTGGCAGCGAGGATGTACTGATCACCCTATCTTAAAAGAATACAAAGTATCCATTTCCTTTCTTACACTCTGGACATCAGGAAGCTTTAATTGCTACCTCATCTTGGGACTTGATTCCCTTGGAATCATGAGCATCAATGGATTAACAAAGTCAGAAGATTGTTCGGTTTCCCTCTCCCTGTCAGCAAACACCATGCACCGTGGTGGCGAGCAAGATTTTTGGTGGCAGGAAGGCCTTTGTGATGTTGCCGAACTCCTGTGCAAGGCTGTGGAGCCTGTAACAACTGCTGTTTGCACAGATGCTGACTGCCAGGGTTCGGTAGCCTAGAGTAACAACTTCTAAATATTTACTGAGTGATCACTGTACTGGGATTATGTTGATTGTTTAAATACAGGTAATAAACAGAAAGTCCTGATTCCTCTTCCCTTGGAGTCAAAAATGGACACAAAAAGGAGGACATGGACTGAGGCAGCTTTTCAGAAGTGGATGAAGTGCCTGATGCAGTCTGTGAGAACTTCTTTATATATTCACCACGTTGTGAATGAATGAGTTCACTTTTGTGAACTCTGAGCATGGAAATGTGCTTAAAGTTGCTGGGACCTTGCTTGATGACACTCCTAATTTAGACCTTGATGCTGTCAAAGACACAAAAAAATCCTTCCTCTCAGACAAAGAGAATGATGGGGGAGGTGCTACTATTTCTTAAAATCCAACCCATCTGCATTTGCAAACGCATGAGCTAAAGAACAGTCTTTAAATGAATCAGTACATGAAGATGAATCTGCTTAAGACATGTAGAGGATAAGGAAGGCTTCTGCTTCAAAATCTCTGTACTTTATAAACATGAAAGTTTTGTGTTTCTCTCTTTTCAAATCAAATATATACAATTTAATGGATTTTATAAAAAAAAATCTTATCTTCTATTATCTTTGCTCATGGGGAGGAAAGATTACAACTGTTAGTCTAAGTTGGTAACAATGCAAAGTAAACTCCTACTTGTCCTATCAAAACATTAAGATACCTAAATATGGTAACATTCATCACACTTTAAAAAGGGGCTGACAATCTACTCTCCAAAAGAAATATTTTTTTCTTCCCATGGAAAAAAAAGAAGTTTTCATAGTTATGCAAGCAAACACACACACACACACACACGCACACACACACATCTGCATGACCTTGTATTTTCAAGCTAAGGAGCAATGATTTAGAACATAAATTATCTTCCATATGTTATGTATTAGTTATTTCTCTTATCGAACACTCCACATATAAAGACTGAAGCACATGCACATAACACACTCGCTTTCTTCTTCCAAAAACATTCAGATTTGTGGTGTCTAAACTAAAGTAGATACTCTCCAATGTTTGTTTCTTTCCTTTCTTTACAAAGAAATATAAAAACATAAAATCCCTTCAGGTATTGTAATGTGATAAGGGTAGACCACAGCTCATAATTATTACCCAGATTGGGAGACTTTATG
This sequence comes from Balaenoptera musculus, assembly GCF_009873245.2. NCBI lineage: Eukaryota > Metazoa > Chordata > Mammalia > Artiodactyla > Balaenopteridae > Balaenoptera > Balaenoptera musculus. Next base: position 108,450,948 of record NC_045789.1, read on the forward strand.
GCAAAGAAAATGTCACACGTAACAACAAGAATGACTCTCACAAACATAAAACCAAACATTAGAATCCAGACGAAAGAATATATACTATATGACGACATATACATCAAGTTTTAAAGCAGGCAAAACCAAGCTCTGATATTTAGGGATGTATGCTTCAATGATAAGACTATAAATAAAAGCAAAGAAACAAAATCCCAAAAAAAGACTGGGGTTTCCTTTGTGGAGACACTAAGAAATAATGACTGAGAGGGGCATGAAGGGTATTTCTGGACCAGTGACAATATAAGTAAACTAGTGTTTGCTTTGCAGTAAATAGATGAGAAATAAACTGTGCTTATGGGTGTAGGCACTTTTCCATCAGTGTGCTTCACTGTATAATGTAAAGTTGGAAAAGACATAATTTGTGAATCCAATTATATTTCAAGAGTCTTAAGAAAGGGCTAATACTTTCTGGTCCTCAAGTTCCACCTTTGGAAATCTACTTTATAGACATAATCTCTTTAAAATGTCTTATTCCTCATGATATTCACTGAAAAATTATTACTACTTTGGAAATTAATATAACCTAAAATCCAACAACAAAGAAAATGGCTTATATTGTGTTTATAAATGATCTGATCTAATTATAAAGGTAGTATAATTATAACTATGTTTTTAAAAAAATTCTATCCATGGAAACAAGACTTGAAAGATACAATAAAATGTTAAAAGTGAGTTTGAGTAGTAGGAGTATAGCTGATTTCTTCTTCATGTTTGATGTGATTTCTCTATTTTCCTCTAATTAGCACTTATTAATTTAAAATATTTTACAAATAGACTTCTGTCCAGTTTGGGGAGACCTTTTATATGGTTGTGACTTAACAAGACTTATTTATATCTGACTGTGCAACATGTTGGAGTTGCAAGTGTCTCACTTCTTCAAAGCCTCCTAGGAATCTTATAGAGAAGGATTATCATTCTTTGGTCAGCTGAAGAAATAGAGGCACACGGAGCTTAAGTAACTTGGCCTAAGCCACACAATCAGGAAGTAGGAGAGCCAGAATTTGAACCCATTCTTCTTAATTCAAAATTCTGAAATTCATTAAATTATACCATACATACATGTAGGGTTACACATATATGATTAGTTACAAATAAGAATAACAGTAACTAATCCTCTCTAAAAAATATAGTAGCAATGTCCAACAGTGAGATCCAGACTTACCAGACAGGTATCATATTAACCAGTGATCCTCAACATTCTGGGGGCAGATACAGATGCCTTTGAGAATCTGCTGAAAGCCAGAAAAAAAACACACACACATACAGCATTTGTTGTTGTTGTTTTTTACATTTAATTCATAAAATCTATGAAGCCTATCCATATACCCCTGGTTTTAAATCCCTGCCTACATGAACATGAATTCTAGATAGCAACAGACTAGTATTGAGTATCTAAATGGCTGGAAAAATTACAGCTTAATTATGCAGAAAGGAGTGTTTAGGACAAACATTTTTTTCTCCTCAAGCTTCAATAAAATCCCACAAAAAAGGACAAAGACAATAGAAATAGCACCACTCATTGTCCACTGTGAAGTTTTCAAGGATGGCAGATCCTATCCTTTCCTTATCCCATCCAGAAAAAGTGCAAAGACCTCCTCAAGGTCAATGATAAATCCCTACTGCCCCTGTATAGTGTATAAAAGAGAAGCCGAAGGTTTTCTTCACAATTACTTCTTCCCTGTACATAGTCCTGAACCCAGATGGATAAAAATGGAAATATAGGAATACAAAGCTGATGAGACAGCTCCAGGCATGAGACCAACCTTTCTCGCTCAGATCTTCCCTGGCAAGTGGATCTGAGGTACTTGAAGGAGAGAACAAAAGAGACCCTCAGGGCCCTGACATGCTCCATGCTGTGCTTGCCAGGAAGCTCCCAGCACATCACACTGGGCCAGATCATCATTCATACATGTTTAGCCATATTCTCTCATCCTAGCTCCAAATCCCAAAACATACTCATTGCATTATGACTACGAGCCTATTTATGTTGCCCCCCACCCCATCCCACCATTCTTTCCCCTCCCAACCCCACAAGAATAAAAAACTGACTCAAAACGTGGTGATGTTTAAGGTTATAGATATAAATATCTGGAATCTCACGTGTTACAGAACAAGCGGACTACCATGTGCTGTAGCACAGAGTTGGAGGACCAGGTTGTAGTTGCTTAAACTGGTGTTTGTTCCCTCTGCAGCCATGGTCTATAGCCTCCTTGCCTACCCCAGTGCCACATCAGATGGGGATGCAGGTTCTGACTAGGAAATATGGGACAACTACAATAAAGTTCAGAATGAACATTTATGAACCCCTTACTATGTGCCAGGAACTTTGAGTTAGCGGCTTTCAAATATTTTATCTTACCAAACCCCAAATCTCTGTGAGATCCTCATTTTATAGGCAAGAAAAAACCTAGAGGCTCAGAGAAGTCAAGTGACTTTCCGGGTGTCACACCTGCCCTTGACTCTTGTCAGAGAAATAGAGCATTTGGCTCAGAGTCCTATTGAAATAAGCTTTCTAACTGTAACCAACCATGACACACAATTAATGACACTATCAGTTTATGAGCTTAAATTCAGGATCCCTCAAAAAAGCTTTACTAAGGGATCCCTCCCAGACCCACCCTCCAACTGTCTTGGGGACGTAAGCATGACAATTGCTTGTATGACAGTCTTAGCTAAGGTTTCTATGCTTCTGTTTTTTATAAAATGGGGAAGACAATATCAGACTGTTTTCTACTTCCTGGGCTCATATCAAGAGCAAAAATAAGTTATGTGGATGTGGCTAATTAAACAGAATGTCCATTCTGATGTCTTGTTTGACTCAGGCACGGGGAAATTGTTTTGGAGTATGAATTCTGAGCTGGCACAATGAGAAAAGGAATAGCAACTATGGTTGTATCATAAGTAAGAGAAGTGTTTCAAGCTCATAAAACATAAATGCTTAGTACAAAATATCTCACTTTCATTTTCTCATTGTCCTCATTCAATTATTATTTTATCATGTTTTCTCATTTGCATCCTCATAATATAGCTTATATCTTTTTGGAAAAAAAATCAAGACTTTTTTTTTTTTAATTGTCACAGAGACTAGCTAAATGGTCAATAATTCCTTTAATGCTTCCTGAGAATTCGGGTAAACTACATTTCTCAGCATCCCACACAGTTCGTTTGGAGTTATGTGACCAATCCTGGTCAATGGAATGAAGATAGGATGAGATAAGGACCACTTTCAAGTCCTGGCCCTAAACCCTTGCATGATTATTTCTGCTCTCTCTGTTCTTCCACAGTGATCAAGGAATCCACAGATTGAAAGTAATGATATCAAAAAATGGAATGATCTACACCTACCTGCAGATTGTGGTAAGTGCAAGAAATAAACTGTTTTTGTATTAAGCCATCGAGATTTAGCTATTATTTTTATAGCAGTTAGCAGTGCTTATCCTGATTATATAGTAAGAACATTTATATTATTCTAACGTTTAAGACTGGGAAACAAAAGGTAGAAAAAAATAATTTTTGAAACCCTAGCAAATTATACAAACTTATAGGTCATTAAGCCCAGGGGAATGTTTCCAGTTCCAGGCAGAATTCCCAACATTGGTGCACAATTATCTGAGTCCCTGTTTTCAGTTCTTTTGGGGATATACCGAGAAGTTGAGTACTGGATCCTACGGTAATCCCAGGTTTAACTTTTTGAGGAACCACCATACTACTTTCCACAGCTTGTTGCACCACTTTGCATTCCCACGAACGGCACACCAGGGTGGCAGTTTCTCTACATCCTCACCAACACCTGTTATTTTCTGTTTTGATGATACTAGCCAACTTAATGTAAGTGATATTTATTTTTATACACGTGTCCACTGTAATTAGTCTTTGTTAATTATGAAAGGTAAGAACAGAAGATTAAATTTGAAAAAGATAGATAATATCTATATTTTTAAATACATTTAAATTTTTATTAATGTTTCTCAGAACACTGTTTTATACTAAAAATTTTACACTAACATTAATGATTTTAGTGAACACAACGTGATGAAGTATACTGTCACAGGCAAAGCCCATTAACAATTCCTGGGGAAAAAAAAATAGAATCTGGGTAATAAAGTCTAACCTTGTTTTCCTTTGGCTTAGTCTAGTCTCACTTGCTCACAGGATGCGGCATACAGAGGCCTCGCACCCGGCACTTCGGAGCAGAGTCCCCCGTGACACACGGCGGCACGCCACACTTCAGCTCCGCGGGCGTCCGGCAGACACACTACCTCAAGCCACTGCAATTCAAGATGGCGGCGGCAGGCCGTGCGCAGAGACACCGCCCCCGGCACTTCCCAGCCCGAGCCGCGCAGCTGCACCTGATCCACCGAGAGCTCCGCCCCTCCCCCCGCCCAGATTCCTGTAAAGCAGCCCCTCCCACGGCCTGCTGGGGAGAGCGTGTGCTCTAGAGCTCGGTCTCAGACCTCTCCAATTCTCTGATCTAAGAATAAAGCTTCCCTTTTCTCCTGAACCGAACTTGGTCTCATTCTATTGGCTCAGATGACACCAGGCAGGAGGACCCTTGTTGGGGACTGTCTGGGGAGGGTCGGTAACAATACTTTGTTATATGTATAAACCTTAATTCAACATTTAGCGATGTCACTGAGTTTTAATGGCTGTCATCTGCAAAAAGTTCCTTGCACCGATATTGAGAGCCACATGGGAAAAACTGTATCATTGGTTGTAAATCCTGGAGTTTAGTTTTCAATTTCATCTACCAATTTTCAATATTTTTCTGTTAAAATACCACTACTAGTGGTATTTTTTCATTTTTTCTGATACATCTGTTTTCTTGTAAATGAATTAGAAAGTATTAAATTTTTAAATTATTATCAAATAGTTTCAAAACTCACTAAAACTCTCGATTTGAAGGATTTTTTTATCAGTTTAGATATGAGAAAATTTGTACGTGACACATTTATGCTGTTTTTGACAATAAAATAACAATGGAACATTTCCAAACATCTAGTTTCAAAATGCTTTGTTCATAGCAGGAGTTTCTTTTGAAAAGCAATTACTTTCTCTTTCATTGTTAAAACATCACTTTAAACTTGCGGGATAGATTGTGTTTATATTTTCAAAAAATGTCTACTGTGTAGCATACTACTGACAGCCACTTGTCATCAGAGAAGAAGATACCAAATTTGGAACACTTGTCTTTTTGTTTAAAAACGGCAAAATACATTTTTAAGTTAAACAACTCTTTAGTACTTTGCCATGAGAAATGTGGTGAAACTGTTATAGTACAGAAGATTTCCACAGTCCCTTCCCATCTCATTACAAAATCCACTGTTTTATTTTGTTTCTGTAAAACTAAGTGCATCAGTACCTTCTGTATCAGGGAAAAGGCAATACTTCAGGATAGGATTGTAGTAAGTGAAAGAGTGAGCGATGTTGTCTAGCCCGCTGCTTGGTGGGATTCCCATTGGTAACAAAGTACTAAAGTGACCACAAAATACTATCTCCCTCCTTCTATCCTTTGCAATGTGACCTTGCAATTTGACTTTGCAGCTTCTTCCATCAAGAGATAGACTATTTCCCCTCCCTTTGAATCTGGGCAACCCTGCGACTTGTTTCCGCCAGTGGAATGTGGCAGGAACACCAGGATGCAAGTTTCAAATCTGGGCCTCTAGGCATCTCAGGCTCCTACTCTTACTCTTGAAATTCAGCCACCAGGTGATCAAGCAGGGGCTTCTTAGAAATATAGATCCTTGAGCCCCTTTCCCCAGAGATTCTGATTTACTGGGTCCAGAGGTCTATATTTTTATCAAGCATCAGAAGCAATTCTGACTCAGGAAATCTTCAGATAACACTTCAGAAACCCTGTGAGACTTGGTTATGAAGCAGCCTCAACTCTAAGCATATTATAAGAATCAGAAAATACATAAGAACTAGTGTTCACTCATAGTCTAAAATGTGTGTCACCTTTGCAGAATTCCTGGATTTGACTCTAGTCCCAACTTTGCATTTTACTAGATTTGTGATCTTAATTCCCCTAACCTCTCTGAGCCTCAGTTTACCTAGTTGTAAAATGGGAATTTTACCTAGCTCTTTAGTCTTTTGTAAAAATTAAATGAGGTAAGTTGTATAAACATTCAACACAGAACCTGGGTCACAGTAGATGTTCAACTGTTTATTATCCTTGACTCATTATTATATCGTCCTCTTTAAGTACCTACTCCTCCCAAAGGGCTAATTTGCATTTCTGGACAATGCCAAATCCCTCAACGAAAACCCTGTCTCACACCAAGTCAGGCTCTGGAATCAATCACACTTTGGTTCTTGTCCCCAACTCTACCTCTTGTTAGCATGTGACCTTGAGACTTAACGTAAGTCTCAGTTTTTGCATCTGTGAAACAGGGACAAAGGTATTACTTTATACCATAAGGTTGTGAAGATTAGAAGAGTTAATGTATGTAAAGCCCTTTGCCCAATGCCTGGCACATGGTAACCCACAGCAAATATTATCTATGAGGATTATTTCCTCAGGGTTCTTTCTTTTTTTTTTTTATGGCTGTGTCAGCCCTTAGTTGTGGCATGCAGAATCTTTGTTGAGGCATGTGGGATCTTTCGTTGTGGTGTGCGGGCTCTTTGTTGCAGCGTGTGGTCTTCTCTCTAGTTGTGGAGTGCAGGCTCCAGAGCACGTGGGCTCTGTAGCTGCGGCACAAGGGCTCTCTAGTTGAGGCACATGGGCTCTGAATTTGTGGCACGCGGGCTCTGTAGTTGTGGCGTGCAGCCTTAGTTTCCCCTCAGCATATGGGATCTTAGTTCCCCAAGCAGGGATCGAACCCATGTCCCCTGCATTGGAAGGCGGATTCTTTACCACTGGACCACCAGAGAAGCCCCAGGGCTCTTTCTCCTACATCCTGAAACTCCAGTTAGGAAAAGACACCTGCATTTTTCCAAGAAACAATCTAGAAGCTCAATGGTAAGGTCGCATCATCACAGGTGTTCTTAGTATATACAGGGAGTATCCTGTAACATGACAATATTGCTGGAGCGATTAGAGGGAGGGCCACCAGAGAAGAGGGAGAGGCCACTAGAGGTTTTCCTGAGGCACAGAACCTAAAAGCAGACACATCTGGTATTTGCAGCTGCCACAACAGGAATAAATTTGAATGCATATGGTCAAAAGCTCACCTGTGAGTGAACAAATGATGTTAAAGCATACGTGGCCACCAAAGAACAGGTCAGACAGAGCTGCGAGGCCCAGGAGTTACTTGGGAAGATGTAAAAGCATCCTCTCTTCTCCACTGTTTCTTACAACACAGGCCCTCCTAGCCCCTTGTCTGAAAAAACACAGCCCTTTTAACTGATCCCTCTGCAGTTCCTCCTCTCCACTCAGCACACTGTGGCCAGAGTTATCTACTTGAAACTTGAAACCCTGCTTGCCTCATGTCACACTCCTGGGTAAAAACCTACAGTGGCTGATCCTGTTGGGTTCAACGGAAATGCTTCATTCTTACTGCAATCAGCTTCACCGCTCCACACGCATGAAATTCTTCTCATTAAGCACATGAGTAACCCTCCGACTGCCAGAGGTCGGGTGGAGTGATGCTCTCCTGAACATTCAGGGGCCTAGTTACGTGGTTTGGAGTCGTCAAAATTCCCCCAGGCCCTCACACCTTACGCCTCATTTCAGTGCCTCCTAGCCAGGATAAAACAAGACGCTTTAGTTTGTTTTAATTTGCATTCATAAGAAATCTAATCGGGGTATGAAATGTACAGTGTGGGAATATTGTTAGTAATGATGTAGTACCTTTGTATGGTGGCAGATGGAAACTAGACTTATGGTGGTGATCATTTTGAAATGTATAGAAATATCGAATTACTATGTTGTGTAACAGGGACTAACACAGTGTTGTAGGGCAATTATACTTAAAAAACAAACAAATTCATAGAAAAAGAGATCAGATTTATAGTTTCCAGAGGCAGGGAATAGGGGGAGTGGGAACTGGATGAAGGTGGTCAAAAGGTACAAACTTCTAGTTATAAGATAAAATAAGTACTGGAGATATAATATACAATATGATAAATACAATTAACACTGTTGTATGTTATATATGAAAGGTGTTAAGAGTAAATCCTAAGAGTTCATATCACAAAGAAAAAAAATTTTTTTTCTATTTTTTTAATTTTGTATCTATATGAGATGATAATGTTGACTAAATTGTGGTAATCATTTCATGATGAATGTAAGTCAAATCATTATGTTGTACACCTTAAACTTACACAGTGCAGTATGTCAACTATATCTCAATAAAACTAGAAGGAACAACTTTTTAAAAAAGAAAATCCTAGGGACTTCCTTGGCGGTTCAGTGGTTAGGACTCCACACTTCCACTGAAGGGGGCACGTATTCCATCCCTTGTTGGGGAACTAAGATCCCACATGCTGCGAGGCGCAGCCAAAAACAAAATAAAACAAAAAAAAAACTTCAGGAAGCAATTTAAAAAATCTAGTATAGCTGAAAATTTTCCCATTTTCATATTTTTCCACTGGTTATATTTTATTCTTTTTTTTTTTTTGATAAGATTTTCTCTAACACTTTTCAATTGATTTCATTTTTAAGTAAGTTCCTGGAACTGGAAGCCCTGGTTATCATAAAAAGTCACTTGCTTAGACACATTGTAGGAATCTCCTATAATCATGTCGCATAATAAGTCCTTTCATAAGCCTGTCCTGTGGCTTACTTCAGGACTGGAGGGTGGGAATCTTCCACAAGTGACTCTTGGCAGCTGAAGCAGTAGTGAGATGTCTCTCATGGGAAGGGGATGCCCAGACCGAGTGAAGTGTGAGAGAGTTGCCTTGTGTTCCTCAGAGCATTAAGAAAACTTAAAAAAAAAACCCAAAAACTGTAAACATTAAAGAGCTTGCCTAGAGGACTTTGGTGCTAAGCACTTTTCTGAGACTGAAGTGTTCTTTCTTCTCATATTAAAAACCTTTCCAGTGTGATAGGATTGTCATGAAGAAAGGGAGGTGGAAATGCTGAGAGACTGGGAGACTAGCTTGGTCCTGAAGAGAAAAATGCCTGTATTGAGTTCCCGGAACCTCAACTGAAAGGGCAGTGGGAAGCCTTACACCATGTGGGGCTACATCTGCTTATTTCCCTAGTGTTGGAGGGTTTTCTAAAGCAGGATTGATTTGGAGGAATCTGGAGATGTCTATAGGTACTTCGTATGCCTGTTAACCTTTCCTTCTTGAAAGTTAAAATCCGGGACTTCCTTGGCGGTCCAGTGGTAAAGCATCCTCCTTATAATGCAGGGGACGCAGGTTCCATCCCTGGTCAGGGAACAAAGATCCCACATGCCATGGGGCAACTAAGCCCACACGTCACAACTACTGTGCTCGCACACCTCAACTGGAGCCCACGTGCTGCAAACTACAGAGCCTACGCTCCCTGGAGCCTGCGCGCCACAACTGGGAAAGAGAGAACCTGCATGTCACAACTAGAGAGAAGCCCGCACCCCACAATGAAGAGCCCATGCACCGCGACGATAGATCCCGCATACCTCAACAAAGATCCAGCGTGCCACAACTAAGACCCGACGCAGCCAAAAATAAATTAAATAAATAAATAAATAAATAATAAATAAATCTTTTTTAAAAAGTTAAAATTCCATTAATTGATTATAAGGTTTTCAAGTAAGGACCCTGGGCTATCTAGAGAGTATTTATTTTTTTAGAGAGTATTTTGTCATTTCCTGGATGGAGTCTTGTTTTTTTTGTGCGTGTGTTTTTTCATTTTTTGTTTTTTTCTCCGTTAACTTTTTTTAAAAAAATAATTTTGAAGCAACCTAAATGTCCATCAACAGAGGAATGGATAAAGAAGATGTGGTACATATATACAATGGAATATTAGCCATTAAAAGGAACGAAATTGGGTCATTTGTAGAGACATGGATGGACCTAGAGACTGTCATGCAGAGTGAAGTAAGTCAGAAAGAGAAAAACAAATATCGTATATTAACGCATATATGTGGAATCTAAAAAATATTGGCATAGGCGATCTTATTTACAAAGCAGAAGTAGAGAACAAATGTATGGATACCAAGGGGGAAGGGGAGATGAGATGAATTGGGAGATTGGGATTAACATATATACACTACTATATATAAAACAGATAACTAATGAGAACCTACTGTACAGCACAGGGAACTCTACTCAATGCTCTGTGGTGACCTAAATGGGAAGGAAATCCAAAAAAGAGGGGATATATGTATACTTACAGCTGATTCACTTTGCTGTACAGTATAAACTAACACAATATTGTAAAGCAACTATACTCCAATAAAAATTTTTAAAAAATTATTCTGGGTGTACAGAAAAGTTGTCCAAATAATTTCCAAATACTCAGAGTCTCTACATGTTAACATTTTACTGCATTTGATTTCTCTGATTCCTCCTCCACCTTTCCTGGATGGAGTCTTGAACCAAGCAAACTGCAATCACCTGAAGAGGTAATCTAGGATCCGAAAAAAAAAAAATTTTTTTTAATGTTCTGTGTTAGCGGTGGTCTCGTTATATTCCTTAAAAAGATTATATGGACTCTTAGTATTTCAGGAATCCCTGAGAATTATTTATGGGAGAGCAAGTAGGTTTTAACCTTACAGCAAAGGAAAAAAGACTTATCAAAGCCCTAGTCAGGTGAGGACCATCCTTGATCCACCTCTGTCTCTAGTTGCAAATTCTCAACATATTTCTCAAAATGTTCAAAGGACCAGGGCTTTACTAAGTGGTTCTCAACAATAATGTCTCCATAAATCTCACTTTCTGGAGCTGATAGCCAAGACCAAAGCTTATTAAAGTCTTTAATTGGAATGTATATGCAAATCAAAACATGTTATAACTTTTAAACAAACCCATTCAAAAGAACTATCTACCTCAGCTTTTACACCACCAGATATCATACTTTAGGGTGCATAAGAATGACACAAAGCACATATTTAAATGTATATTCCTGGCTTCACCCAGCGATACCAACCCAGGTATCTTTAATAGATGGGTTAAGACCATAATTTGAAAAACATTTCTTTAGACTATTTTCAAATACAGCAGAAGTTGCTAAATACCATGCACCGTATCTTGTTACCGAGTTTGCCAAGGAAGCATTCTGAAGTCTGCCTACCAGACAGGAAAGAAGGAAATACCGTGTGGCTAGCTGTGTCCTCTCTCTTTTATAAGAAAAGCAAAGCCCCCACCCTAGCAGAATTCCTCTTACGTCTTCTTGGCCCAAATTGGTCCCATGACCAATGATAGTTACGAGAGAGTCTGGAAAACACGTAGTGTCTACTTCAAAAGGGGAGGAAGCAAACATATGTTGAATACCTACTATATGGAAAGGTCTGGATCAAGTACTTTCACATTTTAAAAAAATCCCAGTTAACATAATACGCCAAAGTCCCTTGCTTTCACCACATCACCTCTGCTCTCTTTCAGAGTTATCACGGTAGACAATGTCATCACTCCAGTCCCTTTTCTAAAAAGACGGCCTTTTAAAAGTTTCCATTTAATGTATTTTAATCACTCAAAACTGAGTTTCCAAGTTTTTCTCTAAGCTGTATTACATTTTCTTTTCGTGATTGAGGTCCTTTGTTCTCTTTTGTTTATTACTGGCAGTAAAGGAAAAATTTTTATGTAAGCTTTGAGCACAATACTTTTAATCCATTAGAGATATGAATAAAAGGAATCAAATCCCTTCCCAATGTTCCAAACCTAAGACTCTCGAAGCAGCTGTTATGTGGTATATGGTGATTGTCCTGAGAGATTGGGATATTAAAATTTTTCTTTTGTTCTCGTTTTTTAAAAGGAAACTAAATACAAAGAAAAATGTTAATACAATGCACAGGATACAAATTAAAACATGGAAGTCAGGAAATGCAAAGGTGAATGTTCTCATAGGAACCTCAGCTTATATGCCCTGAACACATGCATGATGATCTGTCAGCACTACACATTTTGTGTTTCTGCTGATAAACCTGATGTTCCTGTCACCAATCATTGTGAATCTGTAATTGCCTGGACAGTCATTGTAAGTATAAAAGTGAAAGAACTACTACTGGAACCACTGCTTATTAAAATTTGCATTTATTTTTATTCTTTGCCTTGTATGTATTTTAAAAATATGCCTATTTGGATTCACAAATTTTTAGTTCCCATCACCAGAAGAAATACTGCTGGAGGACTTCCCTGGCGGTCCAGTGGTTAAGACTCCGCACTTCCACTGCAGGGAGCGAGGGTTCAATCTCTGGTTGGGGAACTAAGACCCTGCATGCTGCACGGTGTGGCAAAAAAATTAAAAAAAAAAAAAAAGAAGAAGAAGAAAGAAGAAATGCCTTTGGATCAACATGATGCTAAAAACTCTGTTCTGGTAATCACAGGATTCCTATAAGAGGGAGGCAGGAGAATCAGAGTCAAAGAGAGAGAGAGATCAGAAGATGCTACCCCGCTGGCTTTGAAGAAGGAAGAGGAGGCCACTAGCTGAGGAATGCCGGTGGCCTCCAGAAGGTGGAAAAAGCAAGGAAACATATTCTCCCCTAAAGTCTTCAGAAGAAATGCAGCTCTGCTGGATGCCTTGATTTTAGCCCACTGAGACTAATTTTTGACTTCCAACCTCCAAAACTATAAGATAATAAATGTGTGTTGTTTTAAGCAATAAAACGTATATACACTATTGATACTAGGTATAAAATAAATAACTAACGAGAACCTACTGTACAGCCCAGGGAACTCTACTCAATGCTCTGTGGTGACCTAAATGGGAAGGAAATCCAAAAAAAGAGGGGATATACGTATACGTATAGCTGATTCACTTTGCTGTACAGTAGAAACTAACACAACATTGTAAAGCAACTATACTCCAATAAAAATTTTTAAAAAGAAAAAATAAATAAATTAAATAAAATAAACACTGTTTTATTCAGTAAACAGTTCAATCAACATAGCTCCAAATCGAGTCAGACTGCATGTCTGACACTTAATTGAATTATTTGGACATGTTACTATCAGAAGCATCCAATCTCACTCCCATGATAGGAGGCAGTTGAGCCTATGTACCACTCTCATTTCTCTGACTTTGCAGGTTAAACCTGTTGAGGGTCTGGGTCTCTTCCCTGTTGCCATCTCACTCCCACCCAAGCCGAAGAAGGGAATAGAAGGGTGAGCTATACAGACTAAATATTGAGTGTATTGCTCCATTCCCCAAGTCTGTCCCCTTCTTTTAGTAGGAACCCTGCTGTAGAAGTAATTGTCAGCCTAGAGCAGGGGTCGGCAAACTCTTCCTGTGAAGGGCCAGATGAAAAGCATTTTTAGCTTTTCAGGCCATAGGGTGTCTGTCTCAACTACTCAGTTCTGCTGCTGGAGCACAAATCAGCCTCAGACAATACTTAAACGTGTGTAGCTATGTTCCAACACAACTTTATTTACAAAAACGGACAGCAAGCCAGATCACCATTTGCCAACTCCTGGTCTAGAGAACTCTGCTTCTCTGTTTTCTTCTTATTTTATCCAGGATATATTCTATTTTATAGCTCTGTAACTCAACACTTTTTTTTATATACAGTGTTGCCTAATTCTGTTTTATCTTGCCATTGCTATTTTAATTGATTCTACCATTTATCCTTCTAATCATAAAGCTTCTAGGTGCTACTCCAGTTTCCCTTCTTTTTTTTTTACCTTTACCACAACCCAAATTTCCCCAGCCATCATCAGCTGGTGAGTACAATTGATACATGAGCTGTAATGCCTGTATTAATTAGTTACTGCTGTATAACAAAGCACCCCAAAACTCAGCGGCTTAAAAACAACTACTATTATTTTTCCTGAGTCTTTGGGTCATATAATTATCTTGCCTTTTTGGTACTTGTTATTCCAAATGAATTGATAAAATTATTATAATTCCCCCCCCTAAAAAATTCATTGAGATTTTAGTTGCCTCAAAATCATGAATTTTAGGAAGACTGACATTTTTATGCTATTAAGCCTTTTCACCCGGGACCAAGGTATACTGTTCCACTTTTTTAGACCTTGCTTTTATGTCTTTTCATAAAATTTTATAGTTTTACTCAAGTAGACCGTTTCTTTTCTTCTTAATTTTGTTCCTAAGTATCTTACAGGTTGTGTGACTGTCATTGTTGGTACATTGTTGGTTTACAAACTCAGGAATTTCCCCAGTGAAATCTGAAAACAGCTCGTGAACACAGAGGGCAGGGAGAGAAGAAAGAAGCAGCCACTCCAGATGCCTTGGGGGCAGTTTTAATAAGCAAAGGAACTTAACTTACAAGGCTTGTCTCCAAAGGCTGCAAAATGAGTACATCTCCGCACCCACCCGTCAGAATCTTGAGTTTGTATAGCAGCCTTAACAGGGTTCAGCCCTGCGTACCATCCAGATGGTCTCAACAACACATTATCTCTCAAGGCTGCGTCCTTGAAATGGCTCTGGCTGTGGGAATGGTGAGCGGAATGTACATTCCAAGGATGGAGAGGGATGAGGAATCTCTGATTGCCTGCATCCAGTTCGCAGGTCAACCGGCAGTCATGTCCTTTTGATGACCTCTGCAACAGACATTTTCACTTGTAGTCAATGACTGTTAATACAGAGGTTTTGATTTTGGCAGATTTATGTGACTTTGGTTTTTGCACTTTTCTCTTATACTCGACCTCTTTATCAAAGTTAACTTTTAATGTTAACTTCTCTTCTAACAAAATTATATTATACTGTTAATTTTTATTGCAATTCTTTGAAAAAAATTTTTCTTCTCCTTTCTTAATAATATTTCTTACTATGCCAGTTATTTTATAAGCATTAAACAAAATAATACATGTAAAGCACTTAGCACAGTGTCTGGCAAATAAAATAGTAAGCACTTAGCAAATGTTAGCTATTATTATGATTTTGATTATGTTTATTCAAGATAAATTTAAATTTTGTGCTATTCTTTACTCATTATTCTACTCTTAGCTATGAGATCTTTCGACTATATAAACAGGAAAAAAAAAATCCCTGTGTGGAAAACTCTGGGAAACCATATACTATTTTGCATTTCATATTCCTAATACCTTTATTCCTGTTATATCCATAGAAGATACAAACAATTCTCTAGTACATGAAACACCACTTACAGTTCAATTCTAAAAGTTAAATATATTTAAGATTTTATGATTTGATCAGAGGTGTCAACAAGCTGAACTTTTAAATGAAAAGTGTTGGGGCTTCCCTGGTGGCGCAGTGGTTGAGAATCTGCCTGCCAATGCAGGGGACACGAGTTCGAACCCTGGTCTGGGAAGATCCCACATGCCACGGAGCAGCTGGGCCCGTGAGTCACAATTACTGAGCCTGCGCGTCTGGAGCCTGTGCTCCGCAACAAGAGAGGCCATGATAGTGAGAGGCCCGCGCACCGCGATGAAGAGTGGCCCCCGCTTGCCACAACTAGAGGAAGCCCTCGTACAGAAACGAAGACCCAACACAGCCATACATACATACATACATACATACATAAAATAAATACAGTATAAAGTGTTAAAAATAAATAAATTAATTTAAAAAAAAAAGTGTTAACACTTGTAAAATGCAGCTTTAAAATAGGTAATGACCACATTAATTAAAGCAGGCCTTCTTCAGTAAACTTAATGTTGAGAATAAACTACCTTTCTAATCTTGATCTTCCTCTCGATGATGCTTTCCCAAAGTACCATCATTTTTTCATAGGATTAGTCTATGCTTGCTTTAGGCAAATGTGTATATTTTTCTGCTTTTTCTCTTTGCAAAAATGTACTAGTTTTCTTAATCTAGAAAACACAGGAGAAGTTGAACACAGGGAAAAATTGAGGGGAAAGTATGGCTGAAACAGGGACACTGTGTCTGCCTTTAGATTTGTATCTAACATATACCTGTATTTAGGCACTTTGCTCAGTGGGCTACAGAATGGTTTTATGAAGCAAAGATTACAAGGTATAGTCTCATAAATATTGATATCACTGTTTCTTGGCCAAAAGACTACATCTTTAAATAAAATAATAATAATAAAGGAGCAGTGCTTTACAAGCATTACCTCATATAATTCCTGACTATAACCTTTGGTCCACAGATAAGGAAATCAAGGCCTCATGAAGCTGAAGGTCACATAATCAACAAGGAATTGGTCAAGTTTGCCTTCAGAGCCTGAATTCTTAACCACAAAACTATACTTTCTCTTTTACGCTTGTGCTTCTGTTTAAGCCTAAATGTCTCCTAATAAACTTTTAACTTATTTTTTACTCAAAACTCTCTAATGGCTGCAAATGCCCACTAGAATTGCCCACAACGTATCAAAAGTCATATTGCTATAACTACACCTATGTACAACATATAGATCACACAAAATAGCACTAGCTACACACTGAGGTTCAAAGTCATTCAGGGCAGGCTCTGGGCAGCCAGGTGGTGAACCAGTCATGGGTCAGACATAACTCAGTCTCTCCTTCACTTGGCTTTTTTTCTTGAGGACCTGATTGTGCAGCAAGGCCTCAGCTTACTTTTAACAGATACTTTCTTTCTCTTGGGCAACAGAAGTGGTTATGCTCTCAGAGAGAATAGACACTTTTCAAAGAGGACAAGCCAGAGCTGTTGGAAGCAAAGCAGAGAGGGAGTCGGTGTTCTAATTCATTTCAGTGGAGACGTTTTCCTGTTCTTTTCCTTTCTTAAATTGAAGTATAGTTGATTTACAATTTTCAGGTGTGCAGCAAAGTAATTGTTTTACATACCTGTGTATGTTTTTTTTCAATTTTTCAGATTCTTTTCCATTATAGATTATTATAAGATACTGAATATAGTTCCCTGTGCTATACAGGTCCTTGTTGTTTACCTATTTTATATATAGGAGAGTGTATCTGTTAATCCCAGATTCCCAATTTATTCCCCGCCCCCCTTCCTCTTTGGTAACCATAATTTCTTTTCCTAACAAAGGCAGATCATTATAGATGCTCAGGGCTGGTGCAGGTCTGGGAAATAAAGGTCCATGATGAGATTTTCCATGTTTCTAATTTCAGTTCTTCAAATCTAGGCCCTAAAATCTAGTGCCATTTTCCTGAGGATCTGTTGAAACAGGAAGTTAGGAAAACGAGGTTCCAATCTCAACACACCCCTGGCTCAATTATAGTCCTCACGTACTTACCTTTAGGGAGGCCAGCTTTTACCTTAGTCCAGAAAAGACTGACCGAGAGTTAGGTGGGCAGAATGTGTTTTGCACAACTTATATATAATTATATTCAGGACAAGACTGTGTGGAGGAGGAAATGGAATCCGCAGAAATACAAAGAGGCTTATAGGCCAAGAAATACAGCCCACACATAAAAGCCCGGTCGGCAAATACTTCCTTACTTTGTGAGCCAACTCACCCCTGCATACCTATGTGCTAATAAAAATATACCATATGTGGGAAGCATGACTTCTGAATTTCCTGATAAGGTATTTAAATGCTAACTCCCAAGATATGGACATAATTGTTCCCCTCTTGGATGGAAATGAAACTCAAATATGTGGTCTTGATTATCAGAGTGGAATACAGAATTGACAGATTTAAAACATTATATTTCTGCCAAAACACTGTATTTCTGCACTTTCTTTTCCTCCTTCTTTTTAAAAAAATAATTATTTTTCCAACTGATGGAGAGATAAAAATGGCATTGAGATTTCCAAGACCACTTGGCAGTAGAGGTTTGGTGTAAGGGGTGAAGGTTTTAAAGGTTGGTTTGGGGTCATTTTTATGAGCTGGGAAAGAAAAAATTTCTACATATATCCTATTTGTAGATTAAAGGCACACATACCAACCTGTGGACTGGTAGAAATCACTGGGTACTTTTATCTTCTTCTCCATCTCTCTAAAACACATAAGTGGGTGGCCAATCCGAAGAGCAGAGGGGCTTAGAATCATGTTTTCATCATGTCCCTCTCTGGTGGGTTGAGAACAAGGGGCACTATGGGACTAACTCAGAAATGACAATTACATGACAGAACACAAAGCTCCTTTTTCGACCACATTTCACCCCGATGCTGTTGATTTCTGTTCTAAACGTTCTCAGCTTGATTTTATGAGTATATTTTTATAATTTTAAAAGAATAAGTTTTCTGAGTGCTAAGTATTAAAAATTTTTCTCTATATTTAAACTTTTAAAATATGCTAACAGGGACTTCCCTGGTGGCACAGTGGTTAAGAATCCACCTGCCAATGCAGGGGACATGGGTTCGACCCCCGGTCCGGGAAGATCCCACATGCCGCGGAGCAACTAAGCCCGTGCGTCACAACTACTGAGCCTGCGCTCTAGAGCCCGCGAGCCACAACTACTGAGTCCACGTGCCACACCTACTGAAGCCCACGTGCCTAGAGCCTGTGCTCCACAACAAGAGAAGCCACCGCAGTGAGAAGCCCGCGCACCACCACGAAGAGCAGCCCCCGCTCGCCACAGCTAGAGAAAGCCTGCACGCAGCAACGAAGACCCAACACAGCCAAAAATAAATAAATAAATTTTAAAATAAATAAATAAAATATGCTAACAGTAAAAATCACCTTGAATTTAGCAGTATCAAGATTTTAATGTGAAGTATACATTTTTTTCACGTCACCTGTTACGATCAGGGTTCTTGGCAAACAACAGAAACTCTATATAATTTAGGCAGCAAAGGAATACTTGGGGAGGCTGTTGGGTCTCTTACAGAATTGATGGAAAATGCAAGAGAATGAGCCTTGGAAAATGGTCAGGAACAAAAGGTTAGTGGCAGAGGACTCAGCCAACGTCATACCTGGAATATTCAAGATAGGGTACTACTTTTGCACAGGAGACCCCCACTGCCACGAGCACCACCACCACTGCCCCCAGAATCCTGACTCTGTCGCTGCCACCATGAAACCACAACTCATTCTGTCCTGACATCTTTGCATCATTCCTACACATTCAGCACTTCAGGCTGGAGTTTCTGAATTAGCTGAGCTGAAGTGCTATGTCACACCTTAGCTGTCTGTGGTTGGAGAGCCCATCTCCAATCCTTCAACCTTTATATATACATAAAAATTGAAGATTTATACAAGATTTATATAAAGGAGATCTCCCTAAAAGAGATCTAGATAATGTGGAGCCAAAAAAGTCATATCAACTATCACCTCTAATTCTTCCTATCAACATATGCATTCATATACTTTTTACATCGTCCACTAATGAATATTTTCATTCAGTATCCACTAGTGAATAAACCCATCCACTAGAAACTATTTACTCATATTCTCCATTTTTTTTCTATTTATCAACTTTCTCACTAATTGATTCCCTCGGTGATCTGTTTTTACTTTGTTTTCGTTTTTCCTTCTATTTCTTTTCCTAGTGGTATTTTATTCCCATTTGGCTTAATGACAATACATTATCTCCGTGTATAATCTGCCATCTCTTTATAATGCTGAATTTTCAAGGCCAGATCATGCAAGATTATTTCATCGTAGGAAATACGACTGCAAATCAAAAATGCTGGCATCTCAACCAAAATTATATATCCAGTCCCTAAATAAGCATCTCCTCTTGAATATTCTACTTGAGGATATACTACAAAAGCAAACTTGATATGCTGCCCACCCCCCGCCATGAACTAACCTCCCTCTATCATGTCTCTATTACTAGTACCACCATCTTAGGTATTTAAGAATATCAGAGAGATATTTGGGGAAACAGGTTGAGTTTTTGGATGGACTGAGAATGCATTATTATTTTCCCACTTAAAAATTCACTATGAAACAGTGCTTGGAACTAATTATTATCAATAGATTCCAGTAATGAAAGACGCCTGTATTTTCCCTTCCCCATCAGAAACTTCTTCACAAGAAGGATAAAGTATGTGTAAACAAAACAATATTTTTAAAAAGTCACATAAATAAGAAGCCAAAAAGTTTAATTTTATTGAATAAAGTTCATTCAGGGCTTACATAGATATTAATATACTTTAGATCATAACAGTTGAGAGATCAATAGCTGATAGGAAGGAAGGAAGAAAGCAGTTTGTACTTTCAATGTAAAAAAAAAAATCTAAATGCTACAGATGTCTTGTAAAATTCCCAAAACAAGGTCTAGCCAAGTTTATTGTTTAGTGGATTTTTTTCTTTTTTCAAGAGATGAAAAGTGAGATTCAATGTGTATACTATTGGTTACAACTGATATAACAGCTTGAAAAAATCATGAGACAGAAGCATAAATATAATACAAAAAGACTGTATTGTAGGAATATTTAACTATAAGTGGAAAAGATACATTAAAACCATGAGTGTGTTACACTAGTTCAGAACAGAACTCATAAGGCAGACCAAAACTGATGCTAGTTAAGGAAAAGGGTCTGTTTTTAGGAAGCATGTCCATACAGATACCACCACAAAGAAATGCCAACAGTAACTACATGGTCCCCTCTTGTTACTCAGTGAGGTGTCAAAGATGAAATGACTGGGTTAACAGCTTAAGCTTTCTCCAAGGATTTGTAGTATTCCATCAGCACGGTCCAGGCCTTGGGAGCCATGAAACCTTCAGGAGGTTTCTGGCCTTCTCGGGCAAGTTTGCGCATTCGTGTTCCTGATATAAATTCAAAGTCTTCATGGCTGAAAGGGAGAGAAAAAATAAAAATATTTCACATTTTAAAAAACTTAGTTATAGTGAAATTTTAAAAAACATTTGTTCCTTCTGTTCATGGTAGACAAGCTTAATGAAAAAACTATCTGGATGAAATATACTACTTACGAATATCAACCTGATTTCAAGTTTGTCATTGAGCAAAAAACACCACACTATCAAAACTTACAAAAGAAAAAAAAAAAACAAAAAACAATGATCCCTCAGGTTGCCCTTTTATAGACATACCCATTTCCCTCCCTCCTTCCCAACCCCTGGCAACTAATAATTTAGAAATAGAAATTTTTTTTTTTAGAAAAACATATAATTTAGATGTTTTAGATACACATATTGAAAACTTTTTAGGCAGTCTGAATCTGGAAAGCTAAATGCATTTTGGAACATTAAGAGAAAAATGGAACTTAAAAAATAACAACAGCACGTAAGTAGCAATAATTAATATTATTCCATTGATAAGCTATTACACAAAGGTAGTGCTAGTTCTTTTCATCTTCACACCTACAAAAACACACAAGAGCCCTTAGACCATTAAGCACAGAGCACCTATGGCTATGACACATACTGTCTATTGGTAATTTCAACCTCTTCCCTCAAACAAGGGAACCGACTAGATAGCAGACCCAAGAACAGAGCAAGAGTTCTGGGTCACTCAAGTCACCAGATCACATTCCCTGTTTACTCCTAGTCAGCAACTGTATGTTCCATCCCCACTTTGCTATTTGTGGAGTTAATCTGAGAATTGAGTGAAATCATAAACTGCAAGTGGCCCTTGTTTCTAGAGGTATGCCAGGTATGTTTTAACTAATAATCACACTTTTAGGAATCTACGTAAAGGAGATAATCAGAGATGGCAACAAATATTATGCATAAAGATAGCTGTCTGAAAACTGTTTTACGATAGTTAAAAATGTTGTAAATAATCTAACAGTTGAAGGTCTAAGTAAATTGTGGTACAGCCCTGAGTAGAGTTACACAGTCATTAAAGTATAGTTAAAGATTGGATAAAATGTTCACGATGTAATAATGGTAAGTGAAATAATCAGGACGCAAAACTTTATATACAATACCAATGCAATTTTGTTAAAATAAGGGGGTGGGAGGAGGAGAAGATCATAAAGAAATACACCCAAACGTTAACAGTGGTTATTTCTATGAAGTGGTATCACAGGTGCTTTTAGTTTTGTCATGATAGTTTCTGCAGTTTTCTACAATGATGATTTATATTATCAATATCAAAATAAAATTTAAAATAACATATTATTATCAATAAGAGCTTATTTTTAAAATCTCTATCCAAAAGTGAGTTAAATAATTTTAAATAATGTGACCTTTAATTGATCTGAAACCTCAATCATTTGGAACACTGCCCTGATGAGAGCAGATAAACAGGATGCTGATATAGCATTATACTCCCTATTCTGGCCCTACAGGAGTTACACTGGCTATTAATTCACCCCTAAATGACAGACATCAGCAGTAAAGAGTATATCTGAACAGTGCTGGGGACATACAGCATTTTCAGTAAATAATGACCAGTGATCAAGTACTTTATTAGCTTTCTGACTAGGAACTCAATAAATATTTGGTGAAATATGAAAGAATGAAAAGGTATATGTATAGAAAATTTTTATTCAATATAGAACCATTCAGAGTCTTATAGAAGTCACTACTCTCCATCCCCTGGCCAAAAAAGGGTAAGATGGGGTTTCTGATTGCTGTGGTTCATCTGAGCTCCTTGTATATTCCCTTTTCTCTAAATCTGGATTATTCACATGTAGAGGTTTCTACATGCCCTTCATGACCTCTTCAATAGTCATCTTCTGATCTAGCTTCTCTCTTGACCTTGCTCACCTCCACTTTATTTGGGGGAACCTGGTTCACTTAGTCTATCTATGAGCTCTTGGGTTGTCCACTTGGTAGGACTGAGCTCCAGACCAAGGAAGAATTATTGTGATTTCCTCATGATCCAGTGTGCCCCAGTTTCTGGCCTCTCCTGCTTTTCTAATTTGCATTGTCTGTGTGCTCAATGACCCGACTGCTCACTGGGCTTCTGAACCTTGGACTTGGTTATATTATCACCAGCCTCTACGTATCTTGCATCTGGCCGGTCCTTAGGCCTGCCCACTACTGTTAGTTCCTAAGATCAACTTGACTCTTGGTCCTGGATCTAGGTTTCCCTCTCATATTCGTTGCTGGTCCTAATTCTGGCCTTTCCAACTCCCCAGAGAGGTACCCAGAGTTTAATGAATGTCTTACCCCACTTTGAAACATCTAAGAGTCTGAGAGTTTTATTCTGGAATGCTACACATACAGGATAAGAATATAAAAAAGTGTAACTCATTTAATCAGCCACAGGAAAATCAACGTTAATGCTTTATAATCCCGTCTCTTGCTATTAAGCAGAAGTCACTACTTCTTTAACTCACGCATGTGACATCTTCCCCTAGTAACCTGTCCGCTCTTCTACTCCCTGCACTACCAGAAAGACAGGAAGATATACATTCAACTCAATATTTCAACAGCTCTCATCTTCTCAGGTAAAACATCTTTTAAATGTCTGCTCACATTTTCAAAGATGACCGAAGAAAAGGAAAGTTTAACAGATATTGCTCCAAAGCAAGATGGATTCAAGTAGTTTAAATCTAGGGAGTATCTCCCACTTCTATCATGTGTTCAATGTGCAAGAAAAGTCAAATCTACTATAATAAACTGGCCCATGCAGATGTGTTGGTTACAATAGTTCAAATATGAAGTAAGCTATCATCTTTCTCTTACATAAATGACTACAACTTAAGGGGAGAAAAAGAAATTGACTGCATGTGAGATGGGCCTAGGAAAAAAGCAAGACTATGAGAGGAGCTTTCCAAAAAATTCAGGAAAGGTTGGGGTTAGAAACATAATTTTTAAATTTATCAACACTAAAATGAAAACCCAGTTTGAGAAAATGGACAAGTTCTCCAAGAAAGAAGACTTGCCGAAAGGGAAAGCATTTGTCGAAAGAGTAAGAAGAAAACCAAGATGATTATATGGAGGTCATGGAAAAAGAAAAAAATTTAATGTGAAGGCCACAGAGGGGCTAAGGAAGATGACCATAAGGGGGGGAAAAAATCCACTGGATAAACGAATCAGAATTTAAATTTTCTTTAATCAAGGAGTTTCAGTGGATGATGAAGGAAAGAGATGGAGTGGTAAAGTGGCAGAGATACACAGTGGAGAAAAGATTTTTTTTTTTATAAGAAAAGGGAGGTCTTAGCATGTGTATAGGCAGAAGAAAATAAGTGGCATACAATGAGAAAAGGGAGGAGGATGAAAGCCAGGAGAGGGTAACAGGAAAGAAATGAAAGATGGAGAGGAAAGTCTGGGATGAAGAACACAGAGAAAGGAGCTCTGACAAGGAGGGTGAAAAATGAAGAAAAGAAGAAACAGTGAAAGATGAGGTGGTTAATGCAAGATGGTCTCAAGCTTCTCAGTAAAAATGTAAGGTTGTCTCCTGTGGGTAAACAGAACCTGTGTGGGAATGAACTGATAATAGGATCCATCAACACAGTTTGGTGACTATCTCTAGGCTAGAGAGGTTACCCCTCAGGGCAGGGCTTAGCAAAGCAGCATCTGGAGAGGAAGTCAAGGGCGTGCAGGGGTCCAGATCTCTCCAATTGCATCTAAAAAACCCTCATTCCAACCTGATGTAAAACTGGTTAGTTCAGCTGAGAATCACTTGACAAATATTGCTTGAATGTTTTAGTTCCTTAGGAGGGTCACTTATCAATTCCCTAAATAAGTGTCATTAAGGAAAATTATGACCCTAGATCTTTCTGGCCATGTCAATTTAAAATTTTGAATTCAGAAAGGAAACCCTGTGTCCCATGCATAAATTACCTGTTCCTGACGGGGCAATGAAAAAGAAATGAGGGACCAGCTTGTAGAATGACTCTGTCCTGACTTTGTGATTAAAGGAAAAAAGCCAGACCAATTAAAGTCCTTTCTTTCCTCAGAATGCCAAACAGTCTGAAATCCAGAAGTCTCCTTGCATTCCTTCTGAATTTGAATTTTAAAACCAAACTCCCTGGGTACCTCTTTTCCTGACGCTATTTCACACTCCATCTGCCCCACATGCCACAAGCATTTCTTCATCACATGAAACGGGACTTTCTGCTGCCACATGCTGGTGGTTCCTTCCACTCCACCCTGGCTACGGAAAACACATTTATTTCCCTCTGCCTCAGACTTGTATTTCTATCCCTCACCTGAGGATTTAATTTTTTATCAGAAGTCAGGTGCAAGGACTTGACACTTAGAGGCACTATCTGTAATCTAATCACAGTTTTCACAATTACATCTTTAAATGGATAGCACTTTACAGAAAAAAATTAAATCAAGGAAAAACTGAGGCATTTGGGGAATGCTCTAAAACTAGCTCTGAACTTTACCTGTGAGTAATCGGGAATCTGGCAGAAGCAGAAAAGGCTACTAAACCTTAGGCTTTCACTACAAAGCAATTCTAGCCAGTCCATCTAATTACACTGGTTAACCCACCTCCATGGCACCTGAAAAAGGAAATGCAAGTCTGTTTTTTTTTTTTTCTTCCCTTTTCAAAACCACTTGGTCACAGATTCTTACAATCCACAGCTGACAGAACACCTCCTCTTAAAACACACACACACACACACACACACACCCCAAAGAACAAAAAACAAAAAAAGCCAAAACAAAACCAAAAACACCAAAAAGAAACAACTGAAGGGGAAGGGGTTAGAATGCAAGGACAGAAAAAGCACACCATCCAGCAGACTATGTGGGACCCTGTGGGTCCAGCATCTTGTCCCATGTGGGACACACAACTACATATGGCCAGCATCTTGACCAACTCCAAAGTACAACAGCTCCTGGCCACTTGTTGAAGATTTTAATTCTTTACAAATATCTGCTGTCTCTCAGTCCACATATGTGGCCATCAGAGCCACCAGCACAAGCTGTCCAGACAAGAAGCTGGGGTCAGCCCAGGGGCCTTCAATTTTATCCTTCAAAAGTTCATATTCAATTAGACCAGCTTTTTAAAAAATACTAATTAGATAATAAGCAATCAGAGACGCAAAGGGGAGCTTCTTCTCTGATAGAACTAAAAATAATGGTAGTAACTTATAAGTGAATCTAATTAACTATTTGGGGGCTAACTACCTTTCATTTAACTCGAAAGAAACTCATATATAATACAGTATACATCAAGACACTAAGAATTCTCTTCAAATACAAATCATCTGTTCAAAACCAGATAATTAGTTATTTATGGCTTTCCAGGAGCCAAAAAGCATGGTAATCATGCATGACAAATTTAACAATTTTTATTTCCAAACCAAAGACCAACTGAAATACATGAAAAATTTAATTATCTCGAACTAATTTATCAAAATCCTTAATTCATCATGTTTTCCTCCCCTCAAAAATCTTATAAATAAAAGCTAGAGAACAGCTCCTATCAGACATTCAGTCAAACAAGAAGTTTCCAGGTAATGCCTACTCATCTTTGTTCCAATCCCCATTGCAAGCTACCGAAACCTAAACTATCATTTCATTAACTCTTGCCTGCACTAATGCACACCTTCACACTGACTTCCCTCCCATCTTTCTCTTTTCTATACTGCTACGTCATTTCTATACTTTTATGTGCCACGTAGTAGTTTCAAACTTGTTTTTGTTTTAATAAACACTGCAAGTATAGTTACTTTGTAATCCATGTCTGGTAATTCTAGTATGTGAAGTCTCTGCAGGTCTGCTTGTGCCAACTGTAGTTTCCCTTTTTGTTTTCCCTTGCTTTGGTGCTATGTTTCCTTGTATACTTTATCATTTTTTACTTAAGCTGTTCATTAAGCTTGTATAATTATTTGTGGGAATAAATTGAGGTCTAGGACAAAGCAGTAATGCTCTAGCGACAGTCTACATTTGCTTCTGCTGAATACTTAGAGGCATGCCCAGTTAAGAACCACCAAAAACTAATTTCATGGCTTGAGGGCTTTCTGGTTGTTTATTTGTTTTGTTTTGATACAACCCAGGTAGTATGAGTTTGGCCCATGTGAACAGTTCTGAGCTTTTTTTTTTTTTTTTAAATTAATTATTTATTTATTTATTTATCTTTGGCTGTGTTGGGTCTTCATTTCTGTGCAAAGGCTTTCTTTAGTTGCGGTGAGCGGAGGCCACTCTTCATCGCGGTGCGTGGGCCTCTCACTGTCGTGGCCTCTCTTGTTGTGGAGCACAAGCTCCAGACGCGCAGGCTCAGTAGCTGTGGCTCACGGGCCTAGTTGCTCCGCGGCATGTGGGATCTTCCCAGACCAGGGCTCGAACCCGTGTCCCCTGCATTGGCAGGCAGATTCTCAAGCACTGCGCCACCAGGGAAGCCCAGTTCTGAGCTTTTGAGCCTAAAGCTCAGGGCTGTGCTCAGTCTCCTGGGGTAGGGGAATGGGTGCGGTTCACTTCAGATTCTCTCTTAACTACCTAAGGTGGGAGGGAGCATCAGCTCAATGGGAGTGTCTCCTGTTGGGACTCCCCACCTCGGTCAAGACCAGGGAAATCACACTCAAATTTGCTAGGTCAACCAGGACAAAAGCAACAACACTCAACTTACCTGAAGTTCTAACCTTCATTTAATAGTTTAGCCTCACAGTTCTTATCATGTTATCAGCACCACAGTACTTTTATGAAAACGTATTCCTTTATCCAGAATTTTTAGTTAATTTCTCAGGAGAATCAATCTGTATAATCCAACTTACCTAATTATCAAAAACCTGAACTTCCCAATATTTAATGTACACGGTAACAACACACTATCTTTTCAAAATCTATTCTAGTTTGTACCATTCAAAGAACTGCCTTATCTAGTTCCTTTCTCATCATCCTTCTTTCACTCTCTTTTCCAGCC
Source organism: Balaenoptera musculus (assembly GCF_009873245.2). Taxonomy (NCBI): domain Eukaryota; kingdom Metazoa; phylum Chordata; class Mammalia; order Artiodactyla; family Balaenopteridae; genus Balaenoptera; species Balaenoptera musculus. The sequence goes on from NC_045789.1 coordinate 108,478,564, forward strand.
CACCCTGGCCTTCTTCCCAAACCCTCTGGGTCTATCTCACCTCAGCACCTTTGCATGCACTTATCCCTTTGTCCAGAATGCTATTACCTCCTTCTTTACCAAGGGAATGCCTAACTCATCTTTTGGAGCTCAGCTCAAATGTCTCTTGCTCCAGGAACCCATCCCTGATAACCCAGACCTGGTCACACAAGTGCTAGCAGAGCTTCCCACAAGTCTTCTGCAAAGCACATGCCATCCTTAAGTGGTTTATTGTCTGTCTTCTCTAGAATGTAAGTCCTATGAAGGCAACAACAATATCTGCTTGTTTCCAACCACAGTGCCCACATTTAGCAATGACATGTATGTAGTAAAGACTCAACAAATAGTTAATAAATGAATAAAGCATAGCAAAGTTGGAAAGTTCTATACTAATTTCAATGTAACATGTTGACTTTAAAACAAGACACAGCATATATAAAATATATAATTTGACTTTCAAAAATATACATAGTATTATGTCCCTAATTATGATTAAAATGTATAGTAAGAAAAGACAATGCAATAGATTTTAAATTAGACCTTATCAGTTAATGGTTACGCAATAACCCCCTGCAATAAAATATGTGCAAAATCTACAAACACAGGACAAGATTCATAGGCAAGTTCATGCAGTTACAGTCAGACTTCTACAAGTTTTTAAAAGAAACATCAAAAGTAATAAAAACAAAGCACTTTATAAATGAATGGAAAAGACAGTTCCCCAGTACTCTAACAAATATTTATGTATGGCAAAGACTACATAGCAAGAAAGAAAAAGAAAAGAATTCACTCAAGAAATATTTCAGGGGTCAATATGACAAGACCTGGATGTGAAGAGTGAGGCAAAAGGATAAAGGACTTCGATTCTACATAACGGGGAGAACAAGTAACTAAGGAAATTTAGGATTTGGAGATCTATGAGGGGAAAGGTAAAGTTGCTTCTGGGCATTTTAAATAATAACAAGAAATCTAAGCAGAAAACACCCATTAGCGTGGTAGATAGAATTCTAAGATGGCCTTCATGACCTTCACCCCATGGTGTTACTACCATGATATGTCCTTATATGGCAAAAGGAATTTTGCAGATGCCATTAAATTTGCTAATCAATTGACCAAAAATAGTGAAATTATCTGAGTGGGCCTAACCTAATCACTAAAGCTCTCTAAAAGCAAATATTCTCAGATGACAGCAGTAGTCAGAGATTTGAAGTCTGAGAGGGATTTGACCTGAGGGAGGTTCTACTGCTGAGATGAGGGGGCCCACAAGGAAGACTCTCAACGTGGCTTCTAGCTGCAGAGAGCAATCCCCCCCACTGCGATAGCCAGTAAGAAGATGGGGAGCTCAGTCCTAAAACTGTGAGGAACTGAATTCTGCCAACAAGAGTCATCTTGGAAGCTGATTCTTTTCAGAGCCTTCAGATAAGAGCCCAGCCTGGCCAGAGAGTCCAGCTTGGCCCACCCAGACTTCTGACCTAAGGAACTGTGAGGTAATAAATGAGTAATGTTTTAAGCCACTAAATTTGTGTCAGTTTGTTACACAGCAATAGAAAGCTAACATAATTAGCAACTTGGAAACACTGAGGAATAGCTTTAAGAGTCACCACACAGAAACCACTAGAACAGATGAGCTTTCCTGTAGAAAGTAAATAAAAGAAGTGAAGAATATATGAGAAAAGCCTTGAAGGATGCCTCTTAAGTAGAATGCTTTTAAAAAATGACACTAATAGTACATGATTTAAGGTGTACTCCACCATTAAAAAATATGAAAGAAGTACTCTACTGATAACATGGAAATAACCAGACAGCAAACATTTGTGTCCACCTGTCCCTTCACTGACTCATTTCCACCAGGCACTCTCACTCATGTGCACTCTCTTTTTGGTGAGTTGCTATTTCAATAATCTGAACCAAAATTTTGCATTTATCTATCCAAATACAAAGAAGATTTACTGCATAAAGGAGAAAAAATTAGAAATAGCTGAATTATCTCTAAATGTTTGTAATATGTGAAAGAATGGGCTTTAATCTTGTACTCCTAAAACTAAATTTCCTTGAGTCATTATTACAGCTAATATGAACCTACTTAACTTCCTAAGTATAAACAGATGATTTTTATCATAATTCTTATCAATAATATCTTGCCTGTAATCTTGATGAAATTTGTTTCTTTCTCCCTAAGCCTTGTCTTACACTGGTATTTAATCAAATCAAAAGCTACAAAATCATTAATTACATAAAATCTGGCATTGAATAACAGCCATTAATCAAACATAAGACAACCTCATATGTGCATAATTAATAACTGTTTTCTCACTACATCAAAGACTATCGCCTTTCCACAAAATTTTAATCACTTTCCAACATATCCCCATCAACTTAATTATATTTGAACATAAATATAAAAAATTAGAAAACTAAGGCAGTTTTAAAGCTTCCCAAGTTACAATTTATAAAGATTTGGTAACTCAAAAAAAATTCCAAGAAAATGAGCCAGTCATGCAACTAATACAGAATTCATCATTGGAAAATCTTATGAGAACTGATGTAATTATTTAACTTTTGAATGATTAAAAGAGAGACTTAAAGAAATACTACACAGATTTAACAAAACATGAAAGTTATCAAGGGCTTCCCAGCGCATCATTCAGCTACATACAGATGGGTTCTAGGATCCTGTGTGTGATTAAATCAGATGATCATGCAAAGAAACCACAGTAAGTAAACACATCGGCGCAAGAAGTGTAAAAGAAAAGCTCAACTCTATTTAGTTTTGCTTCCTTAACTCATCAAAATGGAAACTCACCTAAGTTTTAAGCATTTGGCCACTAGCAGAACAATTCTATTTCTCACCCCTCACTCTATAAGTGACCAATTGTTACTTTCAGAACAAGGTTATGCTCAAACATCTTGTACACAAAGTATACAAATAAATTGCATGCTGGGTGAGAAGTGAAGGGCTGCCCTGCCCAGGATTCCATCTCTGACACTATACAGTCTACAGATTTGTAGGAAGGCAAGGCTACCCTCTGTTGGGGGGAGCTTTCAAAAGAATTGTCAATGGGTAATCCTCTCTCCAGACTAAGGAAATTAAAATCTCTGATGGTGGCCCTACATATTTTGAACCACAGAAGGACAGACCTATATTTGAAACTTTTTTATTTTCCTTAACATTTAATTTGTATTTTCAATCACCTTTTGCAGTAATATAGTTCAAGGTTTACTCTAATTGCTTTTTCTTTTAAGAAATTTTCTTTAAGCTTCTAAGGCATCTCTTCGGTAGAAAAAGTCCATTTACAACTCTCAGCACGTCACTTTTATAGCTGCACTTTTTTTAGACAGTGAAATTGTAGAATGTGTGTACGTATGTATATAAGTATATATATATATAGACATACGCATACATATACATACATAAACACACACACATTTATTTTTAGGGCAAAACAAAACATGCCACGATTTAGAGCTAGTTCTAGGTATTGGCAAACCCTGATTTTGTACAAGGGTAAAAATATTCTGGTTTATTGCAAATTCTTCTCATGGTGTGGTTCTGAAGTATACTATAACCTGGGCCACAACTTGGATCTTCAGAAAGTAACAGTCTCGAGTGGCCACGCCAAGGCTACTGGGAACATCAGGAGTTCTTTCATATTTCCCCAAACCAGCTATCCACTAAGACTTTTCTGTTCATTGACTCATAAGGTTTTCCTGTATACTGCTACAGTCTATCACTCAGAAAAGACTGCTATCATCTAAAATTATGCATTTTCTCCAGAATTATTATCATTAAACGAGAAGCCAACAAATCCCTCAAACTCCACTGTTAACAGTAGTATTTCTTTATCCAGATAACTTATCATTTAATTAAATGACACCAAATTTTATGTCCCTTTCAGAAACAAGAGAATGTGTTGATTTTTAAAAAGTTTCTTTTTCCTTCTTGTCTGCACCATTACAAAACAGGCTACAACAAATGAGGACACAGGGTTAGGATCAGCGTTATTCCTGAATGCACAGTCAACTGCACAGTATCAAGGGAAAAAGGATGAGCGCTCTCAGATTAGAAGTTATTAGACTCAGTCAATTTTTAATTAGCACCTGCCAGTAGAGGTGAACTGATAAAACATAAATTAAAAATAGAGCCAACCCTCTATATCCATGGTTTCCACATCCAAGGATTCGATCAACCTCTGATTGAAAACATCTGGGGGTAAGGGGAGAATTCCAGAAAGTTCCAAAATATAAACCTGTAAAACCAAGAGCGGGTTTTTTGAAAGGGTAAACAAAATCAACAAACCTCTAGCCGGGCTCACCAAGAAGAAAAGAGAGAGGACCCAAATAAACAAAATAAGAAATGAATGAGGAGAAATAACAACTGATGCCACAAAAATACAAAAAGCCAAAAATAAAACTTGAATTTATCATGGGCAGGCAACTATTTACACAGCATTTATATTGTATTAGATATTATAAGTACTCTAGAGGTAATTTAAAGTAGAGAGGAGGATGTGTGTAGGTTACATACAAATAATACACCATTTTATATAAGGGACTTGAGCACCTGCAGATTTTGTTACCTGTGGTGGGGGGTCCTGGAACCGATCCCCCCCAGATACTGAGAGACAACTACTTACTGAACATGAATTGTAATTTACATTAAAAAAGCAGGGGTACTAAATAAGCAGATATAATTTGTACTAAATAAGCATCAATCAACAAAGCATGAAGCACCTACTAATGTAAAAAGAACTAGGAGCTACGATTCCCAGAAATGACTACAGATTTTGAGCTAGAAGGGAATCAACTCATCCACTGCCATCACTGTAGAGATGCAGAAACAAGGCCAGAGATGACACAGGAATCTCAAGTCACGCAGGAAGAACGGGGCGCTAGCACTCATGACTTCGGATTCCAGAGCCGCACACCGCCACTCTAAATTTACGGAGTGTACCACCTGCAGGCCTGTCTCATTTACTGCACTTCATTTTGTAGCGCTTTTCACATATTGAAGGTTTGTGGCGACCCTGCATCAAGCAAGTCCGTTAGCGTCATTTTTCCAACAGCACTTGCTCACTTCGTGTCTCTGTGTCACATTTTGGTAATTCTCACAATATTTTGAACTTTTTCATTATTATTATATTTGGTGATCTATAATCTTGGATGTTACTACTGCAATGGTTTTGGAGCGCCATGAACCACGCCAGTATAAGATGGTGAACTTAATCAATAAACGTGTGTGGGGCTTCTCTGGTGGCGCATTGGTTGAGAGTCTGCCTGCCAATGCAGGGGACACGGGTTCGAGCCCTGGTCTGGGAAGATCCCACATGCCGCAGAGCAACTAGGCCCATGAGCCACAACTACTGAGCCTGCATGTCTGGAGCCTGTGCTCTGCAACAAGAGAGGCCACGATAGTGAGAGGCCCGTGCACCGCGATGAAGAGTGGCCCCCGCTTGCCACAACTAGAGAAAGCCCTCGCACAGAAACGAAGACCCAACACAGCCATAAATAAAATAAATAAATAAATAAATTTTAAAAATAAATAAATAAATAAACGTGTGTGTTCTCACTGCTCCACCAACTGGCAGTTCCCCAGTCTCTCGCCCTCTCCTTGGGCTTCCCTATTCCCTGAGACACAACAATATTGAAACTAGGTCAGTGAATAACCCTACAATGGCCTCTAAGTTTTCAAGTCAAAGGAAGAATTGCACGTGTCTCACTTTAAATCAAAAGCTAGAAATGATTAAGCTTATTAATGAGGAAGGCATGCTGAAAAGCAAGACAGGCTGAAAGCTAGGCTTCTTGTGCCAAACAGCCAAGCTGTGAGTGCAAAGGAGAAGTTCTTGAAGGAAATTAAAAGTGCTGCTCCAGTGAACGCATGAATGACAAGAAAGCAAAACAAGCCTTATTGCTGATATGGAGAAGGTTTTAATGGTCTGCACAGATGATCAAACCAGCTACGACATTCCTTTAAGCCAAAGCCTAATCCAGAGCAAGGCCCTAACTCTCTTCAATTCTATGAAGGCTGAGAGAGGTGAGGAAGTTTAAGAAGAAAAGTCTGAAGCCAGCAGAGGTTGGTTCATGAGATTTAAGGGAAAGCCATCTCCATAACATACAAGTGCAAGGTGAAGCAGCAAGTGCTGAGGTAGAAGTTGCAGTAACTTATCCAGAAGAACCAGTTCGGATCATTAATGAAGGTGGCTACACTAAACAAGAGATTTTCCATGTAGATGAACAGCCTTCTCTTGGAAGATGATGCCATCTAGGACTTTCACAGCTGAAGAGGAGAAGTCAATGCCTGGCTTCAAAGCTTCAAAGGACAGGCTCTCTTGTCCTCTGGCTCTCTAATGCAGCTGGTGACTTTAAGTTGAAGCCAATGTTCATTTACCATTCCAAAAACCCTACTGTCTTCAAGAATTATGCTAAGTCCACTCTGCCTGTGCTCTATAAATGGAACAACAAAGACTGGATGACAGCACATCTGTTGACAACACGGTTTACTGAATATTTTAAGCCCACTGTTGAGAACTACTGCTCAGAAAAAAAGATTCTTTTCAAAATATGACGACTCACTGACAATGCACCTGGTCACCGAAGAGCTCTGATTAAGATGTACAACGAGATTAATGCTATTTTCATGCCTGCTAACACAACATCCATTCTGTAGCCTGTGGATAAAGGACTAATTTCCACTTTCAAGTCTTCTTATTTAAGAAATACATTTCATAAGGCTATAGCTGCCATAGATAGTGATTCCTCTGATGGACATGGGCAAAGTCAACTGAAAACCTTCTAAAAAGGATTCGTCAGTCTAGATGCCATTAAGAACATTTGTGATTCCTGGGAAGAGGTCAAAATACCAGCATTCACAGGAGTTTGGAAGAAGCTGATTCCAACACGCATGGATGACTGGAGGGGTTCAAGGCTTCAGTGGAGGAAAAAACTGCAGATGTGGTGGAAATAGAAAGAGAACTAGAATTAGAAGTGGAGCCTGAAGATGTGACTGAATTGCTGCAATCTCACAATAAAACTTAAACAGATGAAGAGTTGCTTCTAACGGATAAGCAAAGAAAGTGGTCTCTTGAGATGGAATCTACTCCCAGTAAGACGCTGTACAGATTTTTAAATGACAACAAAGAATTTAGAATATTACATAAACTTTAGTTGATAAAAAGCAGCGGCAGGGTTTGAGAGGACTGACTCCAATTTTGAAAGAAGCTCTCTTGTGGTCAAATGCTATTAAGCAGCATTGTGCGCTATCGAGAGACCATTTGTGGAAGGAAGGGCCAATCAGTGCAGCAACCTTCACTGCTGTTCTGCTTTAAGAAATCACCACAGCCCCCCACACCTCAGCAGCTACCATCCGATCAGTCAGCAGCCTTCAACACCTAAGCAAGACCCTCCACCAGCAAAAACATTACAACTCACTGAAGGCTCAGATAATACTTTATTTTTTAGCAATAAAGTATTTTTTAATTGAGGCATATAAATTGTTTTTTTAGAAATACTATTATTGCGTACTTAATATACTACAGTATAGTGTAAACACAACTTGTATATGTACTAGGAAATAAATATATTTGTCTGACTTGCTTGATTGAAATACTTGCTTTAATTACAGTGGTCTGAAACCGAACCCACAGTATCTCTGAGGTATGTCCGTACTGATATTATCTATAGATAGCAATAAAAGTTTGTCAGTCAAAGGAAGATAGAGGCATGCTCAATACTACCAATAATTTGTATTAAAAGGTTGTTATTTTTTTGCTCCTTCTAAGATCTTTGAAGAAAAAAGTTGCACTCGTTCTTAGTGGTCAAGCGCATAGGCTCTGGAGCCATACTGCTTGAGCTCAAGTGCTGAACTGCCATTTACTGGCTCTGTGACCTTATACAAGTTATTTGCACTCTGTAGGCCTCAGCTTACTACCAACCTACAAAATGGGGATAATAAATGCACCTACTTCACAGGATTATTATGGGGTATTAATTACAGGTATTAACACCTGTAAAGCAATTATGACAGTGCCTGTCACACAACGATTGCACAAATATTAGTTAAACTCACTCTCATTACATAGATCCCCTGGGCTTACCCGCAAAATCATCACTAGGCCTTGGTACTAAGTCCTAAGCACTTCTACATGCTCAGTAATATGGCAGACAGAAATGTCATTACTGCCCTTAAACACTTCACAACAAAATTCCTGAGATCATGAACCATGAAACCAGATTCAGTTTTTATTTCTACTTCTAACTTCTGAAATATTGAGAAATTCGTTTCCCTGGTTTGCCTTTCTCTGAAATGGGTACAACAAAGCTTGTCACTGATAAGTTATAGTGAAGACGAGACAGTATGTTGAAGCCCTCGGAGCAGCTTAGAGCACAAAGTGCTTCACAGATCCGCGCAGAGAACGCAAAGCTTACTGCTCAGAGTCATAGTAGTCCATCCGCTTCTTCTTCTTGTTATAAGCCGCAACTCGAAAGGGAACTATTTCCAGGGTGATTAGGCCAGGGGCCATGGTCAGCACTTTGGCACCATGAGTTGGCTCATACAGACCCTTCCCTGTTTCTGGATGAGGCACGCCAGCAGGGTCTCGTCCAACAATATAAAAATTGGCTCCTGCAACCATCCGTGCTCTGCAATGCCACTGGACCTAGAACAAAAATTTTCCTATTAGATAACCATGATTTTATGACCAGCACTTAGAAGTATTAAGTGGATAATAAATGCATATACTTCTTATACAGTCAGTATCAGCAGGAAATCTCAACAGATTAAAACGTTCACTTTGGGAGGCCAGAAACAAAACTGGCAACCCCTCGCCTTCCAAAAAATCTAAAAGTATATATGGTATGGATGTTTATGTATATGTATCTATATATTTGTTTTACTGGTAAGAGATATGTGAATGTACATCTGTGTCTATGTGTAGGATTTTATACAACTATTAGATGTCATTTATATATAGTTCAAAATCTAATATGTTGGTTAGAAATCAGGCTAGTGGTTGATCCTCTGAGAGAGGCAACTGAAAGGGGCTTCTGGGGTAATGATAATGTTCTTTTTTCCCCGCAGCTTTATTGAGTATAATTGACAAATAAACCTGTTTATATTTAAAGCCTACAATGCAATGATCTGATATACATATACATTGTGAAATACCACAATCAAGTTACTTAACACATTCATTACGGCACAGTTACCTTTTTGTGCCTATGGTGAGAGCACTTAAGATCTACTCTCCTAGCAAATCTCAAGTATGCAATACAGTATTATTAACCACAAACACCATGCTGTACAATAGATCCTCAGAACTTACTCATCTTATAACTGAAAGTTTGAATACTTTGATCAACCTTGGAAATAAAAGCTTGTACCTAATCCACTTGGATGTTAGTTCTAGGAGTCCCTGGTAATGTTGTTTCTTGACCCAGGATCCAATCCGGGTGCTGGTAATCAGAGTATGCTCACTGTAAGAGTTCACTGAGCTGTGCGTACACTGTGATGTATGTACTTTTCTCTATGTTATACTTTAATAGGTTAAAAAAAATTGGATGAAAATTATTTAAATTATATGAATATTTACATAAACCGGTACTGAGAAAATCCTGTCACCTAAATGATTACTACCTAAGATACTAGGTAAGAATAAAACAAGGTGTTGGTTGTGACTAAATAGCCATGCTGCATCCAAAGCTAGCTCTGTAGCCTATACTTTCACATTAATACTGTTTAAAAACAAAAATTAGTTAGTCTAACACCTAGAACTATAGAACTTTAGAAGTTAAAGTAACTAAGAGACCATCATTCTCATTAAAACTCGAAGGAAGTAAACCCTCAAAGGTTAAGTGACTCGGCCAATAGAGTGTAGGACAAACCCGGGTCTACAAACTTGGTCTTAGCTCCCTTTCAGCGTATGGCTGCATTATTTAGTGAGTTACAAAACCATCTCGGTTCTGTGTGAAAAGAGGTATAAATGATGACCACTACACATCACTTTCATTTTCTCTCTTGATAGTTTCTCTTATACCCAGTACTTTATTTTTATCAACATAGTTCAGAAAGTGCAAGAGCACAGGGGCAATCCCATACCCTACACTTGAATTGGTCACCCTGAGGAGTTTCAACTTTTTTAGTTGTTTCTACTGATATTTACCTCTGTTTTTCTTTTAGTTAGTTAGTTAGTTAGTTAGTTAGTTATTTAGGTGCACCGGGTCTTAGCTGCGCCACGCGGGATCTTCAGTTGGGGCATGCAGGCTCTAGTTCCCTGACCAGGGATTGAACCCAGGCCCCCTGCATTGAGAGCGCAGAGTCTTAACCACTGGACCACCAGAGAAGTCCTTACCTCTATATTTCTAAGCAGCATGTGAACACTGCTGCATCTTGACTGTTTAATTTTAGATATTATATACTGTCATCCCCGATATCTGTGGATGCTCAAGTCTCACAGTCAGCCCTCTGCACTCAAGGTTCTGCATCCATGGATTCAATCAAGCACAAACTATGTAGTACCGTAGGCATTTACTTTAAAAACCCTGCGTATCAGTGGACTGCAGAGTTCAAATTTGTGTTGTTCAAGGATCAACTGTAACACAGCCATTATTTCCACATTACTTATTTCCCACTATAAAGGAAGATATGGGACTTCCCTGGTGGCGCAGTGGTTAAGAATCCGCCTGCCAATGCAGGGGACATGGGTTCGAGCCCTGGTCTGGGAAGATCCCACATGCCGTGGAGCAATTAAGCCCGTGAGTCACAACTACTGAGGCCTGTGCTCTAGAGCCCACAAGCCACAACTACTGAGCCTGCATGCCACAATTACTGAGGCCGGCGTACCTAGAGCCCGTGCTCCACAACAAGAGAAGCCACTGCAATGAGAAGCACGCGCACTGCAATGAAGAGTAGCCCCTGCTTGCCGCAACTAGAGAAAGCCCACGGGCAGCAACGAAGACCCAACGTAGCCAAAAATAAATAAATAAATAAATAAATTTTTTTAAAAAAGAGAAGAAGAAGATATTTGGCTCTTACTCCACTATCCTCATTCCCTATCCAATTTACCCAAGAAATACAGTGATATCAATACTTTGGTGAAATAAACATTCATCTGTAAAATGGGAATTACAGTAGTATTTATCGCATTCAATTTTTAAGAAAATTAACACATGAAACATGTGAGGACTTAGAATAGTACCTGGTATCGAGTAAGTACACAATAAATGTTACCTGTTATCATCTTTATTTTATTCCTCTCCTTGTACAGCTGTTTATTTTTCCTAGAGTTAATAATTGTCTTGATTTTTTTCCACTTGCTTAGTTTTCTATGTACCTGTGTTTCTATGTACCTTGTACCATCCTTCTTCCTGAACACACAGTTTAATACAATTCTCAGTCTCCCTTGCAGTGTGGCCATATGGCTGAGTTCTGGCGAAAGGAATGAGAGCCAAAGTGATGTGTGCCACTTCCAAACACAGACCATTAAAAAGCCTCCAGAGCACTATCCTAGCTTGCTTTCCCCATAAGCCAACTAAACAGAAAGGACCCTAAGGCCCTATAATAAACTACTTCTTTTCCTACTACGGTATTACTTCTGCTTGCATTGAACTGCAACAGTTCTGTATGAACAAGATGGCAAAGCACAATGCTTTGTTCCCCACATATGCCCACCCATCCCAGATTCAGCTCATTCCCCTCTGCCCCTTCATAGCAGACCCACAGAAGACCTTTGCTAGTTCACACTCAGAATTTTTATCAAGAGGTCAGTCAGAATCAAATCATCAATTAACGACTCTGCAACTCCACTTAAATGGAAAATCTTTTCTGCCTCATGAAAAATAGCTACTGCTTACAGAGTTAAATTAAAAGGGCAGTCTAAGTTTTCTGAATTTAGGTGAACTTACTTTTCTCATTAAATATTTATGTCTGGATGCTTAAATCATTCAAGTGCCAAATGGTCAATATGAATATTTTTCAAAAGCATATTGGTGACAGGGGCCAGTGCTAATTCTGCCTTGTAAAATTGCCAGAAATTTAAACTGCTTCTCTGACTTCTTTTAGAAGTTATATGAGTAAATTAAATGTAAACACAACAAACATGGAGTCAGCATTCTCCGGCAGGTAGCCTGAATGATTTCAATATATATTTTAGTGAATGGTTCCCTTATGAGAATACTTTTTAAATTTTAACAGCCATGAATAGGCAAATCACTCGTAACTCTTCCAAGAATGCCTAAGTGTGAGTCAACTTACAACCTACTGAACAGGTAATATGTTTTAATCCAGAGAATGCAAGTCAGCCCACAGCCATCAGTATCTGGTTAAGAATATAGGCTTTATTTAGAGTCAGGTTGTCCTAGATTTGAATACTAGCTTTGCCCCTTAGTGATGGAATGCCCTTAGGAAATTTCCTTATATAAGCCTCAGTTTCCCAGTTTATAAAAATGAGAATGATAATACTTAATGAGTAAGATTTCTGGTAGTTTTGAAAATATTCAGGACACCACCTGGCCCTCAATAAAGGACAGTCACAAATATTGCTGCTGTTAGTATTATTCTGTAAAGTATTTCCTGACAATCACAGTTGAATTAATTGCTTCCTAACCTCTAAAGAAAATTCATTCACTCTCTAAAGATGACATACTGCCCAGAAGACGGCTGCTAAAAATCAGTAAGAGCTATCTATCTACCCAGCAGACTGAGGTCAAGATGTATTATTTATCTTTTCATGCCCAGTGGCTTGCATCATTATCGGAAAACTGAATGCATAGTGAAGAAAGAACATAAGATGATACCTAAAAGTTTTCTATAAACCCCTCTAAGAATCTGTAAATGGCCAACTGAACAACAAATGACTTATTTTTGGCTTTACTTGCATCTATGTAGCAAATAACAAATAGCTTTGTCATTTTTTTTTTATTATAAAAGTAATTTAATTCACAGGTGGCAAACACTGCTAGTTGCCTCCACAACAACTGATTTCTCTTTGCCCTGATCTCCCTATTCCCTGATGACAGAAACGGCACCTTAAATGATGAAAATGTCGGGTCCTTGCTTTCTCAGCCTTCCTTGACATACAGCCCTGCAGCATGGGCATCTAAGCAAACAACAGAATCTCTTGGGAAGTCTGCTGGAGGGTGCTGAAAAACTTTTCCTCCCTAATAAAATTCTCAACTTTCATTTATCTGAAATGTCTTTACTTCACCTTTATTTTTGCTTGAATACAGAATTCTAGATTACAGACTTGTTTTTACTTTTTTTCTCGCTTAAAAATGTTACTCCATTGCTTCTAGTTGATAATGCTCTTGAGAAGTCAGCCATCATTCCTATTATTTCCCTATTGTCCCCTCTTCCTCTCACCCTCCCCATCCCTCTACTTTTAAGGTTCCTCTCTTTATCATAAATTTTCAGCAGATTGACTACTATGTGCCTAATTGTGGTTTTCTTTGGATTTATCCTTTCTTATATTTACTGGGCTTCTTGAATTTGTAGGCTGATGTTTTTCACCAATTTTGGAAAACGTTCAACCACTATTTTTTTAAAAAACTTTTTCTGCCACATTCTCTCTCTTTTTTCAGAACTCCCATTATACATATGTTAGATGGCTTGACGTTGTCCACAAGTTGCTGAGGCTTTGCTCATTTTCTCCCATTTCTTTTCTTTTTTTCAAATAATTTCTATTGAATTTTCAAAAACCCACTGACCTTTTTCTTCTGCCAACTCTAGTCTGCTTTTAAGTTCATCCAATAAATGTTTCCATTTCAGATACTATACTTTTATAGTCCTTGAAGTTCCATTTAATTTTTTTATAGTGTCCACTTTTCTGAGATTCCCCATCCATAAGACTACATTTTTCTTTACGAAGCTTCAATGTTCTTATTTGCTAATTCCACCATCAGCATCACCTCAAGGTATGTCTCTAGTGACAGTTTTTATTCTGGATTATAAATCACACTTTCTTGCTTATTTCCAATAATTTGTTGCTGTATGCTGGACTCCTGAATGACTTGTTTTAAGGAGTCTGAATGGTGCTTTTTTCCTTTAGAATGTTAAGAGCCTGATTCTAGCAGGCAGGTAATTTACTGGCACCTCTCCTTATCTTTTTGAGGCTCAGTTTTAAACCTCGCTGGGCAGGTCCAGTCTAGCTTTTTGGGCCAATTATCAACCCACTGCCTTTCAACTCCAAATTCACCCTCAGTATTTGCTCTGAGATAACGGATTGAAAACTAAGCATTTCGCTTTCACACTGAGCAAAATGTTAAGTTTTATCAGTAGAGGGACATTGTAGAAGGAAGGGTGTGTAGTGGTACCTGAGTATGGGGATAGTTGGTGGCAGTCTGGTCCAGCAGCAAACTCAAAGTGCACCATCCTTCAACAACCGCAAAGCCCTAGCCTGAGGCCAGTGACCGCCTTGCTGCAGCCCTCCTAATGCAAACGCCAGTGCACTCCAAGCCTCCCACCAGCAGCTCCCTGACTCCCTCTGCTCACTCACTCACCACCCTGTGCTCATCTGTGCCTCAGAGGGTTGTTTCCTGCATTAATTCCGACATGGGTATCACACTGTGCACCAATCTGGCAGCAAGCCAGCTCCCAACGCCCTGACCCCCACTGAGCCCCAGTCTATTAGCCCCAGCTAGCTTGTGAACCAGAGGGTTGTTCCCTGCTATGTGGCATCTGTGAACCAGTGCGGTCCAGGCAATCCACTGAACTTCACCATCCAGTGGGATGAAACCATACCTTTTCCAATGAGATCTGAAGCCCAGCTTTGGGAAGAGGATCCCTTTTCCAAGTGTATCTATCTTTCCTTTGGTAATATCCCTCAGCCCCAGGATACCCTTTAGAGTTCACTCTGCATTTTTATAGTTACTTCTCTATTAAAGCTTAACAATTCTTTAAACTTCCCCTGTCCAACTCTGTGTGATTTCCCACCTCCTAACTGTACCCAAATTGATACACTGTTTCTCTAGGGTGTGGTCTTTGTTCCTAAAGCATGTGTTTCTGATGTCTTAGTTGAATGCCAGGGGTGTTAGCAAGGTTTCTCCACTCTAGCTGAGCTGGAATGTCATCTTCCAACAATGAATAACCTCTGGTATCTTCAATCCACTCTCAAACTTATTGCAGCCACTCTCTACCAGGCCTCAGAGTCTTGCCCTGCACGAATGCAGTCCAAGGAACCATGGGGAACACCCTCACAGTCTTCTGCTGCCTTAGCTCTGTACTGCAAGTCTCAGCTGCTCCAGCAGCCCTAAAATCCAATCTCTGCCTTCTCAGCTCAAGAGGTGTACTTATACAATGGAATATTACTCAGTGACAAAAAAACGAAATATTGCCATTTGTAGCAACATGGATGGACTTAGAGATTATCATACTAAGTGAAGTCAGAGAAAGACAAATATTATATTATCACTTATATGTGGAATCTAAAAAAATGATACAAATAAACTTATTTACAAAACAGAAACAGACTCACAGACACAGAAAATAAACTTATGGTTACCAAAGGGAAAAAGGGAGGGGGAGGGATAAATTAGGAGTACTGTATGGGATTAATAGATACACATGACGACGTATAAAATAAACAACAAGGATTTACAGCATAGCACAGGGAACTACATTCAATATCTTGTAATAACATATAATGGAAAAGAATCTGAAGCCGAACACTTGAAATTAACACAATATTATAAATCAACTATAGTAAAATAAAATAAAATGGATGCCAGAATAATGACTACTCAGAATAAGTCATTGAAATAAATTGATATTTGTTTCAGAATTTCCTCCCCAAATACATTTTTGCAGCTAATGTTTACTTGACTCTTTACTTAACTTCCACAGTGTAATACAAGTAAGAATTAAGTTCTGCTACCCAGTAGTGCTAATAGGGGAGTAGTTCATGATTCAAATTATAATCAACTCTCAAAAAAATGAGATTGATCTATGCAAATCCTATAATGGCTTCTCCCTGCCAGCCATCATAGATTAAGATATTGTGCAACTAACAAACCAAAAGTCATTGATATACAGAAACCTAAATTACCCATCTCCATACACATAATATTTATAATATAATATCTTTAGAATTAGAATTGTTCCTGAATCATCCCAATATGGCATATGACCTCGGAGAGTGTCTCTTCCCCATTTTTAATTCACGCCCCTTTTTATAAACATGAAAGTCTCATTTGCTCCCTGACTCCATTAGAAAATAGTACCTATCATTTACCTCTCTACTACCAAACCTAGCCAAGATTTTGGTAAATTTTATTTTCAGTAGTTTCTGAGAGAAAAATAAATAAATTACTTTTCAAATTTAAAATATTACATTATAAAATTATAAAACTGGACTATACCACTTACATATAACACCACTAGTACTACACCATCTTCTTCCTACCCCACAATGGAGAAATTCCACTGTCCTAGAAGCCTGGCAGGTTAAGTATATAATGTTTTCAATTTTGTTTAATTAAAAATACTGAAGATAATAAATAGAACAGTTATTTAAGTCCCCATTTAAATAACCTATTTCTTTATACATTTCACATCAAAATTTTCTTCATGTGTAATGAATTTTATATTAAAGTCAACATTCCATAAAGCCAAACTCATACACTCAACTGGTTTATGAAAGAACTTCAGGCACAGGGACTTTTTTTTTTTTGTAAATGTGCAAATCTGTTTTTTCTAAATCGTCAAAAATGTACTTGTTTTAATGTACGAAAATTCTTTAGAAAGTCAAATCAATTATCTATTTTTGTTGGGTAAAAAAATCTATATCTTCATTCATCTCATGAATTTCACATTAAAATACCTGGTTGTACATTATCACATCCCTTTAGTATTAACCTATTTTCTTGAAATTCCCAAATCTTAATGGTCTGCCTCTTGGTTTTTCAATGGTAGGAACCATTTTAAACTCTTCAAGTTGACTGGGAAAATCGAGAGAGGCAAATGAAAGACAAGGTTCATCCTTCCCATCATGTAGATTCTGGGTACTTATGACTTTCAATCTTTGTACAACTAAGTATTCTAAATGCTTCTAGAATTTCCATCACTCTGTACAGGCACTGAACAGTATTCAGTCGTCATAAGAGTCACATTTCTGATTTGCAATGCAAAAATTATGAAATCCACTTAGACATTCCATTCTCCAGCTTGTAGGAGAGAATTAGACACACCTTATAATTACTCCCATCAGACAATTTTAAGAGTAGAAAGGGAATTTAGATTGTGGAATCCAAATCCTTCAGTCTGCACATCAGGAATCTGAGGCCTGATTCCTCACAAAATACAGACTTTCCCAAAGATTTCCTTTATCTTCAAGGATAAACCTCAGCTGTCTCAGGATTCAAAATAACACAATTCAAGTGTAAGAGAAGTATTTGTTCAGAACCATCAGCAACCAAACTAATTTTATTCTTGTAAATTACCTTGCCCTGGCTGAGCCCAGGCCCCCAGCAGGTGTGAAGGGGGTCATGGGATAGACAGCAAATCCAGTATCCTCCTCCCTCTTCCTGCCTCCCAAGCCCAGGGACCACAAAATTTGCTTTTGATAAAAGCCAAGGGGCTTCCCTGGTTGTGCAGTGATTGAGAGTCCGCCTGCCAACGCAGGGGACACGTGTTCGAGCCCTGGTCAGGGAAGATCCCATACGCCCCAGAGCAACTAAGCCCGTGCGCCACAACTACTGAGCCTGCGCTCTAGAGCCATCGAGTCACAACTACTGAAGCCCATGTGCCTAGAGCCCATGCTCTGCAAAGAGAGAAGCCACCGCAATGAGAAGCCCGCGCACCGCAACGAAGAGTAGCCCTCGCTCGCCGTAACTAGAGAAAGCCCGTGCGAAGCAACGAAGACCCAATGCAGCCAAAAATAAACAAAATAAATTAAAAAAAAAAAAAAAGCCAAAAGTCCTTGATAATCTTCTGTCTCTCCACCCCCTCACTGATTATTAAGGAAGCAAAGGAAGGCAACCATGGTGGTATGTCATTGGAAAACATTTCATGATATCCTTTGCAGGGGTGAGAGAAGAAAAAAATAGGTACCAGTTATTGAATTCTTCCTAATATGAAAACAAAGTGTTTTATAAATACCTCATTTAATGTTTAGAGCAAATCAGTAAGATAATATTTCTGTTTCACAAATAAGAAAACTTTCAATAACACATTCAAAGCTGCAAAACGAACAGCGAAGAGACGGAATATTTGAACTGGGTCTTTCCGACCCCAAAGTCCATGCATACCTACTCTTATTGAGCTACTTACACTGTGTCACGCCCTACAACACAGGACATCAGAGCAGGAGAGGAAACACAAATTAGTACTCATTTAAGGAAGAAACAGCATAGATTACAATTGCAGAAAAAAAGTGAAAAGCCAAACTAAAACACAATATCTGAACTTGATGCTGCTTGAGTAAGAAACAGGCACAAAGAGATTCTGAGTTAGAAATCTACAGAAAAGTCAGGAGAAAAACAGGGTTTCCCACTCCCCCAGGAAAAGCATCCTAAAACACCTGTAAAATCTAATGTTTCTGAATTAAATTAGTAATTTCAGTTCTTAAGACACATATAAGCTAAAAGTATATAAAACAGACTACAGGAATCCCCAAATTATTTTTTAAATAAATCAACAGACTCTAAATGTTTTTGTGATAAAGATCCGCAACTGCTTACCAGAAAACCTGAAGTTCAATTTTTTTCCAGCTTTGTTGAGATATAATTGACATACAACATTATGTAAGTGTAAAGTATACAACATGATGATTTGATATAGGTACATACTACCAAGTGGTTACCATAAGAAGACTACTTAACACATCCATCTGAAATCCAAAAACCCAGTTTTTAACTAACTTAGCAGAACCTGATCAAAACTGACATGAAGTTATCTATGGCCTTTGCTGATCCCAATTAATGTGGAAAGTCATTCACTCTGCTACAGAAATATTAATGTGTTTTATGTCTCAGAACCATCAGGAGAATTAAGTAGTAATACATGACCCCAAGTATTTTGGATAAGAGACTGTGAATCTGTGTTATGCTATTCCAGATACATCAATAAAATAAATGAGCAGAAGACAAAATTATCAAAGACCTCAAAGAGAGTCAAAGGTTACAATTAAAACTTGGGAGTTTATGGCTCCTATAATCAGGCTCAGACCCTAAGAGTGTCCCTTTAGGTTGTTAAAGCTCTTGGAAGTGTTTAAGGGGAAGAAGAGGGTTTATACCCTAACAGACATCCTATTTACTACTCCAAATACTGGTGTAAAGCAGGAACTAATTAAATATACTGGCATCATGTGGCAATACGTTCCTACTGTAGCTGTTTAAGGGCATCTGCTCACTTAAACACAATCAGTTGCTATTAAGGAGTCATTTACCAAGTGCACAGATAACTTTCATGACAAAGAAAAATCCCAGCTTCTAACAATGCATTTTCTCCAAAATTCAGCTGGTAATTTTCACTCAAATGCCTTAAGCGCAAGACAGAACTCATTATTTGTACATATCCACATTCCAAGATACATCTTACTTTCAGCACTTTCACGTAACATGTCTTAAAAAGTATTATTTGTCCTTTACAGAGATGGATTTAGGATTTAGTGAGATGGGACAATTTTCTACATAGTGGATTAATGCCTCAAAAAAAAAAGTACATATATGACACATTTTTAGCATTAGAAAAGTAGCTCTCCCACCACATGCTGCCCTGCACCCCACCTACCCAATCCCTAAAACGGAATTTAGGAATCAAGCCATTAAATCTTTACAGACTGAAAAATCAGGGACATCCTGTTGATAACCAAACAGACTAACAGCTGCTCATTGTCTGAGAAGCATTTGTGCTGCGGAAGCAAATCTAGCACCAATGCCTTCTAAATGACCTACAGAAAATGATTAAAGGAAGAGTCACTGTTTTTTATTTTATTATTATTAGTTGGCACATGAGCATTACTGGCAGACTTTTTCCTGATGTCACTGGAAAAGCTACAAAATGAGTGTTGTGTTTTGGTTTTTTTTCTTTTGAACTATAAAAAAATTCTTCACTTGAGGCTGTGAATAAGCCAAATAAGTCAAACACACAAGTGAGGCACTTGAGAAAAAGAAATGGATAGTTTTCAAAAGCCACTCAATCTAACAGTTTAAATCCTGCCAGTTCATAAACATTAATATATTTAATGGTTTAAAATATGAAGACGTTTATCAGAATTTCTAAATTTTGTTCTATAAAAGTTCAGAAGTTAAAAATGGCCTTTGCTCAGGCACCAGATGCGGTGGTTCCTGAGAAGAGCTACACCTCTTAGCATGTAACTGACACTCCAAACAGAGATCTACAGACAGAAACTACTCTAACACACCTTTATACCCTTCTAGGAAACCTGGAAGCTCTGTGTAGGCTCAGGGGATCCTTAACTTCTTTGCCCTCCCACCGACTGCTAAGGTCCCTTTGAGGCTTCCAGGCAGCAAGGAGCTTTGTGCAAAGAACACACAGGCCTTGGAGTCAGAAAGGCTTGAGTTTCAGTTCCAGCTCTGTGTCTTGCAGGCTGTAAGATCTGACCAAGACTCTCCCCTTGACGTAACTCTGGTCAGGTTCCTCCAAGCCCTCTATGACTCGACCTTCAGTGTCCATCCTTGTAGGGCCTGTACCACCCAGTTGCAGCAAAAATCTTAAGTCAGTCTTGAAACCCTCCATCCTCGATATCTGATCAAATTCTTCATCCCCACCACCCCCCAAGTGATATCTGATCAGGCTGTCCTGCCTTCCGCAAGGATCCTGCTAGGTCTGTTTAACTAGAATCATCCCATGCCCATTGTTTCTGATGTTTCCTTTTAGTAATTTTCCATCCCCTGACCCCAACTCTGCTCCTTGGCTATAAATCCCCACTTGACCACCATGTATTCAACTGAGCCCGGATCTCTGCTGAGGTCTCTTTTCCCCTGCTGCAATAGTTCCTGAATGAAAATCTGTCTTTACTGCTTTAACTACTATACAACTCTGGTTTTCTTGGACAGACCATAGCTATGTTACTTGGTCTCTCTGAGCTTCAGTAACCTCAGCTATAAAATTGAAATAAAACCTATCTCACTGAGCTGTTGTGGGGATGAATACAGACTAAACAAAGATCACAACCCACAACTCTAGACTATGATAAACAAAAAATACGTTTGAAAGGCCCTGTACTAGAGATTCCACCTCTAATGAATGTCAGCCAAGGCCATCCTAATTCACTGTCTGGAACTCCTACAGGATATTTTAAGATTTCCAGTCTGTTTTCCAAAAATCTGCGGCCACATATTTTAATATTATATGATAAGATAAAAATTATTCTGTGGCAGTTATAGTACCTGGCTCTGGAGCCAGACTATCTCGACACTACTGTGTGATCTTGAACAGGTTATTTAACCCCTCTACCTCCGTTTCCTCATCTCTGAAGTGAGGATAATAATAATAGTACCTATTCTCTTGGTGTCGTTCTAAGGATGAAGTTAGCTAATACATGTAAAGCACTTGGAACATTGCCTGGCAAATACAATAAGAGCTCAATAAAAATAGGCTATTCTTATATTCTCAATCATGGTATATAATTTGCTTCTCCATTTCCTCTTCAGTGAAACTGTTTCAATGAAAAAAATTTTGAGGTTCATTAAGAAATAGTAAAAGTATTACAGAACGTTTGGTTACATAGGGCTAGAGGACCCAAATGGCTAAAATGAAAACAGTCATCAAGTCTAGATGAAGAAATACACTGCTGACGAGAATATAAAATGGTACAACCACATTGGAAAACTGACTGGCAACACCTACTAGAGGTGAACACAGGCATACCCCTAAATTGCCTAGAATTCCTAGGTATATAACCAACATAAATGCCCACAAAAAGTCATGCACTAAAATCTTCATACCAGCACTATTCTTAATAGCAAACAACTGAAAACTGCACAAACGCCCATCAACAGTACTGGGTGCAGTCACACAATGGGGCACTCCACAGTACTGAGAGTGACCAATTACAACTAACTACACACAACAGTGAGGGTGAGTTTCACCAACATAATGTAAAGCGAAAGAAGCCGGACGCCGAAGAGTATACACTGTATAATCTCGGTTATGAAAAGCCCTAGGAGAGGCTGGCCTAGATGCTGTGATGCAACGCCCGGGTCCCCCCCAGGAAGGAAGGATTACTCTGCCAGCTTTAGGAGTTGCCAACACAACACCCAGCAGCTGTCAGCCCTCCTTAGAAACTGCCTCTGTGGAAAAGAGCAGCAGCGCCCAAAGGCATGCCCTTCTTGTGCAACTCAGAACATCTTTGAAGGGCCTTTCCAGAATTCCACATGGGGTCAACTGAGGCTTCCACTAAGACTGAACTGCAGCTCAACTTCTCCCCCTGCCCAATCCTGCTCCCTTCCTATCTCTTCTCTTCCACTAGTGTTGATCCCAAGAGCTATCCCTGATACATTTCCTGAACGCTGATCTCTCACTCTTAGAGTCTGCCTCCCAAAGTATCCGACAAGCAAACGAGATCTGTGATGTGAGAGGTGAGGGCAGTGATGACTACTGTGGGGAGAGCAGGTAATGACAGGAGACAGCAGGAAGGAGATCCTCCAGGGTGCTGGTAACAGGCTTTCTACCTATCTGGGTGCTGGTCCTAGGACTGCTCCAATGGGATAAATTCACTTAATTGTAAACCTATGAGATATGCACTTCTTCCTACGTATATTATACGAAGTTAAAAGAAAATAAGGCAAATAAGAAAATGATGAGAATGGGACAGAACCTTAAAGAATATTTAGTCTCACCTCCTTGCGCATCCCTTAAATAACCCTTTTCTGTGCACTTAAACGTAGCTCAGCGAAGTCTAACCTGCGATTACAGACCAGCTGGTGACAAACCAGGCCAAGGACAGGCCCAGGCTTCGACAACAGCCTGTGCTGTTCTGACCAGACCATACTCTTGTGGGTAGCAACAGGAGTCAAATCCGAGGCTGGGCAAGGGCCTGCTGCAGCCGGCTCACTTCGCTGTCCGCTTTGCCTCGCAAGGAGGGAGACTCTGAGGTTAGCCGAAATGCAAGCACCCCAAAGGCACCTTTAGGTACCTTCACCTTTGAATCTTGAGAAACACACCTGGCTCTGAAATCAGAAGACTTAAAAATGTTTCTAGTGTAGACAAAACAGCATGCTTGACCCTTTGTGGTGTTCTCTCAAGAAAGGCCTTTCTCTCTTACCATAGCTGTCTGTTTTGTTTTGTTTTTTTATTAATTAATTTATTAATTTTTGGCTGCGTTGGGTCTTTGTTGCTGCGCTCAGGCTTTCTTCAGTTGCGGCGAGCGGGGGCTAGTCTTCGTTGTGGTGCACGGGCTTCCCATTGCGGTGCCATCTCTTGTTGCGGAGCACGGGCTCTAGGCGTGCGGGCTTCAGTAGTTGCGGCACGGGGGCTCAGTAGCTGTGGCTCACGGGCTCTAGAGCACAGACTCAGTAGTTATGGCGCATGGGCTTAGTTGCTCCGCGGCATGTGGGATTTTCCCAGACCAGGGCTCGAACCTGTGTCCCCTGCATTGGCAGGCGGATTCCTAACCACTGAGCCACCAGGGAAGTCCCATCTGGCTGCTTTTATTATTTATCTATCCCTTCATGGCCTCCTTCTCAAGAGCAGTTTTTAGTTTATTTAGGTAATAAAATGTCACATCTTCCCCTTTTACATAGGGAATAAAAAACACAAATAGGACAAAATATGTCCTCAATAGGGAAGATAAATTCCTTCATTTTCTTCACTGGCTCTTAATGAGATTATTGATAAACTCATTCCTGACCCTAAATTCACTTGCATCATTCCCACAGTAAAAACCACTCACCCTACAATTCTGGAAAACTTCAGTCCAAATCATTCCCTTAAAATGATGATGATGAAGACAGCCCCAAAAAAAGTTGAGAAACTATTGGAACAAAGTTGTTACTTTATTTCCAAAATAATTTAGTTCATCTTTGAGATGTAAGAACTAAAGACCATGGTGGTCTCTGGGAAACTAAAAGGGCTTTTGGTGCCCAATTCTTATGAACATTTTATACCAACAAAGAGGGAAGAATATGAGGAGGTTTACCTCATATGGAAGTTCTAATGCATTATTTAGGCTGGATCCAAGAGAAGAGTCAAATACATTGTCATCTCTTAAACTTGTTGTTATTGTAGTTTTCTGTCAGTATTTCTTAAAGAGTTGCACAGCCCCACAACTAAGCTCCAATAAAAATTTTTAGGCTTGCATAGCACAGGGAGATCAGCTCGGTGCTTTGTGACCACCTAGAAGGGTGGGATAGGGAGGGTGGGAGGGAGACGCAACAGGGAGGGGATATGGGGATATATGTATACATATAGCTGATTCACTTTGTTATACAGCAGAAACTAACACAACAATGTAAAGCAATTATACTCCAATAAAGATGTTAAAAAAAAAACACAAAATTTCAGGCTTGATCCCAAAGAATAGCCAAACACGCTTGTATTTCCTTTTAAACATTTGTTTTGAAGGAAGATATCACAGATTATATACAACTAAATTATTTAATTCTTTCTAAAATGGTTTGCCTCTCAGATAAATCTAAGTACATTCATCTCCCTTCAAGGCAGGGATGAAAAAGAATGCAATAATAAGGTGCATTCCATTCTTTATCTTAAACACTCAACAAGAAGCTGGCTAGGAATTTCCCACACACTGTTTTTTAGGTCATTTATTGATTTATTCATTTATTCAAACAAATATTTTTTGAAAGCCAACTCTATCTTGAAGCAAAAACCTAATTAACTCCTCTTCCTTACATATGGTTATAAAAAGATCTCAAAACCTCCCTTTTGACCACTAAGTAGAACTCTAAAACTCTCTTCCACCCCATAACAAGAAGCAATTTTACTTCCTAACCCTACCAGTCCTTCAATAAAGAACAGATGAAGAATGTCTTCTGAATGTTTTTTTGAAAAGATACCATGCTTTCCTTCCCACTGAAATACCAGAAGCAAAAGTCAGACCAAATCTGTCCCCTGGGAAGAGTAACTCTGGACTTTTCTAAAGGGATAAGATGAGTGTTATCAGATCTGTATAACATGGTCAGACAAGAGCCTGTGTCACACCTTCCCAAGCTCGCCCATGCGAGCATGCCTTGTGTTTAGAATAGACCTACAGACGAGAGAAAAATCAAAAGTCAGGTCTGTTGTTGACACCTGCTCTGTTAGTAACAGTGGTTCAGCACAGCTGCCGGGAATACCTCAGTTGGTCCAGCATACATCATGGGAGATGGGAAGATGGCCACCACTGTGGTTTCAGGATTCAGGACTCCTTCCTCCAGCACTGCAGCATGCTGCTTCATACGCCACATCAGAGGAACATCATCGTCCTTTGTCCAGCCACCAAGAGGGTGAAGGAGAAGGACAGGGCGCCGGTAGCCCCTCTCTAGAAGCTGCTTATGGGTATCCTGCATTAATAGAGCATGGCCATTGTGCACTGGGTTGCGTAATTGAAATGCAAAGACAGCATCTGAAAGAGAATATTCAGAGTTAATAATAGTCCTTTTCTAACAGATTACCTTCCAAAGGATAAGCAATTCTTCTTGAAGCTTGATGCTTAGGATTAAGCAAACACGCATGCTCAGAATCAGAAACTGGTGAAAAACATGTAGTGCGCTGACCATTTACTCCAAGGCAACACGATATAGTAATTATTACTTTACAAATCTTACAAGCCTGAGCATGTGTCACATAGTAGTGATGGATTTATAACAATTACTTTCTGCATTCATGGGCAACCTGAGAATGATAATCAGACTTTCTGGCCCTAACATCTCGGTTCAACTGCTTGCAATGGATATAAATTCTCGGTGTATGCCTTAATTACCCATCAAGTCAATCCTGCCGTTGGATCTAAGATACTCCTTTATTGAAGGAAGACAGAAAGACAGAGATACGTAGAGTTTAAAAAATTTACTTACTCTCCAAATAAGCTCATTTATACTGATTGCTCTGCTTGACTGGAACCCAATGTTGTTTTGTGATGCCAGGTCTCGATTTTGGATTATAGTTTAGCAACAACAATATCCCTTACAAGGACCATTACTATTACTCAAATGTTGAAAACTGCTGGATTAATTAAACTGGTTAACTATGTATCAGCTGATTACAACCCTGGCTTCACTCCTACATGGGGCTCTTGCTATCAGAAGACCTTTCTTAGAAGGCATGGTTCCTTGGAGTCATAGAGTAATTTCACAGAACAGAGTAACAACGCAGTTAGAGGAGCTCTGTATTTGATGCCCTCACAATATCTGATACATCATCACGCCATGTTGATCCAATCTTGACGCAGAGAGGAACAACTTCCTCTTCCCAAATAATTTTAAGCCGAATAGTACAACATCCCCAATCTATTCTCAGTTCTGACCCTCTTCTATCACCGTGACAAAAGGCACAGAAAGAAAACTATGGCACCCTACTTGACCAGGAGATTTTTGGGGACACATCCTGTGATATTCCAAGATTTAGAGCATTTTCACTATGCTTTGAAGTTCTCAAGTTACCTTTTCCTGAGAAACAAGGCTGGTTTTCACCAAAGAAATAGCTGCTAGCTTTTATCTGCTAGTTTTAGCATGCTGCAAATACTGCCAAATGGTGATTTTTCTAATTCCATCATTCCATCTACATGTACTAGTTGAATTTCTACTATAAGTTAGAGTCTCCACTTCTCCTCCTTATATGACATAAGATACAAAAAAGAAGTCTTGATACAAATATGTGAGTATTTAAAATTATGCTGCTTTAAGAAAATGGGAGGAGGGGTACAGACCTGAAAGTTTTTCTATCCTTCTGAAATCACTTCAAATTTTGGATATAGTATATGGATATCAAAAGATTCCAAAACATCCCTTTTAGCCATTAAGTAGAACTCCAGAACTCCCCTTCCCCAAGACCAAGAAGGAATTTTACTTCCTGACTCTATTATACTCCAGTCCTTCCAAAAAAGAACAGACGAAGAATGTCTCCTGAATATGAGCACTAACGTTGCTCCATTTAGGGGATTACTGCCTGAACTGAACCCGCATTCTGATTCTGGCCTAAATCTCATCAGCAAGGTTAGTTCTCTCCCCTCTCTTCCCTTCCCTTTGTACTGCCCATTCTTTGTAAACAGCCTTGAAGCACAACAGAGACACTTAACTAAGCATTAATAAATCCTACTACTGGGCTAATGTGAGTTACTGCACTGATGGAGAGGTTGGGGGCGAGTGGCTCCAGGCTTGCACCACGGGGAGGAAAGAGAGTAAGAGGACTCTGGCCCAGCACAAGCCTGCAGCACCAGGGCCGAGGAGATGCCTGCGTGGCAGGGGCAAATAGCGCCAGGGCTGAGAAGACAGCTCATTTGCCTGGGAGCGTAAACAGAGCAGATAAGAAAATAGATTGAGTAGAATGGCAGCCAGGATTCTCACTGTAGGAGAGGAGAAGCAAAAATACCAAAAAGAAGAAAGGCTAGAAAACACCACGTGGTATTGGATTAGGGTTGACAACAGCAGCGTGACCTCATGGTTTTCAGCTATATAGACAGATATATATACAGGAACAGATATAAATGTGTGTAAGTGTATGTGCTTATGCACATTTCTTGGTTCTGTCCGCTGAAAGGTCCTACAAGCAATGACTACCCAGTGGCAATGAGCAAAACTAAAGCCCAAATTTTACATTCTAAATACTACTCCTCCTCACTTAAACCAGGGTTCCTTGACAAAGTGGCCAATTGTAGGGCTAGGGAACGGAAAGTACAACATGAGCTGGAACGTCTTTTGTGTCATAAGGAAAGGAAGTGCTCAGAGAATAATGAGGACTTGTCAAAAGGATACAGCAACCAGTCTGACATGGTCCCAAAGGCCAACCTAGGACAAGCTAAATATCAAGTAAATAATACTATTAATGGATTGTAAACCACTGAGTAAAATAGGAATCTGTAAATCCAGAAAGAATAAAATAAATGAAAAAACCACTGGAGGAGAAGTGGAAACTCTAACTTACAGTAGAAAGTCAACTAATAAATGTAGATGGAATGATGGAATTAGAAAAATCACCATTTGGCAGCATTTGCAGCACGCTAAAACTAGCAGATAAAAGTTTGATGACAAGGGGATATTTATGGAGTCTCAAAATCTCTCCCCCAAAATACCTGTTAGTACATACAAAATAATTTGTTAACTTTACAGCACAAAAACCTGGTAAACATGATCTTAAATGATAAAAGTTAACTTTAAAAAAGTTAACCTCATCTGTAATAGGACAAATCAAAATTGTGAGCCACCAAATATGATGCACCAAGAATTCAGCATTGCTTCCTGCAGGATTCCTGACAAAAATGTGTAACTGGAACCTAATCATGAGGAAACAGCAGATAAACCCAAACTGAGAGACAGCCAAGAAAGTAAACGACATGACTATCCAAAAATGCCAAAGTTGTAAAAGACACAACAAAGACTAAGCGACTGTTCCGAATGAAGTGGACTAAAGAGACATGACTGACATCCTGAACCAGGAAGCAAAGGTGGCAAAGAGAAGATTTTAGCTGTCATTGTTGGTTTTGTGATAAAAGACATTATTGGGACAATGGCATGACGTGAGTGAAGTGCACAGATTAGACAGTGTTATTATATCAATGGTATTTTCCTGAGTTTGATGAGCATACTGAGGGTAGGTAGGAGACTGTGTTTATCTTCAGGAAATACATATGGAAATAACTAAGGAGTAATGAGGCATCATGTCTGCAACTTTCAAAGAAAGTGAGAATGAGAAAGCAAAGAAACATAATGTTAATTATGGAAACTGGGTGAAGAATATATAGGAGTTCTTGGTACTATTCTTGTAATTTTTCTGTAAATTTAAAATTATTTCAAAATAAAAAATTAAAAAACAAAGTAAAAAATTATGACAGGAGACATATGAACTGGTTATAACATGTAGATTTTATTTAGATCCTGATTCAAACAAACTATAAAAAAAAGAAATGTGACTATTATGAAATTATCAGAAATATAAACACTGACTAGATATTTGATAGTATTAAGAAACTATTGATATTATTATTATTTAGGTGCAATAGTGATATCATGGTTGTATTTTTTAAAGTCCTTACCTTTAAGAAATACTTTCTGAAATATTTAGATGGTAATGACATGGGGTTTGAGATTTGCTTCAGAATAATATGCAGGGATGCAATGGGGTAGGTAGGGGTACAGGTGAAACAAGAGTAGCCAAGAGTTGGTACCACTGAATTTGGGTTAGAGGTATACAGGGGTTCATTCACACTATTATATCTACTTACAAATGTAAGTAGCATATGTTTAAAATTTTCCCTAATAATTTTTAAAAGAGAAGATACATGTAGAAGCAGCACTGCTTTGGAACATGATATTTACGGGTTCAAATTACAGGTCTAACAATTTTTAACCATGGACTGTGGTCTTTAAGGACTTAATTTCACTTTTGACATCTTCGTAGTGGGGATGATACTAAGGTTACTGTCATGAAGATAAAATAATATAAAGTACCCAGCACGGTGAGATGTACATTGCAGTCACTTAAAAATTTAAGTTCCTTAAGACAATTCATTCTTTAAAAAAACCCAAAAAAACACCATATCTAAAAGTTCCTGGCAGGAAATTGAACCCACTGTTCTACTGGTGACTCAAGGTCTACTCTAGTACGAACTAACACTCCAGTGAGTGTTTCCAAGATGAGGGTGCATTAGCTCTGTGCTGCAATATGCAGCCTTCGCCTTCCTTAATCAGGAACAGGTGCCTAACTGTGAATAGGACCCCTGGGTAATACATCTCAGGTGTATGATGACTACATTCCTAGACTCCAATCAGGTCAAATCTGATTTTGTAAAATTGCCATTTAGCAAGATTATTTATATGACAGCATGTGCAAAAGGAAACATAAATAAATTCTGTCTCAAATATATGTGTTTCACAGATTCTAATAATTCATCTACCTAGGTTTCCTTTCCAAAAAGAATTAATCTAACTCCACACTGGACATTTAACAGATAAAGTTAAGATGAATGACTTGTTAAAAGTTTACATTAGCAGCATATAAAGGATTTTGCTGCCAAAATTTCTTCCAGGTAGAATTATTTCCTTATTATCAGTTCCATTCAGAAATCCAATGATCATTTGCTCTGTCTGCCCATTTTTTCTTGCCAATATTACCAGGTCTTTCCTAAACTTCCAGCCTTTTCAATCCCTTGTAACTATTTATCAATGAATTACACAAATGGCTTTAACTGCCTGTAGCTCCAGACTGCATTTTCATCCCCACCATCTGGTTTCCCCACTAGAGAACTTATGTGGATGAACAATGTAATGGAAGCACCTGATCCACTGGAAGCTTACATTCCCAAGGTACTGCCCCAACTAACATAACCCAGTATGCATCACCATTATATTTTCCTCCAACAATTTTCCATCAAGGATGGAAAAAGAATAATGGGCCACTATGGACCTGGGGCCACTGATACCTAGAGCAACTTTCAGTAATTCTTCACATTCTCATCCCCATTTTCTAAAGGACAGTGAATTCCCCGTTGTCACACCATAACTGGTAGAAAATACTTGCCTTTTCGCTTATAACTCTTTATGGATTAGTTGAAGACTGCTTTACCTAAGATCAGGGTTTCAACCGTGTTTGAAAATGGGACATTATCTTCAAAATGACTGGAATTTAATATTAACATTTATGATTTCCATTTCTTTCTAGCCTTCTGCCCCCATTTGTGGGAAAGGACCAGGAATTCCATAATTGTGATTTATAGAAAGTACATTGTGAAGCTGCTGATGCCGTGCACAAAAGCAAACTTTTTCCTTCAAGAGCTAGAGTGAATATTTTAAGCTTTGCAGGCTATGGGGCTTCTGCTGCAACTACTCAACCCTGCCGAGCAGTGCAAAAACAGCCACAGACGATGCATAAGTGACTGTGGATATTTCCCAGTAAAGCTTTATTTACAAGAACTGGCAGCGGGCCAGATTTGGCGTGCAGGCTGTGGTTTACCAACCTCTGAAAGACAAATGAAATTCGGGTGATGGAAGTAAGAGCACTGTAACCAAGACGCCTGGGGTGAGCAAAAGTGTGGAGGCAGGAAAGCAGATGTGTCTGAGGACACAGAATCATCCATCTTGTCAAAGATGGATACAAAGCCTAGCACTTGATATTACGCAGGATTTTGAATGATAGGTTAGGAAGGATACTGTGTTCCAAACAGAGGTTGTGAGTTAATCAGTAATGTTGCCCAGAAAATTAGGCTAGCAGACTGTGCAGGACTGAGGTGGGGGAGGGTCAGTGGGTGGAGTGGGGAGACAGCAAAATCAGAAGACCGTGGCACAGAAACGTGCTCCCATATTTTCCATATAAAATAAACCATCCACCAACTCTTCCATTCTCCCCACTCACTCGATCTATTCCTCCCCCAGGATACAGACGGGCTCGTCTGACCAATCACAACCTACACACTGGGAATGGGGTCACCACGGCAAAGACTGGCACTGCCTGCTCCCTCAAACCCCTCCCCAGTGCTGAGGTCACTGAGCAGTGCTCTGTGTGTTACTGACTCACAGATCTACGTCATCTGACCGAAACTCCCCTAAGCTCCACACCGTCTCTCCACCTGCCTCGTAGCACTCCACGGGCACCTCAGATCACCTCCTGCCAGCCTCCTTGCGTGCCTCTGGTCCTCCTCCACGCCCTCTGAGAGCAGGCACCACTACCCACTGCAGAGTCTTAGACTCTGGAGGACCACTGCCATCCTCCACACGCAGTGCGTTGCTCTGCTCCCTAAACCTCACTAAACCCTGCTTTCTTCACTCCCCAGGCCCACACCAGCCCTTCATCCCTGCTTCACAAGACAACTGGTCTCCCCCCACAACCCCATCTAGCCTCCATCCAGCAGCCAAAGCAGGCAGGGGGGCAGGGAAGAAAGGAGTTGGGACAGGATGAAAATTCTGTTTTAGATACACTGTCCCGGGGGAACAGTGAAACTGGTCCTGCCCCCAGGAGCTTACATCTAGTCAGAGGAGGAGAAGCAAACATTCACTAATCAGACAATAAATCCATGTTAGAAGGAATATACTTCCTTCAACTCCAAGAGGACGTGATTAGGGCTTCCCTGGTGGCGCAAGTGGTTTGAGAATCTGCCTGCCAATGCAGGGGACACAGGTTCGAGCCCTGGTCTGGGAAGATCCCACATGGCCGCGGAGCGACTAAGCCCGTGAGCCATAATTGCTGAGCCTGTGCGTCTGGAGCCTGTGCTCCGCAACGGGAGAGGGCCACGATAGTGAGAGGCCCGCGCACCGCGATGAAGAGTGGCCCCCGCTTGCCGCAACTAGAGAAAGCCCTCGCACAGAACGAAGACCCAACACAGCCATGAATAAATAAATAAATAAAATAAAAAAAAAAAAAAAAAAGAGGACGTGATTAGATCTTTGTTTTCAGAAGGTAAGTCTGGTGACAATGTGAATGATAAAGTGATGGAAGAAAAGAATGGGAATGGAGTCACTCCTTCAACTAATCCCTTCCTGCTCTGCCACATAGTGAGTATGAAACCCCTGCCAAATCCAAAAGGTACTTTCCTGTTTTAAAGTCCTGACCTCTCTGCTGCCTTTGACATAAAAAAAAAAAAAAAAAAAAAAGCTATGCCACTGTCTTCATAGCCTCAAGGCCTGCTAACCATGGCACCAACCTTTCTATTCATCTTGCCTCTACGCTTTTTCTTTAGTAAACAACCATGAAACACTGAAGAAAATTTGGAGGGGAAAAAACCACCCAAATGCACTATCTTAATATACTGTTTTTGGGTTTTTTGCATAGTCTCCCTAGTTTTTCTCCTTATGCATACATTTTTACACAGATGTGATCAAATGTGTATGACATTTTATATTCTGCTTGGCCCATTTTGGTCTAGTCACCTGTTTCTGACATCCTGTGTCCTCTCAGAGCCCAGAGTTCATTGCTGGGTCCTATGAAATTCTTTCTTTACGTACTCATTCAGGAGACTCACCCCTGCGCCTGGATTCAATTACCATGTGCATACAGATGGCTTCTGTTAGCTGCATCCTAAGTCCTGCCTTCCAACTCATCAGTTACAGAGACTTATTACTAAAAACGTTTCAATAGATGCTGCTCATTACCACCCCACCCCTCAATTCCTTCACCTTCACTTACTACCCTCACATCTCAAGCCAAAAGCAGGTCCAGCTTCTAAAACCTGCACCTTCTCCTATGCCTCATGTCTAAGTAAGGAAGAGCCCCATACTACAGTTCCTCTCCCTCCCCTCCGGATTCGACACCATCCAGTTCAGGAGCCAACACACCATGTTAACAAGTACGTCTGATCCCTTTCCCTCCAGCAGACGGAAGGGGAAGAAGACAGTGAAGAAGGTTCTTCTCAGGATGTGCTGATTTCTGACAGGGGAAGGAATGACAAACCGTGAGGTGTTTTCTGGTGGTGGGAGGAGGGTGGGCCCTGACCCCCAGAATACGTGCAGGACGCGGGCTGCCTAATCTAGCGCCACGGCCACGGAACCCTGATGTGGCACAGTACAAACACCTGGGCTGGACCCCTGTGCTGCACTTTCTCTTGCACCCCGCAGGGTCCGGGGACAAGTGCAGCTCCCCAGCAGGGCAGCTGTGAGCAACGAATGAGCTGGTCAGGCAGGGGAGCGCTGCTAACTCCTTCCCCCAGATTTCTCAGACCTGCGCTTCGCTGCCCAGCCCAAGGCAGAGCCTGGCCTGCATCCCAACAGCTAGACCCAGAATTACAACATCCGCCTGCTGTCTCCTTTCAACTTCTCTGAAAACTGGTCTGCATACAGCAGTAATTAATAAGTCTTCTCTTGCAGTCTACGCAAGCTCTATTATCTGCACGTTACCCCAAAGCTCTAAGTACAGGGCATTTCTGATTTTCCCCAAATCAATACAGTAGCTGAACAAGAGGGTCCTGACGGTCGCTCTAGCGTTGCTGGGAGGGCAGGCTGGGGTTGCACGCACGCTATGTTTTTGTGGGAGTTTTTTGAAGAGAGTCGGAAATGAGAAAGAGTTTGATCCCCCCTCCTCCCTCGGGAATGTCATTTCTTTTACTTAAATGGCTCATGGGCGGGGGGGGGGGAATCAACAAGACAGGGCTAGGCTACTTGAGTAAATATGAATAGACTAGAATTTTTCACCAACAGGCACTCTCATACCCCAAAGTATGGCAGCAAGTTGCTTTTCTTTCTCAGGACTAGAAATGCTTTCAAATTAAAGTGAAAAATAATGTTGGATATAAAGCTTTTTTGCCAGCTGGACTCTGTACTGCCTGTTCTCCATTCCCCTTCCTGTCCAGCCCTGTCCCGTGCCTCTGTGCGCGTGTGCACACGTGCATGTGCGTGCGTGTTTGGGCGTGGGAGTGCTGTACTTCTGCCTCCATATGGGAGACATCAGTAGGCAACCAGAGGACGGAGGACAAAAAGTCTTGCCCCAGTAGCATCCTGCTTCAGCGCTGTGATTACAGCGGGGTCTACACCCCAGACAACTAGCTCCTGCTCGGCAGCCCCTTGCCACAGCTCCAGCTCCTCTTACCCCATTTCAGAAACAATGCTGCCTTCCGATGCCCTGTCAGGAATGGTAATACTACCCCAAATTGCCAGTCCCCGGATGCCTCATCATTCCTTGGCGGTTCCCTTAGCCCTGACCGCCCATCTTTAAATACTCACGTTGTTAGATAATGTTCACAGCCTCATCTGAGTGTGCCTTGACCTGACTGACAAGAGGCTCCATCACCCAACCTCAGATTACAGCACCTCCAGCCCACTGCCGCGTATGGGCAAGAAAGCCCGGTGCCTTCAGAGGCAAACTATCTGCTTCCACCTCGGCTTTCTCAGGCATCTGTTGTTCCCAACTTTGCCTAATATATCCGTCTACTGTCTCTATCCATTCATTTAAAATACAGTCTGTGGCTCAACAACTTGACAAAGCTTTCTCAGATTTATTCAACACTGTGCTACCCCATACTAGCTTGAAAGAAATTATGTCAGCGTTTCCCTTTGTAACCCAGCAGGACACCAGTACTCTGTGTGGAATAAACACTAACTGGCTCTTACTTGGCTTAAGTGAAATTCAGTCTTTCTTTCCAGGATAGTGGTCAATCATCGGTGGTTCAAAGAACTTGCCATCTGGAACCGTGTCACCTTGCAATCACTGACGTGGGTATTTAAAGACCTCTCAAACCTTCCAGCTACAGAAAGTCTAGAAACAGCAAAACTGATCATATCAATGTGCACAGGACAACAACCCAGCACAGGGTAATCCAAAGATTACCTAATATTCCCTAAGATGAGGGGAAGGAGAAGGAGGGAGAGGTAAGAAAAGAAACCCTAAGTAAAAGAAAAAAAAATATTCCCTGTTTTCTCTCCCTTGAACTATGATTTGTACACAAGAGTAGATGACTTGTTATTGGCTTCCAGAAAGAGTGAATAAGAACTATAAAGGGACCTCCTCAGTCTGTTGCTTATTTGCCTTAGTCTAAAATGGAAAAGTAAAGAAAATAACACTCCATCATCTTTTTTGCTGGATTTAAGGCTAATAACCAGCTCTCAGCTACTTTAAACAAAGTTGCAATCACTCATTATGCAACAAATCCTCTAAATGATTTAAAATGTTTGGTACACAAGGAAGAATGTAAAACAGACGTAATATAAAGTCTTGGATTATGAATGATAATTTCTTGATAAGACCCCTCAACAGTGCTAAAAATTTATTTAGTAACACGAATTCCAGATATAAATTATTTTGAAAACAAATTAACGTAAGCAAGGAGGTCTCAGCAAGTCCTCAGCGAAACATGTTCCTCTTCACCAGAAAAAAAGAGAGAAGTCTACACATATTAAACTATCAGATGCTTCTGGATGCAAATAAACGAAGACCCAACTAGAAGTGTCTCATACAACTCAAACATGCATTAGGTCTTTGAACAACAAATCTGGATACAGAGGACCCAAGGGCTGGATCAGAAACTCAAACAGTATAAGATTCTTATGGATTCTCATGGTACAAAACGGCTACCAGAGCTCCAAACATTGCACCCTTACATGACAGTATCCAAAGCAGGAGGAAGAGGAAGGATGGGAAAGGATAACTTTTTGTCCTAAGCCAGATTCTTTTCAGGAAGGAAAACCTTTCCCAGAAGCCCCACTTGCTTACATCTCAAAGGTCAAAACTGACTTACACACGGACCTTTAAGTCACACACTAACAAAAGAGAATGTGGCACCATCACTGACTTATAGCAGTCATGATACAGTTCATGATACAGTCCTCTATGACTGGGCCCAAAACGTGTTAGCAAGAAAGAAGAAAACAAACTGCTGTATAAGCAAGCACCAAGTGTAATATTCGGAGAAATTCCTGCACAAGTAGTTTAAGCCAAATATGTGCTTCAAATTCAGAGGAGAGGAATAAAATTCAGAAGGAGGAACGGGGTACTACACTATCAAATACCGTAAGGGGGCCAAGCAAAAAAATGTGCGTGAACGAGGCAGGCTGGTGGGGGACTGTGGAGCTCTGAAGAGTGTGTGTCCATCTCAGGCCTCCAGTTCTTGATCTCTTTCACATCACTTCAAATATCAGCTAATTACGATACAGCTTAAGAAAAAACAGATACTCTTTCTCTTCCCTTTACTTGTATACCCTTTACTTACTGGTAAAACTAGCTTCCAACTCACATAACAGAATAATGACACCTTAACCTCTTACTGTGTGCCAGGTACTGTTACGGTGCTAACCATCTTAGCTCATTTCACTTTTTAAAAATAAAATCCTATGTGTCAGGTACCATCACTGTCCTCATTTGTACAACTAGGGAACTGAGCCTTAGAGAGGAAACCCCTTTCCCCACAACCACATAACTTCTAAGTGGTAAAGTAGGGGGCAGTGTGCACACAGGACTCTGAATGACTACCCAGGATCTGAGAGGTCACAGAACCTAAACACAACTGATGAAATGGGAGCTCTTGCCCAGATTCTGGAGTCACTTGGGAAGGCGGGCTTCTGGTTAATAAATACGGCTGGGTGGCCAGGTAGTTCCTTAAAAGGCATCCATATCCACCTGACTTTTCTCAGCCGTATCTCCTCAATTTGTACACAGAAGATACTTTAAAAAGCAGCACCAATGCTTAGTGTTTAACCATTTCTGTAGTGGGTGAGAATTCACTAGCAGCATGATTGTAGGAGGCTTCAAATTCTTCAGACCTTAAAAAACAGCCTCCCAAAATCTACAGCGAATACTGTGGCAGGCATCCGGAATTTGCAAGTGTGGGTGCACCAGTGTAAACACATCATTTACCTACTTTTGTGTAAAAGATCTGCTAATCACAGATGTCTAATATAAAAA
This sequence comes from Balaenoptera musculus, assembly GCF_009873245.2. Classification (NCBI taxonomy): domain Eukaryota; kingdom Metazoa; phylum Chordata; class Mammalia; order Artiodactyla; family Balaenopteridae; genus Balaenoptera; species Balaenoptera musculus. Next base: position 108,516,002 of record NC_045789.1, read on the forward strand.
TCCCTGTCCTGGGGCACTTTCTAAGACAGTATTATAAAGAACAGTTTCTACAAACTCTCTATATTTACTGCTCACTTCATCCTAATCCAGAAATCTGAATCATTATTAACCTACTCTTCAACAACTTTTTCTGTTATTTGTTGACTCTCTCTTCTACACCATAAACTCCTGTCTTATTTATTTATGAATCCTCAGCACTTGGTACTCTGGCATATAAAGATGCAAAACAAACACTTGCTGAATGAACAGCAAATGTGATATTGTTGTTCTATTATTTTCTGCAGTGGTACATTCCACTCCAATAAGACATTCTGGGATATAAAGCACATTGATATGAGTGAACTACACAGGTTGATTCAGATTGACTACCTTTCCTTACATATTCCATTGCTAACTAAATTTATCTTTACTCCTCATTCTGTCTTACATTTTAGCAAGCATTGGAAAAAATCTTCAAGAACCTCCCCATCAAGGAGAAACTCCAAGTAGTCTCATGTTAGATAATTAGGTCCATGTCTTACCTGCATTCATATCTTTAAACTTCTGCTTTAGCTCAGTAGGAGTAAAGCGATACTGATCAAGACCATCATTCCAATAAATTCGGTCCAAGACTTGAAGATCTCCTCCAATCAGCCAATCTCCTTGTTCCATAACCATCTAATGGCAAGAGAAAGAAAATAATTTTTTTTTTAACAGGAACCAATATCAAAGTAAGTAAGAACATTTCTCTCATACAAGCTAAATATACCTGTAAACTACTCTCATCTTAAGGTCAATGGTCAATCTGTTTGGTTTATCAACTGAACTGGCATTAGAGATGCTGTAGAATTAGAATATATTTTATAATTTTGCAAAGGATTTGTGATGCAGCTATTATATTTGCATATGAAACGCAAACAAAGTCAAAATGAATAATTACGACTTTTTTAAGTAACCAAAACATTCTTTTCATTGCTGTTGTTATGTTGATTAACAGAAAAGTGTGTAAGCCTGGGTCATCCTGCCCTCTTGTGTTCTCCAATCCTAAACTTTTGAGCAATTAAAGTAATGATGATGGAGCTGAACACAAATTCATGCCTTCCAATCTCCACACCACCTCAAATTTCTTTCAGCTTCATTGGGGTCCTTTCTCTGCATCTGAGAGGAGAAGATATACCCTCTAGGACCCGTCCATTTTTGCAATGCAGCTCAAGCTCTTCCCCCACTGCTTCAACTCACCTGCTAACAATGCACCTCAACTGCGTAGTCACTTCCTGCCTGGTCTCCCTCACTAGTAGGTCTCTGCCCATCCACCAAACCACTCATTCAACAAATATTCACTGAGGACTGGTATGTGTCAGGGCCTGTGCTAGGCACTGGGAAATACAGCAGAAAACGAGAGAGAAAGATCTTACTCCAATGGAGCTTATATTTTAGTGGGCGAGACGGAGGAGAAACCAGAGAAGTATCAGCTAGTGATAAACGTTGCAGAGAAAACAAACAGGGCACTGGAACACGGTGTCCAGGGAGTAGAGTGAATGGCATTTAAGAGAAAGGAGTTAGTAAATGCCTCTCTGAGGAAGGTGACATTTAACCTGAGATGATGAAAAGGAACTCATCACGGAGGTGAAGTAGTTCATGCAGACGGACACCAAGTGCAAAGTCCTGGCGCAGAAACACGTTTCTGTCTTTGAGGAACAGAAAGAAAGCTAATGTGGCTAGAAGGTCAGAAAGGCCAAAGCAAGGAGAGGGGCAGCGGTAGTGGAAGAGATCGTGGAAGAAGGCCAGGGCCGGATCCCACAGGGCCTCACAGGTTTTATTCTGATTACAATGAGCAGCCACTGGAGAGTTTTAAAGGGGGCAGTGATATGTTCAGATCTATATTTTTAAAAGACTCACTCTGGCTGCACTAAGGAGAATGGATTTCAGTGGGTATGACAGGAAGCAGGACTCCAGCCAGGAGACTGGGAGGGCGTGGCCGGTACCAGGGGGGCATGGGGCTGGAAGAGGGACACCCTGCTCTAGACCACCCGGCTGGCTTCTTAAATCACCACGTCGTTTGTGACCCTGTCAAATCTGCCTGCCACCTCTCTGTTCCTAGGAAGGCAGAGCAGCACAGGGGAAAGAGCACAGAAGACCTAAGACAGACTCTAATCCTGACACCTCACAGGTACCTCTGCAGCTCTGGGCAAGTTGAACCCACTCTAAGACTCCTCAGAATAAAGGAAATAACCTTGTCTACTTCTAAGGGTCACTGTAAGGGCTGAAAAGCAGAAACGTGGTTGAAAAGCATAAATACATGTAAATTGTTATTATGACTGAACAAAATTTTAACACCTTGGAGTAGAAATTGAAGCCCAAGGTCCTCTCTCCCGCTCGACCACCAACTATCTCTCAAACGCACCGAGTCTTTGCTCCTCTGGCTCCAGAAACCTGGAAAGCTGTTTCTTACAGTTCCCTCCTATCCAAATCCTACTGGTCCCTCAAGGCTGCACACCAAGTACTAACTAACCTAAGAAGTCTTACAGACTGCTCTAAATAAAAGTGGCACACAATATAAACAGCATTCACATATGTTCAGTGATTAAAAAATGTCTCCTCCAATGAGTTCATATAAAAAGTACTCTCTAGTGGTAGGGATTACATAGTACGTGAAGCTCTACATAAACCAGTAATGACTTTCTGCTAAGGATTATGGAAGATGGCTTTAAAGCCCAAGGTCTTGGATTCAAATCAGACCCTCATCCCAACCATAAGCTGCGTAACTTTGGCCAAGAACATATATCCCCCATAAAGTCTCAATTTCTCCATGTGTAAGATGGAAATGCCACCCATCCTATAGGTCTGCTATGTGGTTCAAAAAATTTACATAAGCATGGTTTGTAAACTATGTTATTTGTTATTAATAACTGTAAATTTTAATGCTGAAGGAATGTCTGACACCACCATTAGTTCAACCTCCTTATTTTATAAAATAATATATCTGCCTGCTTTTTAAGTTTATCACTTTTTTGTCCTACATAAGACAATGAAATGAAATTTAGCACACTTCCATGATCTAAACAGATGCTATATAAAGTTTCTAGGTAAAGCTACTAAAATTTCACTTAGTTTCTTAGTTTCTTTTCTTTTTTTTTTTTTTGGCTGTACCATGCAGCTTGCAGGATCTTAGTTCCCCGACCAGGGGTCCAATCAGGGCTCTGGCAGTGAAAGCGCTGAGTCTAACTACTGGACCACCAGGGAACTCCTTCGCTTAGTTTCTTTTAAAGTTCAAAGGCTACTTTAAAACGAATGACAGAAATGTGACTTCAATGATAACATTTCACATACAATACATAAAATACATGAGGCCCTTCGGGGAGACTAATTAAAAATTTCACTGCTTTCATACCAGAAACACAATGTTCAATTAAAAGCCCAGATTAGATAAAATCACCCAGCATGGGTTCCCATAGCACCCTGCCATCACATCCTACCTGTAAGTACAAGTTCAATGTCTGTGCCCACCACCAGACAGCATGCCCCAGGCATATAAAGATTGCCCTGCCGTGCACATCAGCCCTATATACCCAGCACTAGCACCTAGCTCAGTGCCTGGTGTACAGTAGATGTTTAAAAAATATTTGCTGAATATTTATGTGGACCAAACGACAAAACCATATGCTTATCACACGAAGTTCCAGCCTTGATTCTGCAAAATATTAACAGTTCCAGTGGCATAGTTGATATACAGGTAATGCCTCACAATTCAGCACAAACATTATTGGCAAATCAAGATAAAATGCGGCAAGGTTGACTCAGGACCTTGATGTAGGGGTGGTTCTTGCATGTTGTTCCCCACTGCCTGGCACAGCGCTCCTCCTTCCTGTGCTCAAAAAACTCTGGATTGCGAAGAATAGCCACGCGGCGGCCCTCGTACATCAGAGCAAAAGCCGTGCAGCCGTCCAGCCTCTCTTTATCTTCCTGAGTAGCTGTCAGAACTATCGGTACTGACAAGTTAATGACACCCCCTGCAGGGCACAAAAGAACATAAAGCACACAGCTTGCATTACTCAGCGGGGGCCTCGCATCTACCTTTCACACTTCAGTAGACACTCTTCAAATAATAAAAGATTTATTGCTCCAGTGACAGTGTTCCACTGGTACCTGGCACAGAAAAGCAGGGAGAGAATAAGCAACAAACCCAGAGTTGAAAAAAAAACAAAACAGCAAAAATTAAGAACATCAACATCGTGTGTAGCAATACTCCTCACAACCACTCATGAAACTGTCTTTAGGGGGAAGAATCACAGAAGTTTAAGAAACTGTTGAGTAAGGAAGAATCAGCTGGTAAAGCCTAACGTCACCAAAAATATATGAGTAAGATAAAGAATTATGCTTCAGGGCCTTTACAGGAAAAATATTATAACTGATACTGCTGACAACTACATTTTGAGTGGCGAGTTGGTTAAGTAACTTGAGTATACTTGGTATACCTGGATATCCTTGAGAGAGGAAGACGAAAACACTCAAAAAGTGTTTTGTTTTTTGTTTTTTAATCAGAATGGAACTAAGGCCACCTATCACTAGTCAAGAACAAAGGTAGTAATAATCAGTGGCCCATTTAAACCAAAATATGTTGCCAGTGAGACCAAAGGCACATTCTCAGTTCCCAACCTTTCAAGCTCTGAAAGTGTTTTTTTTCTTTCCTATTCATCATGTGCAAGTTAGAAAAATAAAATACACTCTCAAATTCATATGTGGATATTATTTACATATCAAAGAGAAAAAGACTTTTTGGGAAATCATGGTATGCCTTCTTTGGGCAAAAGATGTCAACAAAATCAATGATAACAGTTTGGCTGTTTTAAAATTACCACCATAAGGTGGAGTTCAAAATGGAAAATTATAGGTAGATTTACACCACACCCAAGACTAAGTCATTACTAAGGAGGCAGTCCACAAAGACTTTACCATTATTTCCAAGGAAGAAAATCAAAAAGTAAAATTTAATTCTTTTGTTAAAGGTTCTTGAGAACAATGAGTAGGCATTACATTTTCTAGTATATTATTTTACCCCCCGTCAAAAGAAGTTATAACACAGAAGAACGTGGTCGCAACTTTGCAGGGTTCTATGACTTTTTTTTTAATTGAAGTATTATAGTTGACGTACAATATTATGTTTGTTTCAGACGTACAGCATAGTGATTCAACATTTAAACATATTAAGAAATGATCACCATGATAAGTCTAGTAACCATCTGTCACCATACAAAATTATTACCATATTATTCCTTATGCTGTATATTATATACCTGTGACTTATTTATTTTGTAACTGGAAGTTTATACACCTCTTAATCCCCTTCCCCTATTTAGCCTACCCCACCCCTTGTGGCAACACCAGTTTGTTCCCTGTATCTACAAGTCTGTTTTCGTTTGTTTGTTCTTTTGTTTTGTTTTTAAATTCCATATATAAGTGAAATCATATGGTATCTGTCTTTCTCTGTTTGACTTATTTCACTTAGCATAATACCCTTCAGGTCCATCCATGTTGCAGCAAATGGCAAAAGTTCATTGTTTTTTATGGCTGCATAGTATTCCATTGTGTATATATATATGTGTGTGTATATATATATATATATATATATATATATATGTATACATATGTATGTATGTACCACATCTTCTTTATCCATTCACCTATTGGGCACTTAGGTTGCTTCCATATCTTGGCAATTGTAAATAATGCTGCAATGAACATATGGGAACATATATCTTTTCTAGTTAGTGTTTTTGTTTTCTTCACGTAAATACCCAGAAGTGGAATTGCTGGATCATACGGCATAGTTCTTTAACATTTAGCAATATTTTCTTTATTGTAGTAAATTAATCTTACCAACAGTATACAAAGTTTAAGGTAGCTGGAATGTAATTACAATACCCTAAATATCAACTTCTTTGGCAATTTTTTTTTTTTAGTGTTTTAAAAGAGTAGGAAGAACCATCCTTTTAACCACCTATTTCAGGACTCCTTAACTTGGGACTCCCTGATTCCTTGTTAGAACACCTGGCTTAAGCAAGCATGGGCTTCAGCACAGCACAATTAGTACGTATGTACACTTCCTGGGGAGAGGCTTTTTACCGTGATCAGGTGGATATGACATAGGGAAACTGTATTTGTTTTTTAAATCCATTTTCAGCCCTAATCCCCAGGTTGTCCTTCTCCCCCTGCAATAAATCACAATCAAGAAAACTAAAAATGGAAAGATCTCATGATACATTTAAAATATTCAGTACTGATATAATTTAGTCTTTAAGTGCTATCTCCATTAAGATGTTACCAGTACTCTCTATAAATAGTGACGAATCCCTGCAACTGTGTGCTTTCTTTTCCATACTCAATGTACTTGAATATAAAATGTCTTACCATCCAGAAGACAATCGAAATGAAGACACTGCAAGTACTCCCTCTCTCTCATAAAGCCATTCAGCGGGGTTGCCCAACCTTCTGCCAAAACCTGCACCCACTGCATATCCACCTAGTAAATGAGACAGTAAAGAAAAATGCTCTATTTCATGTACTTATGAACAAAAGCATTAATGGCTTTTTGGAGTTTAATTTTGAAAGCAATGGAAATGAACTTCTCAAGAATGTTTATAGATTATACAAATCTAATAAACAATAAGGGCACTAGGAAAGTATGTATTTTTCTTAATAAATTTGAATAACATTAGGCTTCCCAACATTTCTAATAAGAATAGCATCTCTTAAACCAGTGGTCCTCAAACTTCAATATGTATTAAGAAACCTCTGGAAGGCTTGTTAAATGAAGACTGCTCCACCCTCCAGTTTCTGATTTAGCTGGTTTGCTGGGGCACAAGGATTTGTATTTTTAACAGGTGCCCAGAAAATGCTAACAAATGATGGTCTGGAAACTATACTCTGACAACCACTGTCCTGAACTAAAACAAACTTTAGATAAAAATATTTACCAAAAAAAAATCCCTCACCAATGACAGAGTACCATTCATTTTACAAACACTATATTATTTCTTGAACTTTAAGATTTCTAGTAGATCCCATCAGAATATTAAAGAATTGATGAATTAACGCAAGCTGGACATGCTCATTTTTTACGTGTGTGTGTGTGTGTATGGAGCAGTGATTCTCATATGAGAAAAGATAAAGCACCTGGCCAAGAGGTGTGCATTATGATGTGACTTACCATGTATTCCCAAAGTATTAGGTTGGCATGTTCCACTGAAAAACCGAATAATGGTAAAGCATTCCCCTCCTTCAATTCACAGGAAAAAATTATATTCATGCACCAAATTGTTTCAATTTCAAGTTCTCCTCTAACTAATTTTTCCTAAACCTTTGACAATGGCCACTATTCTTCTCTATTGGAATCTAATTCTAGATGGTATCTATTATAGACTGAATGTTTATGTCCCCCTGAAAATATGTTGAAGCCCTAACCCCCAATGTGAATGTATTTGAAGATCGGGCCCTGAAGAGGTGATAAATAAATGAGGTCATAAGGGTGGGTCCCAACCCAATAGGTCTGGTGCCCTCATAAGAGAAAGAGACACCAGAGGTCCCACGGACACCCTGTGAGGATAAGGTGAGAAGGCATCTGACAGCAAGTCAGCAAGGGGGCCTCGCCAGGAACCAAATCAGCCAGCACCTGGATCTCGGACTTTCTAACTTACTGAACTATGGGAAAATAAACTTCTGTTGTTTAAGCCATCCAGGGTATGGTATTTGTTATGGCAGCCTAGCATACATTATATGATGTAACCTAATTTTTTTAATTAATTACTTTGCATACTGCTGTGCAAAGAACAAACCACCGTATTGAAAAAAAGATCACATTTAGAAAAAGCTGCTGTCTTTCTGGGTTATAGAGTCTAACTGACCTGGATTCATATGCATTCATTCTCAGTTTCGTTCTCTCTCTCCCCTTCCCTCCTCCCTGCCCTGGGTGTGTGTGTGTGCGTGTGCGTGTGTGTGTGTGTGTGTTCTCGTTCATTTGATGCACAGTCTGTCAGTGACAGAATCTGTTGTTCCTTTGCAAAGTCAGCTTTGAGTGGCTCTGCTCTCCAACTCTCCCTCTCTCTGCTCCCCTGCAGCGTGTCTTAGCTTCTGGTCAGAAACCCAATCACACGAATCACCTAGATAATGTACTCCTATCAGGAATTTGAGTAAGTCTTTGAGGAGTCTTCCTCTGACCTCAGAAGGGTTGAGGGTTTATTTTTCTTTCTCCTTACTTGCACGTTTGGCACCTCCCTGGGTGTCCGGGATTTTTACTATATTAAAAGAAAGGCTGGGAAATTCTAGTCCTGGTCCACGTTCTTATTCCTAAATCTCTCCATTTTTAAAGTATATCTGAATGACACAATTTAAAATTCTCTAAGATTCGAAAGTGATAAATTATAGTCGCCACTGTCATATCTAGTTTAACTAAGCAGTTTTTTATTGGGAAAAACACCTTATGATATTATTAGAGCTAAGATACACAACAGAATTATTCTTCACAATATAAGAAAGGGAAGGTCAGGGTTTTGACAAGGGATTAGGAAACATGTTTAAAGGAAAAAAATGTTCATTTTAATTATTTAATTATTAAAGGTTTTTAACCTTTTAGAACCCATTCCTTCTGATAAGCCTAAAAATCTTACATAATCTTTGTTCTTTGATATTTCATAATAAATAAATATTATGACTAAAATGAAATCAAAGCCATGGTAATTTGGAAATATGGTTTTACAAATTAAACATATTTCCCATCCCTGGGAATTGTGATATACACAACTACCACTACCCACCCACACCGTCAAACACAAAAATAAAATCACAAATTCTATAGACTAACAACTATACATAAGGTCAAATCACTCAGTAGGAAAAGGAACAAAGCACTCACTTTATTAATTTTCAATGCTGGTAATGTTTCTGCATCTGTTTTTGCCAAATGAAGTTTATTTTCTGGCACATACAGTTCTTTCACTTCATAAGAGGCATCCACAGGTACAATATCCTATACATCCACAAAAGTACAGTTAAATGTTTGATTCAACAATTTAGCTTTCTCCAAAGGGTATCTTAATGAAGAAAATTAACATTTCAAAATGAGACTTAAAAAACGAAGCGTAAGAGAGGGATTTAATGCTGTACCTCCCAATCAATTTTCCTAATGATTGTTGGTCTACTTGCAAGCAGGTAACATCCCACATGCAAGACTTCATTAATCATAATCTCTCACTATCTAGTGAGACAGAAATTCCTGGAATGTGCCATATATGTCAAGATCAGGCAACTGCAAGAAGAGGTGACCTCAAGTAAGGGGTAATGATAAAAATAATTTGGAAACAAAGAAATAAACAGAAAAAGCACTCTAATCATTATTTTCTGTAACATATTATAAAACCATTTCATTCCAGCTTCCACATGCATCTCTGTCACCAGTGTCACTAAAGCCATCTTCTTAGTCATGTAACACAGTATTCCAGAGCACGTCAGCTCTACTCCCACCACTGCAGTCTGAGAAACAGCACTCTCTGATGTCTTACAAAATGCAGTCCGGAAATTTTAACCAAACTCCTAGTATTCATTTATATCACATTGGGACAGTGCTTCTTCTCATTTATCCCACAAGTATCTATTTGTAATTACCACAAACTTATATACTGCTCTTATACACTGCTCATCCAGTGATCTTTACAAGGCCTATTCACACTTGTCATACACCCAGGAATAATTAGTAAATGTGTTTTTTTGGGTTTTCCTTTTTTTTCTTTTTTCTTTTTTGGCCACACCACACAGCATGCAGGATCTTAGTTCCCTGACCAGGAATCAAACCGGCGCCCCCTGCAGTGGAAGAGCAGAGTCTTTTTTTTAACATCTTTATTGGAGTATAATTGCTTTACAATGGTGTGTTAGTTTCTGCTTCATAACAAAGTGAATCAGCTATACATATGAAGGGCAGAGTCTTAACCACTGGACCACCAGGGAAATCCTACTAAATGTGTTTAATTACTTTAAAATTTTCCAGTCAAATCAATCAAGTAATCTCTATAAGCATACAAAACTGGCACTGATTAAGGGTTTTTCATATGTATCCAAGCAGTAATTTCTTATGCAAAATAAATTAATTCTCAAGAGAACGAGAAGACAAGCCACAGACTGAGACAAAATATCTGAAGAAGGACTGTTACCCAAAATATACAAAGAACTCTTAAAACTCAACAGTAAGAAAAGAACCCTATTAGAAAATGGGCCAGAGACCTGAACAGACAACTCACAAAAAAGATATACAGATGACAAATAAGCATATGAAACGATACTCTACATCATATATCATCAAGGAAATGCAATTTAAAACAACAATGAGATACCACTATTAGAATATACTTATTAGAATGATCAAAATCCAAAACACTGACCACATCAAATGCTGACAAGGATGCGGAGCAACAGGAACTCTCATTCACTGGTGGTGTGAATGCAAAATGGTACAGCTGCTTTAGAAGACAATCTGGTGATTTCTTACAAAGCTAAACATACTCTCACCAAATAATCCAGCCATCATGCTCCTTGGTATTTACCCAAATGAGGAGAAAACTTACATCCACCTGCACACAGATGTTTATAGCAGCCTTACTCATAATTGCCAAAACTTGAAAAGAACCAAGAAGTCCTTTAGTAGATGAATGGATAAACTGTGGTGCATCCAGACAATGGAATATTAATTATTCAGCACTAAGAAGAAATGAGCTATCAAGCCATGAAAAGACATGGAGAAAACTTAAATGCAGACTACTAAGTAAAAGAAGCCCATTTGAAAAGGCTACATATTGTATGATTTCAGCTATGTGACATTCTGAAAAGGCAAAACTATGGAGACAGTAAAAACATCAGTGGTTGCCCAGGGTTACAGGGGAGGGGAGAAGGGATGAATAGGAAGAACACAGGGGATTTTCTAGGGCAGTGCAACTATTCTCTATGATACTACAATGGTGTATAAATGTCATTACACATTTGTCAAAACCCACAGAAGGTTCAACACTAATGTAAACTATGAACTACGGATGATAACAATGTGTCAATGTAGGTTCATCAATGATAACAAAGGTACCACTCTGGTGAGGGATGCTGATAGCAGGATAAGCCGTGTGTGGCAGGGAGGGGACATGGGAGTTCATTCTGTATACTTTCCACTCAAGTTTTGCTGTGAACCTGAAACTGCTCTAAAAAATAAAGCCCATTTTAAAAAATGAATAACAACAGAAAAAGTAATTCAAAATGAATATTAATGGAAGAACCAGGTGTTTAAGGACAATACCTACTACTTTTACCGAGGAAAAAGTTTGGGAAGAAACTTCAACTTACATTTGGACTTTCATTAATATCTTCAGTAGTGGAAAAAAGCAGAGTCAGATATGGGTCTCAAAGCTAGACCATCTCATGAAAGCCTGAGTGCTACCACTCAAGCAGTCCGTATGGGTTCTGAGAATCTATAAAGAATTATTCTACTACATTTTTCTGATACTCTGTTCCCTCAAAGATGGAACAGCACTGGCTAAATCATGTACCAAAATCAAGCTCCTCCTACCAGTAAATTCAAGGCCTCTGATCTTTCTCATGAAAAACCCAAGAATGAATAAGAAGAGTAAACATGAAGGAAAAAAGAAAGAAATAATAAAATTAAAAGACATAAATAAAGAAGCACTGCTTACTACCATACCACGTTCAGCTAGCTCTCTGGAGGCCCTTTGTCCTTTGAGCATCCCACTACTCATGGGAAAGTAGAAAGTGTGTGTTAAGCACAAACTCTGCACAGCACAGGGCACTTCATAAACCTTCCAGACCTCCTGCAATTAAGCCTGCAGTAGGTACCCACAGCAGAGGACTATTTATTGTATTTACTAACGGTAAACACTACATGAGGGCATCAAAGAATAATGATGAAGGAAGAGACACAGCTTCCACCGGCTGCCTCAATTTTCTCTTTGTAGATGTAAATACTATACAACCTTGTAAGGACTCTTTTTTAAATCTAGCAAGAGAAATAGCTTAAGGTAGTCCATTCTGTACCTTCTAACTCCAGGAATTATTTTTAATACATTTATTTTAAATTATAAAACAGCCATAAAGAGAATGTGGAAAGGAGAAAAACCCATCACCCTATATATGGCTATTATTGTCATTTCTGTATACTCTCCTCCAAGCGTTTTTCACCCATGGGCATTACAGGGCAACTGGTAGTTTCAGCATTTTTTACAAAGGCTATTACTCCATCAACCAGAAAACAAAAATTCAGAATCAACTTTTCCCAGAACAGTATGATGTGCATTAAGTGAACTGCACACACTTCTTGTATGTTCAATTAGCTTCTTGGACATGTAAAGCTCTGAAAGGTACCTTGAGGAACACACATTTTTGTAAAATAAAGAATTTAAGTCCTCCACACTAGGAACAAATGCTAAATTAAATTACACAAAAAGTCAGGCATTCATTAGGGCTTTTGTGAAAAAGAGTATGGTAAAGTTTCACAAAACATACTTGAAATTAAATATCTGCATTAATCACAAAACATTAGAGATACAACATTTTCAAAACCAAAAAGAGCTACAAGAAAGCAACACAGGTCTATAGGTCAGTTATTTCTGATTTTTGTACTTAAGATCGGAGTTCAGATTCTAACAGTGCAACCTTGAGCAGGTTATCTAACATTTCTCACCTTGTCTCCGTCTCAGCTGTTTAACAACACTGCCACCAAAAAGTGTGTGTGTGTGTGTGTGTGTGTGTGTGTGTAGTTATAGGGCTGCTGTGACAAACAACTTTATGTAAACTGCGGGGCTCCCGTTTACTGGATGCTATCAACAATACCAGCAATGTTCTAAGGGCTTCACGTGAATTAATTCATTTAATTTTCATGCAATCCTACCTATGAAAGTAGAAGAAACTATTGCTATCCTCCTTTTTACAGATGAGGAAATTAAGGCTCAGGAGAGGTTAATAACTTGCCCCAAATCCCTGTTGTACTGTGTTCCAACGTGCTTACCACACAAATAAATACTCAATAAATAATAGTTATAGTGTGCTTGCTACATGCCAGGAACTGTTCTAAGCACTCTACATTTATTAACAGAATCCTCAGTACAATTCTGAGACAGGTACTATTTTTATTTCCCATTTCACAGATGAGAGAATTGAAGGCAGAGAAATCAGGTTATTTTTCCAAGGTCGTACAGTTAATTGATAAGTGTTGGAACTGGGATTCCAACTCAGGTCCCAACACTATTCTCCTCCAAATAAAAAAACAAGTTTTTAAAAATAAAAATTAAAAGAAAAACCTTTACTGTTTTTCCCATAAAACTAAGTTATGAAACATTTTGCCACATAAATTGTTCTTAGTTTACTTTCATGATTTTGTTAAACATTTACAATTCCCAGGGTTTCTGGTCAGCGTGTGATCTTTCTGTGTTAATAAAGTCCTAGACAAAAAGTAAAGATATTCAACATTTCAGTTACATCTAAACATTTCTATTAATAACAAGTGAACGATTTTCAACCAACTTTCTCAAACTCCATCACTGTGAATAAATTGAAAACCTCCACTTCCACCACTTGAGACCCCTTAGAACTTTGAAAACCAGAATCACAGTCTGGGAATAAATGACACAGGAACTCCAGGGAAGAGAAGAATTTCACTGATACAAGCAACTCTACGTAAAGCTTTCTTTGCCATCTCTGAAGCCTATATTATTTTGTAAGGATGAGATGCCTTTTTTCTGATGGGTGTTGACTACTCTCCCCCACCCCCCCATTTACCACTAATAGCTGTCAACAATCTTGGAGGGTCAGAGGAGCGCATCCAACAGACTAAATCTTCTGATCTCTGTTGGACGCAACAGGGCATTTTTAGCTGGTTTCCTAAGCCATCATCACTAGAGTCAGCTCACAAACACTAATGAATAGCAGCAGTGCACAATGCCCACTGTAATGCTCCCAGCACAAGGCTGGGTGTGTCTCCACCTTGCCTCCACCCTGGAATCCCCCCTTCTGTAGAACACCAGGACACTGGAGTGTACACTCAGGTATGTGGATCTGCTCCCTCTGAAGAGACTCTGTTCAAAGTAAGAACTGAGAACCAACAAATGTTTCTATACATCGTGTCTATTTCCTTCCAACCACACCCTAAGTTAAAAAACAAACATACCAACAGTTTGTGAGCAAATCCAAGAGAAATAGTTCGAACATGAAAGAGTGGTATCTATATTATAAATCCAACCAAATTATTTTTTTAATGTTCTGTACACTAATAATGCCATAGCTTTAGGATGAATGCATTGTTAGTAATGTGCTGCTTTGTATGCATGAACATAGAGGCTATAATCACTTTTTTTTATTTTTTAATTTTTATTGGCCATGCCACATGGCTTGCAGGATCTTTGTTCCCCAACCAGGGTTCAAACCCGTGCCCCCTGCAGTGGAAGTGTGGAGTCCAAACAACTGGACCGCCAGGGAATTCCCCTGTAATCACTTTCTTTTCAAAAAGGAAGGAAGTCGTTTGAGAAAATAATTTTAAATTACATAAAATTTTATTGTTTAATATTTATAATTAAAATTTTATTAAAATTATTTAAGTATAAAATTGTTTTCATTACAAGCATGTCACAAAATTCTTCCCTTTTCAAAATTCACACCCTGCAATTATTTTAAAGTGAATTTTAACCTCACAACTTAGATATAAAATTCTTCTGATATCTAACCAATGGCAAAATAAAGGTTCAAGAGGTTGCTACTGTTTTTCTCTTCTAAGAAGGTACATAAAGTGAGCACTTTTGGAATTAACACAAACATAGCAGGAGCCAACAGGAACATGGAACACGTATTCAGAGAAAGCGAGTTTTCTGTGGATTGGACATGTAGAGAGAAGAGAACTATCAGGAAGACAAAAAGTTTTTAAAATGCAGACACAGCCAGTTCCTAGCACATTCTACTGACAAATATTTTTCGTTTCCAAAACCACTACTGAACATCTAAAAGAGTCAAAACCACCTCAAAGTGAGACAAGAGATCTGGACAACAGAACATGAAGTCCCTGCCACATGAGCTATCCATTTTAGTTGGGATTCATTCGGATTCCCAGGGACACAGTCAGCTGTTAGAAAATAATGTGTTCTTTTGAAACCTGTACAAATAAAACCCTTTATTTCAGGAAATTTCCTTTAAAACAAAAATAGATCACAAGCCAGGTCAGGAACAAGTGTTCATGTACCTAACCCCTTACTTCCAGTTTTAAGAGTTCCATAGTCACCAAGCATTTAAGGGTAGAGAGGAAACAGGGGTGCTCCTAGGAGTTCTCCTGAGTAGGGGGTCAGTAAACAATTCACATGCTACCATTAATGAGGTAGGTCTAGAAATATTTTAAAATTTAATTTTAAAATGTAACATGGATACTCAAAACTTTTTCTTTTTTTTTTTTGCTTGACTGACTAAATACAGTCTAACACCTAACATATGTTGTATCCATATCTTTGTTCAAAGAGAAAATTGTTTGTTTTTTCCTGGAAACTGGCCAGGAAAACAAACAACATTCACTACCTGAAAATAGTAGTTCTTGCTTTCTCTTTTTAATCTTCCTAAAGAACTGTGAACAAGTTAATAAACACAGTGACTTCACATTTTAAATTTTTCCTTAAGTATTTTCTGAACTTTTTCTTGAGCCAAATCTCAACAGATTTGAACACTAGAGCTCAATCGTATTTTTATGAAACTATTAAATTTCTATTATCTAAGCTACATGCATCCAAAGCATGAACACCAACGACATACTGGCATCACTTTAAAACTGAGCTGCAAAGTCTGGTTTTACATGCAGTATAAAACCCATTTAGAGCACTAAACCACCATTTCATAAGAAGACAAACCTTTAAATAATTTATAGCACTACTAAATCTAGAGTTCCTAGTAGATTTAAAAACAGTATTTAAAATATCACTTTAGATTAAAACCATCAGCAAGAAGCCTACTTCTTTATGTCATAACCCATCAAGTTAAAATGCAATACCAGCAGGCCATCTAGTGACCATTCAAGGGTTAGGAAAAAACTTAAATAAAAAACCCTCAGTATTTTCCAGTGTCTTCTATCTTCTTGAATAAAAATGTGCCAACTGAAGCATACTGAGAAAATAAAGATGCTCTGACAAAATACTGAGAAATTAAGTATTTATTTAAATGACCACACTGCCTATACCAATTATACTACATAAGCCAGATCAAAAGAGAAATAAGACAATCCAGAGATGATAGAACCAAAATACCCATCATCCTAAAATACCCACTGTAAACCACACTAAAAATATTCTTGGACAGTGAAAATCAATTCCATATCTTAATAATGATAAAATTTCATATTCTAAGGCAAATCAAGGAAAATTTAAACATGAAAAATTTTCACTGCCCTTTGACCTCTCTCCCCTCTACTGTGCATTGTGTATCTGCATTATGTATTGGCCTAACCCTCCCCACTAGCAGAAATTCATGTTCAATCATAAAAAGCAATGTTCTCCTAGCACCAACAAGACAACTCCTTAAAAGATAACATTCTTTCTTGGGGACTTCCCTGGTTGGAGCAGTGGTTGAGAATCCGCCTGCCAATGCAGGGGACACGGGTTCGAGCCCTGGTCTGGGAAGATCCCACATGCCACAGAGCAACTAAGCCCGCGTGCCACAACTAATGAGCCTGCGCTCTAGAGCCCGCGAGCCACAACTACTGAAGCCCACGCGCCTACAGCCTGTGCTCCGCAACAATGGAAGCCACCACGAGAAGCCTGCGCACCACAACGAAGAGTAGCCCCCACTCGCCGCAACTAGAGAAAGCCCACGCGCAGCAATGAAGACCCAACGCAGCCAAAAATAAATACATTAATTACTTAATTTTAAAATAAAGATAACATTCCTTCATGATCTTGTAAGGGGCCACAATGACCTCCACTTTGTACTCACAGATCTGGATTGTGCAAACTATCTATGTCATTTAATGTACAGCCCTCTGTCTCAAAAACCTATATAACTGTGCTTTGACCTTTAAGGGCAGAACAGTCCTCAGAGCTTGCTGAGGTTAAAATCCTGGGTTAAAATCCTCTATGTGACTCGAATAAAGTTTTCCATTTCTTTCTTAGATGGATTAATTTTTTGTCGACAGTAAAGAACGTTAAAGAAACAATACCTGGTAGAATTCATTTCAGAAGAGTCTCTCCAAAGTAATACGGAGCATCAGACAGAAAAAATTCCACTTATTACCAGAGGAGGCAGCGCTTGTCAAACACCTGAACTATCCTGGGACAAACAACTTCACCTCCCTGAATCTGTTTCCTCATCAGTAAAATGAAAATTGTAACTACTTCTCAGAGTTTTAACAAAAATTAAATGCAATGATGCTACTGAAGGGACTACCAAAGGCTTCACACATGCTAAGAGTTCTGCTCTTCCATCTCTACCTGCGCCATTCCCTGCCAGCACTCACAATTATATTCTTAGACATAATGCTAGTTAACGCAGAACCTCTAATCTTCACATCCCCACTCAGAGCACACACTCCAAAGCTATGGAGATTTGGTCACTGTTCCCGGAAAACACCATTGCACTCGACATCTTCATCCCCTCCACCCGCAATCTGTATTTGTGATATTAGCTCTACCATGTGAGCTCACATAACCCACCGTTGGAAAACCTAACAGATATCTTTGTGGAACTTCCCTGGTCGTGCAGTGGTTAGGACTCCAAGCTCCCAATGCAGGGGGCCCAGGCTCGATCCCTGCTCAGGGAACTAGATGCCCCATGCATGCCACAACCAAGAGTTCGCATGCCGCAACTAAGGAGCCCACGAGCCGCAACTAAAGGAGGCTGCCTGCCACAACTAAGACCCGGCACAACCAAAATAAATAAACAAATAAATAAATAAAATATTTTTTTAAAATGTTTTTGTGATGACAATGAAGTTGAATTGCACTGGCTACCCCTGGACCACCAGGGAGAAGGAGCTTGTTAGGAAAAGCACATTATACTAAGTCACCTTGCGATAAGGGTGCAGCAGGCAAAGAAACTCCTTGTATCACCAACTAACCATAAACTCTGAGCTGAACATCAGGTATGCACTGGTTTCCCCATGTCCTAATGTTCAGCTGAGATTCAACTTTGTGAGAAAATCAAAGGAGAATAAACGCCAGAACAGAAGTAGTTGGGTATGTGTGCATATTTCTTCCTTCAATTGTACTTTTAAATTCTATATCATGTTATAAAAGAAAAAAAAGAATTTATATAGTCATTCTAGTTTATAAATAATGGTAGTAAGGACCAAAAATTAAGGTCCATGAGGCAGGAATCTGTACTGTCTAACTCACTGTCACATCCACAGTGGTTTACAACAGTGCCTAGCGTGTATGCCACTAGGTATTTGTTAAATTAACTCACAGGATCAACCAGTACCAACAGAAATACATACTTCCAATGGGAAGTGAAGTCATTTACTTAGGAAAGCATATAACTGAAATCTTTTCCCCAAATGAGGGTGGTTCCCAAAAAAGCAACTGCATTAAGGAGGCATTTACATTTATTCTTTTGTCACCACCCAGCTTTAGAATAAAAATGAGTAATTTTCAAAAGAAAATTTCCCTGTCTTAAACTAATATAACCAGAATACCTTTCTGGCCGTAAATTTAATTATATTGTACTTGAGTTGTAATAAGAACACTCTTGAAAGTAAAAGCCAGAGGCATATGAAAATGAATTCTAGGAATTCATGTACCTGGAATCCTAGGTATGGAGTCCAATAAGTTCATGAACAAGCTAGTTAATATCTCTGAAATACTTAATAGATTTACTCTGTGAATAAAATTAGACAACATACACAAAGTACTCAGTGCAAAGACCAAGTAGGAAACCACCAAAATAATTCAAGTGAGAGGTGGTTAGAAGCTAAAGTAGGACAAAAGACCATTTCCCCTGAGATTCTAACAATCAAAGCAAATATTTTAAAAGACGCAAAGCCCCCCATACATGTCCCTTACAATAAGGATTCACTAGATGTTAGTTTATCTATCCCTCTTTTTCAAAACCTTGAATGAAACTGTCCAATTATCAGATTGTGTAGCAAGAATAATATAGACTAATATCTGTATAAAAGGAAGAATAATAGGTATAATCATTAATTAGGAACAAACAAATTGGGAGCAAGGCATTAAGGCCACAGAGACTAAGGCAAGCAATGGCATCAAAAAAAGAAAAAAAGTAAACACTGTGGTGAAAGCGTAAGGACAATAATTTTGGGCTTCCCTGGTGGCGCAGTGGTTGAGAATCCGCCTGCCAATGCAGGGGACACGGGTTTGAGCCCTGATCTGGGAAGATCCCACATGCTGCGGAGCAACTAAGCCCGTGAGCCACAGCTACTGAGCCTGCGCGTCTGGAGCCTGTGCTCCGCAACAAGAGAGGCCGCGATAGTGAGAGGCCCACGCACCGCGATGAAGAGTGGCCCCCGCTCGCCGCAACTAGAGAAAGCCCTCGCACAGAAAAGAAGACCCCACACAGCCAAACATAAATAAATAAATAAATAAATTTATTAAAAAAAAAAATAATAAGAACAATAATTTTTAAAAAAGCAGCTTGGAACCAAACTATGGAGAAGCTTGAACACAAATTACCTTAATTCTATAAACAATGGGGAAAAAATCAATATATATTTTAGAGTAAAAAACGGAAAGGATTAGACTACACTTTAGAAAGATGATTCTGCCAACAATATAAAATGGAATAAAAGGCAGACAGGACTGGAGGTGGGGTGACCAATTGTACAGTGGCAGTCAACACTCAATTTTTTACCGTTACAGGGGGGAAAAAAAGGCAAAGTCCTGTGCACAACAGACACCACATGAGCCTGCATTTTCATTTTACAGAATCATGGTTAAAAATAATTTAAGTCTAAATACAGTGAGGGATCTTGGATTGAATCCAAGAATAGGAAAGGCTAATAGTGGAAAAGCTTGTGAAATCCAAATAGGTTTGTGCTTTAGTACAAAGTACCAAGCTTAACTTCTCAGTTTTGAGAAATGGTCTATGATCATGTAAGTTATTAACCTAAGAGGAAGCTGGGTGAAGGATATACAAGAACGCTCTGTAATATTTTTAGATTTACAGAAGAGTTGCCAAATTTTCTCAAGATAAATTTTTCTTGAAAAACAACAAATCATCTGCCCACTACAAAAAAAAAAAAAAGAAAGAAAAAAGCCTCTATGTAGGTAAAGTGTCAAACTCAAAGGACGCAACTCTGAGCAGGGTCCCAGAGAAGTGTTTAGGAATTGAAGGAAAGAAAGAAGGGAAGGAGGGTAGGCATCACACTCTAAGTTTAATAATCCCTTGAGCGTCTGAACTATCTGGAATTATCTATAGCCCATAAAATGGCTTCTGAGATTCATGAGCCCCCTAAAATTTTATGAGAATATCTATGTGTATTTTTCTGAAGTTTTGTAGAACACTTAAGAATCAGTAATTAGATATAAAAAACAGACAATCCAAACTAACAGAAAATAGAACTATCGGGAATTCCCTGGCGGTCCTGTGGTTGAGACTCCGCACTTTCACTGCCATGGGCCAGGGTTCGATCCCTGGCCAGGGAACTAAGATCCTGCAAGCCGCATGGTGTGGCCAAAAATAGAAAAAGAAAAAAGAAAATAGAACTAAGTATAACTTTCTAACATTGATACGACATATCTTAAGTTAAAAAAATAGATAGGTTCAACATATAAAAAATGCAAACAAAACTACAATCTAAATATAAAGGAAGAATACTGAAAACATAGTTTCAATGAAAATGGCATAGAATTAATATTTATTGATTTCATACAAATGTATAAGAAAACTATAAACAACCCCAACAGAGTAAAAGTAGAGTAAGGATAGACAATTCGCTGAAAATAAAACAGAAATTACACAATAGACCACCACCTAACAAGCAGAAAGGCCAGCTAATCTATAAAATCAAACTTTCCTGAGCCCATCACAGAGCTGAGGTCCTAAAGCAATAACATGAGCTGCTTCCAAAGAGTGACAAGTCCCACCAAGAAAAGCCAAGACACATGAATTATCTCCCTTTAGTAAAGCCTGGGAGGAAGAGATGGCTGCAAGAAAAGCAGGAAGAAGAAAACAGCTGTAAAGTTTTGCAAATTCTTCAAGGCTGAGTGTGGACTAGTGTGACAGATTAGCATCACTGGGAAGCCAGACACGAGGAGCTCTGCGCTCACTCCCAAGCAGGCCTACAAGAGGTGTGCAGAAGGAACATGAGGGGCAGGTCTGGGGACCAGAGAGAGCGCTCCCTCGGTGGTGCACAAGCACAAAGCTCCGCCCACTCCCTGCAACACTGTCTCATCCAAAACAAAAGCCTCAGGCTGATGGGGGAGGGCAGGAAACCGCTCCCCACCCCACCCCTAGCCTCCCAGGGTCTGCTGTTTTGGGGGAGGGGTAGAAGCAAGTATGGTCTACCAAAAGGAAGTGGAAGAAACTCTCTTGGCCCGGGATCCTGAACCGATACAAACCAGAGATCTGCACATGAGGAGCAGAAAACTCACCCTCCAAGACCTCCCAGGTTCAAAGAGAGGCTGGCTACCATGCAGGGAGGGGAAGCAACACTGAGAAAGACCCACTCCGAGATCCAGAAGCATAGGTCCTGCTTAAGACTGAAGCTGGACCAGCAGAACTGAAGACCACCACTGCTCCCCCATCATGAGCTTGGCACTAAGTAATAAGCAACAGTAGTTTACTGCTGGGAGAGACGAGCAAGAGCCTGGAAGGGGACCCCCTTCTGTGGTACAGGCATATAGGGAATGCTAAAAGCTGAGGATGGAGTAGAAACACTGCGGAAAACCCTCCAGCAGGCCAGATCCCACACTAAGCACAAGGAAACGAGCTCACCACTGGAGAAATGTGAAGCGGGTGGTGCACTAAGAATAACTATAGAATAAGGAAACCCTAACCCAGCCGAACTACTTATTAAACTAACTCAACTCACTACACTAACAGTGTGACAGAAGAAGCATAAATGCCCAAAGCATAAATATCACTTACCTCAATCTCTACTGTTCTTCCAGACACAACACCCAGCATTCAATAAAAAATTAGGACACATCAAAAAGAGCAAGGAAAAACACCCACTGTTAAGAAATACATCAAGATCCAGAAATGACCCAGAGGTTAGAACCATCAGACAGGCCTTTAAAATAATTAAAATTACTATGTTAAAACATCTAGTGCAAAAGTGGACAGCATGCCTAAAAAGATAAAGGATTTCAACAGAGAGATGTACACTTATATTAAAAACAAAAAAGAGAGCCAAATGATGATAGAATTTTTTAATTATCAGAGTTTAAAAATTCTTCCTATGGGCAAATCAATATATTGGATACAGCTAAGGCATCAGTAACCTTGAAAATAAGTGAATAGAAATTAATAAAGCTGAAAAGTTAAGACAAAAAAGGGTGAAAGAACAGAGCATCTTTAGGCTGAGGGAAAATATTATATTGTCTAACATATGTGTAACTGGAGTCCCAGAAGGAGGAGGGAGAATAGGACAAGAGAAATATTTGAAGACATAATGGCCAAGAGTTTTCAAAAACCAATAAAAGAATAAACTACCAATCCAAGAAAGTAAAAGAACTCTAAAATGAAAGAAATCGACCTAAATATACTGAGAGACCTATAAACTTCATACTAAAACTGCTGAAAACCAAAAAGATTAAGAGAAAATGTTGAATTTAGGCAGAAAAAAAAAGAAACATTATAGGGCTTCCCTGGTGGCACAGTGGTTGAGAATCTGCCTGCCAATGCAGGGGACACGGGTTCGAGCCCTGGTCTGGGAAGATCCCACATGCCGCGGAGCAACTGGGCCCGTGAGCCACAATTACTGAGCCTGCGCGTCTGGAGCCTGTGCTCCGCAACAAGAGAGGCCGCGATGGTGAGAGGCCCGCGCACCGCGATGAAGAGTGGTCCCCACTTGCCGCAACTAGAGAAAGCCCTCGCACAGAAACGAAGACTCAACACAGTCATAAATAAATAAATAAATAAATAAAAGAACGTGAATTTCTGGAAAAAAAAAAAAAAAGAAACATTATAAAGAGAGGGGAAAAAAGAAAAGAATCACATCAGACTTTTATCAGAAACAATGCAAACGGGCTTCCTTGGTGGCGCAGTGGTTGAGAATCTGCCTGCTAACGCAGGGGACACGGGTTAGAGCCCTGGTCTGGGAAGATCCCACATGCCGCGGAGCAATTAGGCCCATGAGCCACAATTACCGAGCCTGCACGTCTGGAGCCTGTGCTCCGCAAGAAGAGAGGCCGTGATGGAGAGAGGCCTGTGCACCGTGATGAAGAGTGGCCCCCACTTGCCGCAACTAGAGAAAGCCCTCGCACAGAAACGAAGACCCAACACAGCCATAAATAAAAATAAATAAAAATAAACTACATTCCTTAAAAAAAAAAAAAAAATGGAAGCAAAGAACATTGTAACTCCTTCTAGGAAGGAAAATTAAAAAAAAAAAAAAAGAAAGAAACAATGCAAACAAGAGGACCATGGAACAACATCTTTAAAGTACTAAAAGAAAAAAACCTGTCAACCCAGAACTCTATGCCCAACAAACACATGAAAAGATGCTCATCATCACTAATTATTAGAAAAATACATATCAAAACTACAATGAGGTACCATCTCACACCAGTTGGAATGCCCTTTATTCAAAAGTCTACAAATAATAAACACTGGAGAGGGTGTGGAGGAAAGGAACCCTCTTATGCTGTTGGTGGGAATGTAAACTGGTGCAACCACTATGGAAAATAGTATAGAGGTTCCTCCAAAAACTAAAAATAGAGTTGCCATATGATCGAGCAATCCCACTCCTGGGCATACACCCAGACAAAACTATAATTCAAAAAGATATATGCAGCCCAGTGTTCACAGCCCCACTATCTGCAATAGCCAAGACATGGAAACAACCTAAATGTCCATCGACAGATGAATGGATAAACAAGCTATGGTATATACATACAATGGAATATTACTCAGCCATAAAAAGGAATGAAATAATGCCATTTGCAGCAACATGGATGGACCTAGAGATTATCATACTAAGCAAAGTTAAGTCCGAAAGAGAAAGACAAATACCACATTACATCACTTATATGTGGAATCTAAAATACGACACAAATGAACATATCTACGAAACAAAAACAGATTTACGGATATAGAGAACAGACTTGTGGTTGCCAAGGGGGAGGGGGTGGGGGAGGGAAGGACTGGGAGTTTGGGATTAGCAAATGCAAACTATTATATATAGGATGGATAAATAACAAGGTCCTATTGTATAGCACAGTGAACTATATTCAATATCCTGTGATAAACCATAATGGAAAAGAATATGAAAAAGAACATATATATGTATAACTGAGTCACTTTGCTGTACAGCAGAAATTAAACACAACATTGTAAATCAACTACACTTCAATAAAATTTTTTAAAATGTATCCTATGCCCTCTCCCAAAAAATCCTTTAAAAATGAACAAACAGATGAGAAAGATCTGATATAAAGCCTTTCCAAACTCAGTCCTCTGTGCCTCCCAGTATGCTATGTATACACTGAAACTATGGTTTCTAGGACACTTTCTAGGAGTTATATACTCTAATTTGTTTCTATCACCTACAATGTAAATTCCTCAAGGACAGAAACACAGCTGGTTAAGCTCTGTAGTGCCAGTGCCCTAGAATGTGACTAACTACAGTAGCGGGCTTTTAACAGATATCGGATTGATGATGGATAATGAAAGAATGAATAATGAAGAGGTGAGAGGGAAGCCAGAAGCAGAGCAATAGGACTAGCTCAAGAGCTCAGAAGTTGGTTAATAGGAAACCTATTAACCAATGGAAAAATGAAGAAGAGCAGAAAAATGAAGTATGAAACCTTCTGGGATTAGGTCTCATTGACCTGCAGAGAGTACATCAATATATATGAAGAAAAACATCAGAGCAGGGCAGTTAGCAATTCATTTTATTTCTATCTATTCAGCTAAAATGCTTATGTAAGGGAAATAAATTAGGAAAGCAAGTCCTAGACTAATCATCTGGTAAACATTTTATAATATGGAAAAATTCAAAGGCTAAACATTCATAGTATATTCAGATATAGGTAATTTTTATTTATAAGTTGTATGCTTAGTATATCCAGTAAGAAATACTACATGAAAGAGTTTTATGGTAATAGGATTTTAAAAATCAAGAGTGGGTTCAGAAATCACAAGCCACAGTTAGGACAGAATGAGGAGCAATGATGCAATGCCGAATGTGTACCACCATATCAGGAGTTCCTGTGCAGCACTGAACAGCAAAGGTAGGGACCCCATGACTGGGGAGAAAGCAACTACTGACACCCACATGAAGGCCAGATCCTCTTCAGCTAAATGAACTGTGACCCTCCACTGGAAAAGGGGAAGTATGGAGAAACGAGCAGAGAAGGGAAGAAAAATAACTTCTAAAAACTGAGATTAAACTAAACTCTGAGAGAATCATGCACCTAGTGGGCCTGAGTTCTGGATAGCATCAAACCTCTTTACGTTTCCATATGCTCAGGAACAAGACAAAGGTCCTTATGTCCTGGAACCTTCACCTCCCTAAAATTCAACCATAAGATGTCATCAAGTTATCACAGGGGAAATCTGGACACTCTGTAAATGTTTAGGAAAAGTTAAATACATTATGTAACTCAACTTAAAAATATACTGATGCCAAGTTGTAGAGCTGAATAACCAAGGATGACTTTCCTCTATAAGGTATTTGTGTGTTAAAATTACAGGTAAAATAAAAGACTGTTTGTCTCTCAAGCCTCCTGTGGTTTAGACTGACTGGAATATTTCACATGTGGTACATATATGGTGCCCCCCACAGCACCTAACACAGT
This sequence comes from Balaenoptera musculus, assembly GCF_009873245.2. Classification (NCBI taxonomy): domain Eukaryota; kingdom Metazoa; phylum Chordata; class Mammalia; order Artiodactyla; family Balaenopteridae; genus Balaenoptera; species Balaenoptera musculus. Next base: position 108,541,963 of record NC_045789.1, read on the forward strand.
GACGCACATGCACAGAAAACCGTCAGTGCTATAAAGAATTTAAAATGCACGTATTCAGCAATTAATGTATTCAACAACACATTAAAAGGATCATACACCTTGATCAAGTGGGATTAATCCCAGGGATGCAAGGATGGTTCGATATCCACAAATCAGTCGATGTGATACGCCACGTTACCAAGATGAAGAATAAAAATTATATGATCATCTGGATAGAGGCAGAAAAAGCTTCTGACGAAGTTCAACATCCATTTATGATAAAAACTCTCAACAAAGTGGGTATAGAGAGAACACACCTCAATATGATAAAGGCCATATATGATAAGCCCACAGCTAACAGCATACTCAATGGTTAAAGCATTTCCTCTAAGATCAGGAACAAGACAAAGTTGTCTACTCTCACCATCTTTATTCAACATAGTATTGGAAGTCTTAGTCACAGCAATCAGACAAGAAAAATAAATAAAAGGCATCCAAACTGGAAAGGAAGAAGTAACACTGTCACTGCAGATAACATGATACTCTACACAGAAAATCCTCAAGACACTACCAAAAACTACTATAGCTAATCAACGAATCTGGTAAAGTTGCAGGACACAAAATTAATATATAGAAATCTGTTGCATTTCTATACATTAACAATGAGCTATCAGAAAGAGAAATTAAGAAGATAATTCCATTTACGATCACATCAAAGAGAATAAAATAGGAATAAATCTAACTAAGGAAGTAAAAGACTTCTTCTCAGAAAACTATAAGACACTGATGAAAGAAACTGAAGATGACACCAACATGCAAAGATATACCCTGGTCATGGACTGGAAGAATTAATATTGCTAAAATGACCACACTACCCAAGGCAATCTACAAATTCACTTCAATTCCTAACAAAATACTAATGGCATTTTTTACAGAACTGGAACAAATAATTGTAAAATTTGTATGGAAACACAAAAGACCCCAAACAGCCAAAACAATCTTGAGAAAGAAGAACAAAGCTGGAGGTATCATGCTCCCTGATTTCAAACTACACTATAAAGCTGCTATCATCAGAACAGTATGGTACTGGTACAAAAACAGACACATAGATCAAAGGAACAGAATAGAGAGACCAGAAATGAACCCACATTTATATGGGCAATTAATCTATGACAAAGGAGCCAAGAATATACAATGGGAAAAAAGACAGCCTCTTCAATAAATGATGTTGGGAAAACTGGACAGCTACATGCAAAAGAATCAAACTGGGACTACTTTCTCACACCATATACAAAAATAAATTCAAAATGGGTTAAAGACTTAAATGTAAGACCTGAAACCATAAAACTTCTACAAGAAAACATAGGCAGTATGCTCTTTGGTCTTAATCGTATTTTTTTTGGCTATGTCTCCTCAGGCAAGGGAAACAAATGCAAAAGTAAACAAATGGGACTACATCAAACTAAAAAGCTTTTGCACAGCAAAGGAAACTATCAACAAAACAAAAAGGCCACCTACTGAATGGGAGAAGATATTCACAAATGATATAGCTGATAAGGGGTTTATATCCAAAATATACAAAAAACTCACACAACTAACATCAAAAAAACCAAACAATCCGATTAAAAAATGGGCAGAGGATCTGAGGATCTGTTTTTCTAAAGAAGACATGCAATTGGTGAACAAGCACATGAAAAGATGCTCAACATCACTAATGATCAGGGAAATACAAATCAAAACCACTATAGAGATAACGCCTCGCACCTGTCAGAATGGCTATTAACAAAAACACAACAAATAACAAGTATCGTGGAGGATGTGTGGAAAAGGGAACCCTCATACACTATTGGTGGGAATATAAATTGGTGCAGCCACTATGGAAAACTGTATGGAGATTCCTCAAAAAATTAAAAATAGAACTATCATATGATACAGCAATACCTCTCCTAGGTATTTATCCAAAGAAAATAAAAACACTAATTAGAAAAGCTATACACATCCCTATGCAGCATTATTTACAACAGCCAAGAAATGGATGCAACCCAAGTACCCATCAATAGATGAATGGATAAAGTTGTGGTATATGTATATAATGAAATATTACTCAGCCGTAAAAGAGAATGAAATCTTGCCATTTATGACAATATGGATGGACCCATAGGATACTATACTAAGTGAAATAAGTCAGACAGAGCAAGACAAATACTGTATGATTTCACTTTTATGTGGAATCTAAAGAACAAAACAAATGAACAAACTTAACAAAACAGAAACAGAGTTATTGATACAGAGAGCAAAAAGATTACCAGAAGAGAGGGGACTGGGGGATGAAGAAAGAAATAGGTGAGGGTGATTAAGAGGTACAAACTGGGCTTCCCTGGTGGCGCAGTGGTTGAGAATCTGCCTGCTAATGCAGAGGACACGGGTTTGAGCCCTGGTCTGGGAAGATCCCACATACCGCGGAGCAACTAGGCCCGTGAGCCACAACTACTGAGCCTGCGCGTCTGGAGCCTGTGCTCCGCAACAAGAGAGGCCGCGATAGTGAGAGGCCCGCGCACCACGATGAAGAGTGGCCCCCGCTTGCCGCAACTAGAGAAAGCCCTCGCACAGAAATGAAGACCCAACATAGCAATCAATCAATCAATAAATAAATACATCTTTAAAAAAAAAAGAAACAAAAAACTGAATGGGGCTTTTTAAAAAAAAAAAAAAAGAGGTACAAACTTATAGTTGCAAAATAAATGAGTCATGAGTATGAAATATACAGTGTGGGAAATATAGTTAATAACTAAGTAATATCTTTGTGGCAACGTAACTAGACTTATTATGGTAATCATTTTGAAGTGTATATAAAACATCAGCATGTTGTGTAACAGAAACTAACACAGTGTTATAAATTATACTTCAAAAACAAATGAACATACAAACAAACTCACAGAAAAAGAGATCAGATTTGTAGTTACCAGAGGCAGAGGGTTGGGGGAGAGGGAACTGGATGAAGGCAGTCAAAAGGTACAATCTTCCAGTTATAAGGTAAATAAGTACACTAGGGATGTAATGTACAACATTATAAATATAATTAACACTGTTGTGTGTCATATATGAAAGTTCCTAAGAAAGTAAATCCTAAGAGTTCTTATCACACACACAAAAAAATGGTTTCTATTTCTTAAATTCTGTATCTATATGAGATGACGGATGTTCACTAAACTTAACTGTGATCATCATTTCGTGATGTACATAAGTCAGATCATTATGCTGTACACTGTCAACTTATACAATGCTGTATGTCAATTATATCTCAATAAAATTGGAAGAAAAAAAAAGAATATAAAATACAAATGTTACTCCATATTACCACAACCCTTTTTTTGGATGGGGAATGTTATGAGATGGATATAATTATTCTCTGGGGATTCCCTCTTGGACCTCCTCTTACCCGTTCCTGTAGAAGTTCCACAACCTGCTGGACACAGTCATTTACATCACAGGAGTCTGTTTTCAGCACCAATTCCGGGGCCTCTGGCTTTTCATATTCAGAATCAATCCCAGTGAAACCTATAAAAGGTAAAAGATAATAGAGGGAGTGGAAATTAAAATAGGTTTGTTTCCTCAGTGCAAGTCTCTGCTATGCTGAAGTTCATATTTATGCTGCCCCTTCTAAGTTACGGGGTTATAATATTGAAACTTCTTTCCTGGGAGAAGATTTCTAATTAAACTTTTGTTTCTTCTTTGAACACAAACAGTCGATCCTTCTTATTCGCAGTAGTTCTCTTCAATAAGTTGCCACACACACAAAATTAGTGAATACTGAACCACTGCTTCTAGGAGAAACGTGGGTTTGGCTTCCTGTGAGCCTCTAGTCACCAAATTTTTGTCAACCAATTAATACATTGTTTTATGAGTGTTTCTGTTTAAAGACACCTTATTTCATATATAGTGCTGATTCATTAACACCGAACTCATGGCCAACAGCACCAGAACTCATGTCTGAACAAAGCTTACCTAACACATGTATTTTCTCCACAAGGCAGGTCAGTCTTCCTGCACTTGGGAACACTGGACAGTACTTCAGCACTGTGCCGGGGGGCCATTTTAAACAGCAAAATCACCAACAAAAAGAAAAAAAAATAAAAGCAAAACACATGGCACCAAATAGGCCATCAAAAGGACACTTCTTTACAGTATGAGAGCTGAAACACAAAAGCCTTGTTCAACTTCAGCTGGGAATGTATATTCTGGGTGACTAAAATTTTGCTGCTCTGTGTGTGTCTACAAGTGACAGCCAAAGCACTGTGGGTACATGGATGTGGGGTAACAAATAAATTTTTAGTGAGTAGGCACATTTGCAAATCTGGAATCTTCAAATAATGAAGATTGATGACATTTCTATCACCTTTCCTTTTTTCTGTTAAGTAAACGCCTACAGTGCCTGTGAAGAAACAGGAATGAATACCAAGTAATCCAGAGCATCGAATTTCTCCACAGGAACACAGGATATACTGCCTAAACCTTGGGCATAAAACCAAACTCGACAAGATGTTTTTCCCTCTCAGTGCAAAAACCAATGCCAAGTCAATCTGTCCATTATATTCACCAGGATTATCTACAGCCGAATTGAAGCTCTGCAGGGTTCTTCTGCCATTCACATTAAGTGTTCAGGCAAGACAGAGTAACTACTATTAGCTTAAGCAGAACATAAGTAAGGAATCCTGTTATATCACCAAAAATGTTCCACAATCAAATGTAACCAATTTAGATATTAACCACTATTTAGATTTTCCCTATCTGTATATGTGCTACCGTGTAACTGCCTAGAAGAGAAAGAACACATGATGTTAACCACAGAATGGGCTGGTTGAGCTGAAGATATGCTATTCCTATCTTTCACATTATTCCATTCCGAAGTCATTCGAGATCTGTCTGCCTTGGAATGCCAAGTCATTCTTGGGTTAGAATGGTCAACATGAATTTAAAATCATTACTAAAAAGCTTTAAAATAAACACTACAAGTCTACAGCCCATCTATTTCATTTTTTTTCTATTTCATATTTTTAAGTATCACATCAAGTCCTGAACCCAAGAAGAAATTTTTGCATTACCAATATTCCTAACAGTATTAGTGGTGAGTCACAGTAAAATAGGTGGGGAAAAAACAAACCTGGTTAAAACACTAGTTCTTAAGCTCTGATTCTCAAATGTAGCTACACGCTGGAATCACTGGGTCCCACCCTTAAGAGATTCTGATTTCAATGGTCTGGGGTACAGCCTTGGCACTAGATTTTTTAAGTCCCACCAGAAAATGCTTATGTGCAGCAAAGCTTGAGGATCACTGTGTTAGAAGACTTGGTTTAACATTTTAAAAGCCCAGGAAGTCTCTTCCTAGTTAATTTAGCCCGTAAGTGATTACAGTAAATGTATACTGTGAGAAAAACATTTATATTTAAGTAAATAACAACTAGTTGAGCATTACTCATGAAAATAATCTAGGTATTAGAGTAGCTGACACAGGCATATATTTACAGTTTAGTAAATGCCATATAAAGGCCTATAAAAGCCTGAAGTCTGCTGAATGTATGCAATCTCACCTGTCCCTGAAATGTTTACCATCTAGGCTCTGAAATAGCATTGGTAGGAAACTTTTTAAGCACCATTCTTACAATGAGTAAATGATTTTGAAAACTGTCCAGTCAGGAACTCTAGAACCATGGCAAACCTAAAATAAATAAACGTGTGTACACACATGCACACAGGTATACATTAACCTAAGAACATTTTATGTCTATTCAGAGGAATTAAGAAACACCTGGTAAACAAGTAAAACATAGAAAACTGAACTAATACAAGCACATTCCCAGATACAGAATGCAAACTGTAAGTGACTCAAGGTATTTTGGATTCAGTCTTATTATTCATCTTTGCATCCCTAGCACCAAATATAAACCTTGCAAATAGAAAGCACTGATCAAAGTGTTGAACATCCAATTTCCACTCCACCTTCTAATCCATTCGACAAGCATTTACTGTGTGTGTGTACCAAGTATTATGCTTTGGGCCATGCTCTGTGCTAAATTCTAAAAATACAAAAATGGTAAAGATGTTGTCCTGGCTCACAGGGTGCTTACTCCAGCTGAGCAAACAAATCTACCTCCCTCATCAATCCATCCTTGCAAAAACAACAAAAGCAACTACAGTTAAAATAAGTAGGAGATTCAGACTTCAGGATCCTGGACACACTGTTCTGCTTCTCTTTGCAAATCTCTATTACAAAAAACAGAAGTGCACACTGGCCGTCAACAGAGAGAGGGTGACCTAGAAATTAAATGGATAAACTGTTTTCCCTCCTGTTGCCATATATTATTCAGGTCAGGCAGCCTATTCTCGCTGAGTCAAGAAAGCACAGGCTTAATGGGTGAAACTTGAGTCTCCATGATGGCAAGACTGGATACGAGCCCTGCCCAAGGAACCAGATTCACCACGGCCAGTGGAACTTGCCCCAGCTGCTGAGGGGCTCCCAGGTCCAAACAGAAGAGCCCAGAATAACAAGCATTTTCCTTCCTGTTCCACCTTTTCCTTTCTAGGGCCAGAAGCTGGTGCCAAAATCTACACTTCATAGAGCTCCTGATAGTCTGAGGCTGTCACACTCCCTGCTGGGAAGGCAAACAAAAGTTAGGGGCATGAATTGATCCCAAACAATGCTGAACCTATCTTTGATTTTTCTTATGCTGGCATGCCCTCTTTAACTGTTAATAATAATACCGGTAATAGACCAGGGCTAATGTCAAAGGATGTCTAAAAGATAAACAGAATGACTGGTATCAAGGGCGACAGCAGAACGGGTTCTAAATGTCTCTTTCTATGTCCAAATTTTCATCATAGTTGAAACTCTGGGAGCAGACCACAAAATCGAAAATACAAGCTGTATGTACTCTGGTAAAATCACAGATATGTTAATTTAATCTAATGCAACAATCACACATAGAATGAATTTCAGACCATTCCAGGCACTATGATATAAATAAGAATGAGATATTTTCCTTGCTCTCAAGATGCTTATAATTCAGGCATTTTTCCCAGTAGCTATGGAATGTCCTACATTTTCACTGGAACAAAGAGAACAGAAGTAGCAGCAACTAGCAACTAATATCCAATCTAATGCTAGGTACCTAATTATACCAAATAGGTTTCCACCAGCCCCCAAAGTCCCAATCCTCTAAAACTGCCTTGTGAGTAGGATTTCAACCTGATCGATGATACTGAGTGTACACAGTGCCAGGTACTACTGGTAGGCCTGAGAGATACAACAGTGTAACAAGACCTGCCTTCTCTTCTCAAGGAGCTCCAAGTTGTTTGAAAACTTCCATCTCCTAGAAAAGATTATCAGTCTCAGATATGGTAAGATGAAATATCTAAGGAAAGACAAACTGGGAAAAAAAATATTACTTACCTTTAATTTCTCCAGCCCGTGCTTTTTTGTAGAGTCCTTTGACATCCCTCTGTTCACAAACATGCAGGGGAGCGTCAACAAACACTTCAAAAAAAGGTAAACTTGCACCCTCATGAATTTGCCTTGCATTGTTGCGATCCTTAGAAAAAAGGCACATACAGAAACGTAACAAAGAGTGCTCATATGAATCAAGGGTACTGTATTAATGCCAAGGACAAGTAAAAGTGCTTTTCAGCTGTGTTAGTGGAAAATAGACAAAGTTTAATTTATATTTTGAAAATATAAACTGAAAAAAAATAAACCCAAGAAATTATTAGATTAACACACCCATTCTTCATAAAGGATTTTAAAAGGCCTGCTATTCTAAAAATCTGAGATATTGGCAAGTTCCAGGAGGGAGAACAATGGATGCCCCATAAAAACTTTCACCTAAATTTTACGAGGAAGCTGAGCCAAAGCCCAGCTTAAATGCAGATGTCATCAGGCCTCTCTCTTAACAACACGCTCAACCTCAGCCTGAGCTAGCATGAAAGTAACTTCACAAGGGATCCATCCATTCAGAACCCTGAGGCTAGTTTATTCACTTGCCAAATACAAACCCCTGAAGCCACTACACATCTCTAGCATTCCCAAAACTTTACTTTTCTGCATGGCTCCTAACCCCCAACTCTGCTAATACCTTCACTGCTCGGCCTAAACTCTCTCTGGAACACTGCTTCCTTTGTAAGTGAAACTCTTTTTCTTTCTGGTCTTAACTAAAACCAAGTTCTCCCTTGAGGAGTCACTCATCTCCCTGTTCTCAAACGCAGGCTCCACATTCATATTCCATAGACAAGGCAGTGCCACCATTTTCAAAGCTAGCCCTTGCACCTTCCTCCATCCTATCCCCACATGGCTCATGCTATCATTTACCACCTTTCTTACGGCCCCTCAACCCATGCCTACTTCCACTCTTATCAGATGGCCACACTTCTAATTTCAAAAAGAAAATCCCCAGGGACTTCCCTGACCGTCCAATGGTTAGGACTCCACGCTTCCAATGCAGGGGGCGTGGGTTCAATCCCTGGTCAGGGAACTAAGATCCCACATGCCGTGCAGCATGACCAAAGAAAAGAAAGAAAGAAAGGAAACGGAAATCCCCAGACACGAACGCTCTCAATCTCCCCTCTGCCATATAATTTACCTATATCCCCCACCTTTATCTCCTTCCCTCCTGCCACTCCTCCCTTCACAGATTCAAAAATCCCCTACTCTGCAATGGAATACTATTCAGCCATAAAAAAGAATGCGATTTTGCCATTTGTAGTAACACGGATGGGCTTGGAGGGCATTATGCTAAGTGAAATAAGTTTGACAGAGAAAGACAAATACTGTATTATACCACTTGTATGTGGAATCTAAACAAATACAACAGGACTTCCCTGGTGGTGCAGTGGTTAAGAATCCACCTGCCAATGCAGGGTACACAGGTTCGAGCCCTAGTCCGGTAAGATCCCACATGCCGTGGAGCAACTAAGCCCGTGCGCCACTACTACTGAGCCTGCGTTCCAGAGCCTGCGAGCCACAACTACTGAAGCCTGTGTGCCTAGAGCTTGTGCTCTGCAACAAGAGAAGCCACTGCAATGAGAAGCTCAGACACAGCAACGAAGAGTAGTCCCTGCTCGCCGCAACTAGAGAAAGCCCGCGTGCAGCAACAAAGACCCAACGCAGCCAAAAATAATAAATAAATAAAATTAATTAATTTAAAAAAAATACAACAAACTAGTGAATATAACAAAAAAGCAGCAGACTCACAGATATGGAGAACAAACTAGTGTTTACCAGTAGGACGGGGGGGAAGGGGCAACATAGGGGTGGGGAGTCGGAGGTACAAACTATTAGGTGTAAGATAAGCTAAAAGGATGTATTGTACAACATGGAATATAGCCAATATTTTGTAATAACTGTAAATGGAAAGTAACTTTTAAAAATTGTACATAAGAAAAAAAAAATCCCCTTCCTGCTAATGAACCTTGCTCAACCCATTATCGCTGCTGCATCTGGAATTTTCAACTACCTCCTTCTCCACTGGCAACAAACAAGGAAAAGTCACTCTCTTCCATTAAAAAGAGATGAACTAACAAATCATACAAAAATTCCCTTAATCATGGCACCTTCCAGGCCATTCTGCCACATTTCACACTACTAACCCTGTGTACTGCAATAATGCTACTCCCCGGCCGTTCCTATGCCGGCTCCCCTGGGCTCCTCTGACTTCACCCATCCCCGAGGCACTGGTGTTGCCCACATTCTACCAGGAGCCCGCTGTTCACGCTGCACGGTCCCTGAGCACTTTTCTCAACTGCTTTCACAGTGTAAACTGCAGCATACAAACCACTCAAGCCTGAACTCTGTCCTCTCCTGAAATTAAACGCACCTTTCCAACTTCCTCCAAATTACACCCACCTGGAGATCTCCCAGGTACCTCAAACTTAACACGTCCAAAACTGAGCCCACTCTCTTTTCTCCCAAGCTTGCATTCCCACCTATACTGCCCAAATCAAGGGATGACAACACGACTCACCCAGAATCCCCAGACTTGTTCTGGTTTCTTCCCTTTGCCGTCCCACCCCCTGCATTTTGTCACAAAGTCTTTCAGATTTTACCTCTAGACATTACACTAACCCAGTCTGCACTTCTTCCCTAGCTCCTGGTTCAAGCTCATTTTTCTTGTCTGGACAACACCCTTTTAATCAGTCTGCTGGCTTCCAGCTTTGACCTGCTCAAAGCCACACTCTACATTGTCCCCAGGATGACAGAGGATGCAAATTCAATCACGTCACTAAACTCTTCAGAGACTGCCCAGCACCATCAGGGTAAACCCCAAGCTTCTCAGTGTGACGCGTCAGGCCTTCTCCACCTGGCCCCACCATTCTCAGTCTTGCACCTGCCTGGTCTACCAGGCTGTTTGGGCCTAATGCCTTTGCAATCCCCCCCTGCCAAAAACACTCCACCTCTCTCCTCTGGCTACAGCAACGTGTCCCCTCACAGCACAGCTCCATGCTAAGTCCTCCAGGAAGCCTAACCTCATGTCCAGGCTGACTGAGGCCTCACTCCCGCTGCGTTCTCAGAGTACCCACCATATACCTCTGTCACAGATCTCATCCCACTATACTGAAATAACTTCAGTAGCTTTATACCCTTAGTATCTGGCAGAGTGATTAAGTCGTGATCCTACTATTCCAACTGTCCTTTTAAATGAAGGCGTTCCCCAAGTTTCCATCTGTGACTCGCTTCTCATTCTATATACTCTTTTGTATACTCAACTTCATCAAGGTTTCAACAATATAGTTAATGATTCCCCAATTTTTTTTTTTTAATTTATTTTTGGCTGCATTGGGTCTTTGTTGCTGTGCGTGGGCTTTCTCTAGCTGTGGCGAGCGGGGGCTACTCTTCGTTGCGGTGCGTGGGCTTGTCATTGTGGTGGCTTCTCTTGTTGCAGAGCACGGGCTCTAGGTGCACAGGCTTCAGCAGTTGTGGCACGTGGGCTCAGTAGCTGTGGCTTGCGGGCTCAGTAATTGTGGCTTGCAGGCTCTAGAGCACAGGCTCAGTAGTTGTGGCGCATGGGCTTAGTTGCTCTGTGGCACGTGGGATCTTCCCCGACCAGGGCTCGAACCCGTGTCCTCTGCACTGGCAGGCGGATTCTTTAACCACTGCACCACCAGGGAAGCCCCTGATTCCCAAATCTTTATCTCAATTCTACACAACGTTCTTGAGCTCCAGAACCAACTTCCCAATGACCCAGTGGTCATCCTCACCTAGATACGCCACCAGCATTTCAAACCTAACCCAGCTAAAATGAAACAGTCATCTTCTCCCTTCCTACCCTACATTTTCTAACTCAATCATACCATCTTCTCTTCTGAAAGCACCATCCTTCATGTTCACCCCCAAACTCAGCAATCAACCCGGGCACCACGCTCCACTGATGCTACAGGCTCAAGGGCCCTCAAATATGCCCCATCTTTTCTATTCCCATGGCCGCTACCTGAATTCACTCCAAAAGCCTCCTGACTAGTCTCCTACCTCCAGACCCTTCCCATTCCAGGCCTTAAGGGTGACCTCACTAAAATACAAAGACACCAGAGACACTATTCCCCAGTACAATCTCAAACTCTAGAGCACCTGTGGGGCAAAGTCCCGAGCTGTCCGGAGTTCACCGTCAGGCCTCTGCAAATCGCTCGAGCTTCATCTCCCCTCACGTTCATCCGGCAGAGCAGCCAAAACAAACTACCTACAGTTCCCCCAAAGACCTAAGTCCCTCACATTTCCATGCTTTTGCAAATCCTGTAGCATCTCCTCTGTGAGATAGTTTTCTCCTGCGAGAAAACTGACTCATCTTTCATGACGCATTTCAAGCAGCACTTCCTCTGTGAATCTTCCACGACACCTTTATACACATGTACCTCACCACCTGCCTCACGATACTGCAACTGTTCGCATCTCTATGCTCCCACCAGACTACCTACTGACTCCTCAAGGATAAGAACTATCAGGTTTATTTTTACAACCAAGATGCCCAAGGTTAGTGGTGACAGAGAAGAATACACATATCCTGTATTATATGATTTGGTCCAAATATGATCATGAATTTTGACATGACCTAAGCATAGTCCGAACCTCATTTTCATTCTTGGTGCTTCTGGGGATGAGATCAACAAAGGTGTTGCTCCATGCTATGGAAACAAGGGAGCCAAAAAAACAGATCAGCGTATACTTTTAGATACCCAGGTCTCAGCCGCTCGCTCTCCAAATTAGGTGTGACTTTCTCTTTTTCCAAGAGTTGCAAAGCTTCCCAGAAAGGGCAAAAATATCACTGTTACTTTATTACTATGAAAACTGTTTATATGCAAGAATTCAGGAACTCTAACAAGTCTCATTCTCTCATACACTTCATTATTCAGGATACCTTAAACTGACATATTGACACCGATGCCAGTGTTTCAGGAAAATGAAAAGCAGCTAGTGCTCAAAGAACCTTTTAGGACTCCTGCCATGAGTGAACCTGTATGATTAACACTCAGTCTCACACTTATCTATAACCCTTACAGCTCAAATTTTGTTTTTGTTTTTAAAAAAGGTCTAAGTAACCATCCAGATTTATGATACAGTACTAGAGTTGCACCATTATTTACTACACTTACTGAATATTTATTACACATCAGGCACTATGCTGAAACCTGTGAATGCATGATTTACCTAATCCTCAGAGCAACCCTACGAGGTAGGTATTATCTGAGCTTGGAAGGTTAAGTAAATCGGCCAAGGTCCTAACAGTAACTGGCAGAGCGGAGACTTCAGTCTCGTTTCTGGCTTCAAAGCCGCTATGTTTAACTACTACACTAACTCACCTGTTCTTTCATATCTGGGCTTCCTAAGGGGCTACGCTATCATTTAACAAACACTAAATATCTACTGTGTTCCAGGATCTGGGCTTGGCATCAAGATTATAAAGATAAATCAGATGTAGTCCCACCCTTCAAAGAGCCAGTGGGGTTTCGAGACAGCAAAGCACAGTGGGCAAGAGCACAGGTTCCACTGACGCTGTCTGGGTGCAAATCCTTGCTCTGCCATGTAGAGTGTGTGAGGTGGGGTGACTGACACCTCTGTTTCCTCACCTCCACCCTCCTCATTGGGTGATGAGAACTAAGTGAGCTAATTCACATAAAAGCACTTTCAAACTGTTACCAGTACACAGTAAGTGCTCAATAAACGTTAGCTGCTATTATTATCATTATTATTATTATTACTGCTGCTATTAGCACCCCCAACCAAAGAACTGGTATTTATAATAAAACAATGTACTATGGTACAATAACAAGGGCACCAAAGACAGGTACCCAACAAAGCCTGAGAGACTTAGGAGGAAGAAATACCCAACCTGAGTCTCAAAGCATGAACACGTGTCAACCGATGCTGAGGCGAGGCTAAGAGGAAGGAGAAGAGGGCCTTCGAGGCAGAGGGAAACAGAATTCTCGTGGTGAGAAACAGCCTGATTTTTTTCAGAGACATACAAAAAAGTGAATTAGTGCTCTATGGTCTCTAAAATAAGACAGAGTGTGATGAAAGATGAAACTCAAGAATTGTGAGCAAAGAAGCCACGATAGGACACATGTTAAGAAACCTAAGATTTTCCCTGGTGTTTGATACATGTTGAGTATTTACTATAGGATTTTTGAACTGAAAAGTCAAACTTGAAATAATTTGGCCATTGACTTCTTCAACAACTCTGGTTATACTTTTGAGGGGGGCGGTGGGTGTGTGGGTTATATAGCAAGCTTTTCAAAAATCAATCTACTCAGGAAGCTGCGGCACAAAAATGTTGTAGGTTAATTGTTTTAATTTGGATTTAGCCTCAAAGTACATGTCAGTGTTTAAATTATTTGCTTTGCCTGACACCATATTCTCAATACATGTAATTAGAACAGCAATGGCGCAAAAGCCACATACCTGAGTATAAGGCGATATAAAACTTGTGATGCACACTAAGCCAGCATCTGCAAACAGCTTAGCAACTTCTGCGATGCGTCGAACATTCTCTTCTCTGTCTTCAGGACTAAAGCCAAGATTTTTATTGAGACCTTGACGAATGTTGTCCCCATCCAAAGTGTAGCATGGAATACCATGGCAAACCAAGTACTCCTCCAAAGCCATGCTTACGGTGGTCTTTCCTGCTCCCGATAAGCCTAGAAATGAACAGTCCAAACAGATTCCATACATAAAGTTAGGAGGGTAAGTAATAAAGAATTTTAACCACAGGCTTAACTATATTCATTATTCAGAGCAGTCTCTTAGCAACATTCTTGTCTAATATTTCTCTGTAAAATTTTACTACGTCTTAGCTAGAAAAACATCTGTAGTTTAAATATAATAAGCATTTATGTTTTTAGTAACTTCTGTCTAACCCCGAAGGTACCCTAGAAATCACTGAGCTACAAAGGCTTAACCAATTTTAATATTACACATGGTTGGGTAGATATTCACTTTGTCCTCTTGTTACCACTATTCTAAAGCTGCATGCCAATTTTAAAAGAAAGTTATATGACCAAATTATTTCTGGTGAGGAAAGAAAAAGAAAGGACAAAAGTAAGTGAAATAATATTAGAAAGTTACCTCTATATCCCAGGATCAACACCTCCCAAAGGTTACCATGATAAAAGCACCTGGGAATCCAATTTATAATATAATTAACCTTGAAAGAATATCCTCATTTCATCTTCCTCTACCAATGTTTAGTCACTAAACGATGAGTAAAGGAAAAGGAAAGAGTACATTTATGCACTAATACTTGCCACCTTGATGAGTGTATCAGAATTCACAACTAAGATAGGTACTTCCCTCGTAGTCACCAGTGGCTAAGACTCCACACTCCCAATGCAGGGGGCCCAGGTTCAATCCCTGGTCAGGGAACTAGATCCCACATACCACAACTAAGAGTTCGCATGCCGCAACTAAAGATCCCACATGCCACAACGAAGATCCCGCATGCCGCAGCTAAGACCCTGACGCAGCCAAATATATAAATACACAGATAGATATTTCAAAAAAAAAAAAATTAAGATAGTTATGAGACAAGAGATAAAACACTGAAACCTAATGTACTGATACTTTGACGTGCTAGTATAGAAGGCTAACTGAAAAATCAATTTTAAAAAGGATGATATGTTAAGAGGATCAATATAGTGTTATATGGTTTCTACATTAAAAATGTATATTAACATGAGTACAGCAGGTAGTATTTTCCAAAGATTGACTGAAAGCTTTTTTACAATGTGACACTGCCACTGTCACACCCAGAGGTAGAGTATTTCTCAGCCCTTGAATCTGGGCTGGACTTAGGCGTCGCCTGTAGCCAAAACAATAGAGTGAAAATGATGAGCATGACTTCCAAGACTGGGTCAGAAAAGGCTATTCAGCTTCTCTTTGGATATTTAATTCGGGAGAAGGCAGCTGTAAAATACTCGAGACCACCGTGCTAGAGAAATCAGAAGTAGGTGTTCCTGTCGAGAGCCTTAGCCAGCTAAGCTCCCAGCGGACCAGCAGCATCCACCGGGGAGTCATCGCGGACACCCAGCCACTTGTGGCTTTAGATGACTGGAGCCCAAGCCAGCATGACTGCAACCAAGCAAGACCCAGGGGGGAACTGCCCAGCAGAGCACTCCTGGATTCCTTACCCACAAAACAGTGAACAAATTAAAATGGCTGTTTCACACCACCAGGTTTTGGGTAATTTGTTGCATAGCAACAATGACTGAACAAAGTGATGGAGGTTGGGGAGACTAGGTTTTTCTGTTCTTTGCTATTGTTGTTTTTAACTACCAGTTGAACACTAAGTATCAGGGGAAAAAAAAAACTGAAAACATCAACTTTTTATACAACAAAGACAACCTAATCAACTATACTCCAATATAAAATAAAAATTTAAAAAAACACAAAGATAACCTCAACTACAATTGAAGTGTCTGTTTATACATACATGTGTACATGTACATATTTTATGTATATATTTAATTTGAAACAAAGAACAGACACTGCCGAAAACTGAACTAATGACACAGAAAATTTCACTGAACGTAGACAAAAAGGCTAGGAAATCAAAGTGGTTAGAGAAAATTAATAGATAATGCAAGACAGATAATCCAAAACTAAGATAAAGCAAACTGGTATACCAAAGAGAAACCAAATGTACTAGATTGAATAGTGTCCTCCCCAAAATTCACATACACCTGGAACCTCAGAATGTGACCTTATTTGGAAACAGGGTCTCCGTGCATGTAATTAGTTAAATTAAAATGAGGTCACACAGGACTACAGTGGGCACTAAATCCAGTGACTGAAATCTTTATAACAAGGCCATCTGAAGGCGAAAGCAGAGACTGGAGTGGTACCTCTACAAGCCAAGGAGCGCTAAGGATTGCCAGCAGAACCAGATGCCAGGAGAGAGGCATGGAACAGATTCTTCCCCAGAGCTGACAGAAGGAACCATCCTTGATTTCAGGCTCCCAAACTGTGAGAGAATAAACTTCTGTTGTTTGAAGCCACTCGGTTTGTAGTAATTTGTTACAGTGGCCCTGGGAAACTCATATACCAATCAATGTAAAAATACAAAACAAGAAAGTTTTTCCGAAATAAGATGTAAGAAAAAACAGTGTTCCAAGAAGATGACATACAAACCACTCCATACCTGGACAGATCTGGTTAAGCTACTGAATTGCAAGAAGAAGAAAGAAATCATGACTTCTGTTTCCAACAATATCAAAAAAAAAAAAAAAAAAAAGTGAAGGCTATAAATTTGACAACATAACTAACAACCTTGGTCTGATGAACATATATAGAATATTGCCCACATTAGGGGAACACATTTTCTTTACAAATACACATTTATGAAACTGATTACATCCTACACTGTAAAGCAAGTACCAAAAAAATCTGATAAAAGTATTTATAAGCATCATTAGTGGTAAAATAAATGGAATATACCATGTTTAAGAAAAGGAGTACCCAATATTCTAAAGATCAATTTCCTCCCAAATTGACCTTTAGATACAATGTAATCCCAAATCAAATCCCAACTGGATTTTGGTGGAA
This sequence comes from Balaenoptera musculus, assembly GCF_009873245.2. Taxonomy (NCBI): domain Eukaryota; kingdom Metazoa; phylum Chordata; class Mammalia; order Artiodactyla; family Balaenopteridae; genus Balaenoptera; species Balaenoptera musculus. The sequence continues at coordinate 108,559,016 of NC_045789.1, forward strand.
TTAGTTAAACCTATTACAAAATTTATACAATACAAAGAGCCAAAAAAAAAAAAAACAAGTCAAGACATTCCTAATGAAGAAGGTAAGAGGATTTACTCCACTAGATTTCAAGACTCTACAAATATATAGTAATTAAGACAGTGTGGCAATAATAGAGCAATAGACAAGTATACCAGTGGAATAGATCAGAGCTCCCAGAAACAAATCCACACATAAGTGGAAACCTGATCTAGGACAGCTGGCACAGCAGATCAGAGAAAAAGGATACCCTCATCTTGGGACAACTGATTATCCATATGGAAAAAAAAGAAAATGGATCCGTCCCTCACACTACACGCAAAAATCAACTGCAGAAGGAAAAGGGCCTAAACGAGAAAAGCAAAACTTCCGAAAGAAAATATACGAAAAGAAATAATTCTTCAGGCATGCAGGTGAAAAAAGGAAAGCACCTTAGAACAAGAAAAAAAATTGGATTAGTCATATTTAATAGAAGAAATGTCTGCCTGTCTTTTATGACAACTTGGCTGGGTAAAATATATATTTGGTTCATACTTTCTTTGTCCTGGAACTCTTAAAACATTACTCCAACATAAAAACTCAGGGAATTCAGAATCCAACGGAAAGCCATCTTATAAAAACCACTGAACAAAAAAATACAGACCATAAAAACTTGACTCAAAGAAAGAGCTCATGAGTAGGCATGCCGTAATAAAAGAACTGATGGGAAGGTGGTAAGGTTGAATCAATTTACTTACAGAACTCAAATACAAACAACTATGGAAATTTAAGATTTGGAACAGAATGTGTCACAAGCCTAGACAATATAAATGTAACAATTTAACATCAATCTAGACTTAAGAATGAGGAGATGAGAAGAACTCAAAAATGCTCTCTTCTTTCATACAGAAACACACAGACCTATCTATAGCTGAAATTTTCAATTTATAAAAACAGAAAATGGGAATGCTGTTTTTTGGCAATCAGCAAAAGTTTTAAGGATGGGTAATATCCATGTTGACAAAGACACTGGAAAATGGACCCACATCCACATTTGGAAAATAAATAGGTATAAATTTTAGTGGGTTGTGTGGCTGTCGGCATAACTGATGCCAACTTGGCGCTTCTCTGTCATCAAGGCTTTGTAGTTAATAGATTGTTTAATGTTTGTTAGGTCCAGGTGGCCTCTATGCTCTGTTAGTCCCCAAACAATGATGAAGAGCTTCGCTAATATATTCCTGGTGCCCAGAAGACTAGTTACCCATTCATAAATCCTGACTAAGGAATACACTTCCTGTTTCCAAGCACATACCCCCGTACCCTAGGTTAACTATGAAATTGTCCCAGTGGCCCCTCAGCAGTGCAGAGTGCAGCTGTGAATGTTTCCAGATCACTGTTTGCCAGATCCCACCCTGTGAATAAGTTACCCTATAATAAACTGATCCACTGATTATATGGAGCTGCCTGCCTTGCTTTTCAGTCTCAAGATTCCTTCTCAATTCAGTGGGCACTTTTCATTCCCTCTGTCCTCCAACATGGGTAAATTGGCAAGATGCAACAAAATTTTATTTAAAACTCCTAGAAGTGAAAAAAGATCCATCATTTTTAAAACCACCTCCAAAACCTGGATCAATTTACCCTCTCAAAGAGATTCTGGGAAAATCAACACAAGAATCAATCAGAAGCCAAAGCAGAAGAAGAATCATTAGAAACTGATTGTGTGAAATTCTTTACCACACATTCTTTCTCTTCATATGGTCTATATTATTAGCATCTTGAAGGCAGAATCCAGGTCCTATTTGCATGCAGAATTTTATAGAATGTAAGGTAGTTATCAACTAGAAAGTAGTTTTAAGATGCATTCTGATTTTCCCCATTTAACAGCAATTTTGTAAAGAACGAAAGGAATTACCAAAAGTTATTATTAAGCAACTTTGTCAGTTACATATTCTGATGCTCCAGATACAAGAATAGAGCTCAAAATTTAGGTATCCTTACTCCTAGCTCAAGGCTGTCTATACCACTGCTTTTGAAATAGACTGGCTTATCTCTCCAGACCGTACCTGTTAGCCAAACCGTGCAACCGCGAAAGCCACCTCTGGTCCCCACCACCTGACCTCTCTTGTTCCTGCTGACGTGGTGAGCTTGATAGGTGACATTAGTTGCCCTCTGCATCCCCTGGAAAAAAGAAAAAAAATAAAGAATTCTGGTTTACCTGAGTCCCTAAAAAGGTAAACATATATTCCTTGCAAACATACAGTAACTGCCCTATGTAACATGCCAAAAGCAAGGAAAAAGATGAAAACAGCTTTTTCTTTCTTTAGAGTACCTGGCACAGTGTTCAGTTCTTTACATACACCAATTAATTAGTCTGCAAAGCCCCTCAAGGATGCAGAAACTCCTACTACTGTGGTTTTCCCGATGAAGGTGTGAAACCTGAGAAAAGTTAAATAACTTGCCCCAGTTCCCCTAACTAGTAAGTGGCAGACTCCAGAGCCCAGTCTTCTCACTCATTCATTCGTTCAACCATTGTTTCCTGAGGCCCTACTAGTACACCAAGTGAACAAAACAGGGTCCCTACTCTCATTGAGCTCATTCCACTGGCAGGAGACAGACCAATAACACTTAATTATTAAATCAGAGAGTGACAAGCGCACTCTGAAAATAAAACAGGGTAAGAATGGAAAGAGAGACAGAGGATGAGTGCCTTTTTAGACAGGATGATCAGGAAAAACCTCTGAGAAGGTGGCATCTGAGCAGATTCCTGAATGAAGTGTGGAAGGGATGTCTGCAGGTATCATGAAATGCATGATGAAAAAAATGGAACGTAACTGTTGTTCTCTCAAATTTTCTTCTCCTTAAACAAAAAGGGCATAAAATTACATAGTTCTCAAAGGATCTTTAATAGACGTTTCTCCAAAGAAAAAAATACAAATGGTGAATAAGCACATTAAAAGATGCTCGACATCATTAGCCACCAAAGAAATGCAAATCAAAACCACGAGATACCACTGTACACCCACTTGATGGCTATAATCAAAAACACAGGAAATAACAAGCGCTAGTGAGGATATGGAGAAATTAGAATCCTCATACGTTTGCTGATGGGAATGTACAGTCACTTTGGAAAACAGAAGTTCTACAAAACATTAAATATAACTATCATATGTCCAAATGATTCCCACTCCTAGATTTATGCTCACAAGAAATGAAAACATGTCCACACAAAACTTGTACACATATGTTCTAGCAGCATGATTCATAAAGGCCAAAAGGTGAAAACAACCTATTTGTCCATCAATTAATAATTAGATAAACAAAATTGTTTAATTGTATGGTATATACATACAGTGGAATATTATTTGGTCATAAAAAGGAATGAAGTACTAATACAACCTACAATACGGACAAACCTCAAGAACATTATGCTAAATGAAAGATGCCAGTCACAAAGACCACATATTGCATAATTCCATTTATATGAACCATCCAGAATAGGGAAATCTAAAGAGATAGAAAGCAGATTAGTGGTTACCTCAGGCTGGGATGTTGGGAGAGGAATGTGGAGTGACTTCTAATGGATATGGGGTTCTTTTCTGGGGTAATTAAAATGCTCTAAAATTGACTGTGGTGATGGTTGCACAACTGTGTAAATATAATAAAAACTACCAAATTGTACATTTTAAGCGGGTAAATTGAACGGTAGGCAAATTATCTCAATAAAGTTGTTTTCTAAAATTAAAAAAATGAATTACATAGCCTCTATTTTCTCCTCCTATGGAGCAAAAACATAATTTAGATTCTTTTCAACAAGTTATGCCTTTATAAAATAGGTAAGTGACAGCATTCTTTTAATAGGGTGTTTGTATTTGATACTGCATATAGCTCTTATTTTTTTTAAGACAGTTTTATTCATCATTCACTCAAAGATATCTACTGAATGCACACTACATTGCTTGACATTCTTCTAGGTGCTGATGAAACAGAAGTTCACAATACCAATAAAATCACTGTCCTCCTGGGGCTTCTCTAGTCTTCCCTCCCAGGGCAGCGGCTCTCAAAGCGTGGTCCCTAACCAGCAGCTTTGGCATCTCCTGGAAACTGCTAGAAATGCAAATTATCAGGACCTGCCCCAAGCAGACTAAGTCAGAAACTCTGGGGTGGGGCCTGACAATCTGCATTTTAAAGCCTCCAAGTGACTCGGATGCCAGTTCAAGTTTGAGAACCACTGGACTAAGAGGAAAAATAGAGGCGAGAAAAGAAAACACCAAGATAAATAAGGAAATTATGTAAGTTAGAAGTAAGTATCAAAGAGGGGGAAAAAGTAAATAAAGCAAAAAAAGTGACGAAATATCATAGGAAGTGTGATATTTAGACAGGGTGGCCAGGGAAGGCTTCAGCAAAAAGAGGCTATTTAAGATCTCTGATGACCTCTGAGGGAAGCACCTTCCAGACAGGGAATAGCAAGTGCGAAGAAAAGTGAAAAAGTAACTGGGGAAATCCAGAATGATTGCTGGGCAGTCCAAACAAGCCGTCTGGAGGCAACGGTCACACATCTAAAGCAAGAGCAGTGGCCATGACCATGTTTTCTGCAGCCACGTGAGTGGCTCAGGTTGAGGCACGGAAGAGTCAGACTGATTCACCCTTGACCCAGAGGTCTTCAAAATGGGGAACAAACACCCTCATAGGTACACGAACATGGACTTTGTCAAGGGACCATTTCCATCCAGATCTTCAACTTCCAGATGTGTTCTTTTCTAAAACTGGTTGGCCTGAGAAGGTGCCTGAGGTTCAGGATCTCTTTCCCCCTCTCCCTGCACAATCCCCCTAGTGTACAGGAGAAAGCATCTCTGCCCATCTGCATCTTACTCTCACTCACTGCCCTGGGGGTGTCCTCAGGAGCCAAAGGGACAATTTGACCATTCTTTTAATAGGCCCACCACAAAAGCTGCACCCCTCCCCCACTAACCATCTCATTAGCAGATGTATCAATAGTTCCAATAATCACGAAGAATTCTACTATGGGTCTCCCAAACCATTTCATTTCAATTAAACTGATGAAGCAAACATAACTTTCCAGCTCTGCATTTCCAGGATTTTAAACAAAACCCGGGGTGTCTGACCCAGACATCTGCGTCTCCCGGGAAGCAGCGGCCCCTCTTTCCTGCGGTATCCAGTTTTAGCTCCCAGGCAGGCAGCCTGGGAGGAGAGGAGACAGGAGCTGGGTCTGCTGGAAGGGGACAGGACTGGGATAGGGGCACAAGGAGGGTGCTATACACATTAGCTGCCTACACTTGCAGAACCTGTTTGACTTCGTCGTTTTGTTTCGGGATTTTTTTCCAAGTTACTTTGCTTTGGGGCAAGAAGAAACATGTATTTAATGAGTTTTAATTCATTTTGGCACCATAAAATTATCTTCTGCTTTTCTTTTTAAATTGAGTAGAATGTATAAAAACTGAGAAGCTACAAAATGCTGAGGCTGTGGTTGAGAGAAAATATAGGATAAGAGATTGTTTTAATCACTAGAAAAGTATGCTTCCTCCGGGCTTCTTGCCTCCTACATTTAAAAAAATTCTGGCAGTAAATATGGCAGTCTGGGTACAAGGAGGCTTACTGTTAATGTATGTTTGATATTTTCCATATTAAAACACAAACTTAAAATAAGATTTGCCACAATCTCCTACCTCCCGGTTTTTCAGAATAAATCAAAGAGCACTTTTTAAAACTATTAGAATTGCAAGGTGGTGGGTGTATGCCTGAATTTTACTAAAAATCTAAAGGTCACTTCCATATGTAATCTTCTAGTTCCCCTTCCCCTCTCTTTTCCTTTTCCACCCGCTCTAGCCAAAGCCTTCCTATAATCCCGCCAGGAAAACATGACATTAGTGGGTGCATCAGTGAGTTATTTCCTTCCAACTCTCCATTCCTGTTCTCAGAGTCTTCAATGCCCTAGTTTCTATTCACAGAACAATGAAATCAGGCTTATTCTTTTCTAAGAGTCTGGGTGGTTTATAGTAATATTTGGCTTGTTGTACATACACCCAAGGCAGCCCCTGTAACATTTACTGCCCATAGGATTCGTCTGTTATTTATGGACCGTTTTATACGATGTCTTTTTGTATATAATTTTTACTTCCTTGGGAGAATAGGCCAAGCACTATGAGTTATAGTTCTTTGTGTTTTTCACAACACCCAGCCTCTTTTCTTGTGTCTAGTCAGTGTTCAGTAAAAGTTAGATATAAGGCATTTATTTTAAAGCATGATTTGTGTTCTCTGTATAACTTGCAAATGAAATGATGATTGACATTCAGAAGTCTTAAGAATAGCAGAACTGGGACAATTCAAAAGAATTCCTTCTCTTTCTACGATTGGGACTAAATGACTACCAGTCCTGTTACTAGGCTAACGTCAGGTGGCCTCTCATATGTGTGGTGTACATTTCCTACACATTCTACAAACTGCTGTCCTCAACACCCACACGAGTGGCCCTGTGACCCTTTTTGACCCACCTTAATTTCCACATGGGCTGTTTTGTTATTTTATCCACTTCCCTATGGGACAAATTAACTTCTCCTATGATGCTATTTAGGAGAATTTCATGGTTTGTGAGTTTATGATGATTTTATGAAGAACTCTGCATTTTTAAGTGAAATTTGTAAAGGCACAGAAAATATACCAAATATCAAGCATAATTCTGGACTTCAACATCTATCACTCACCCCACCACCCATCTTAAACTGACTGCCAAACAGTATATTCTTCCAAAGAGAATACCTGAAATGGTAACACGGATGTGTCTTTTATATCCCAAGACATACTGTGAGTAAACTGGAGAGACGGTAGAGTACCATGTGGATAAAACTGAAAAGAATACAATGAGAAGAAAGCTGTAGTTCACAGTTATTGATAACTGAAATTAATCTTTCAAACGTTCACGTTAACAAGCCAAAGACAAACAGCAAGAGTGAGGCTCATACGTTCCTGGAGGTTAAGAAAACAACTTGAAAAGGCCACACTTAAAACCTTGCTGCTACGAAGCATGGGGCACAGCAGCACCGGCAATGACCTGGCTGCTTCTCAGAAAGTGAATCTCAGGCCCCACCCCAGATCTCCTGAATCAGAGCTAAGATACTGGCATGCCTATTCGATCACCGACTGTCATGCATACACTCCGCATATACATTATGGCTCTCCAACTATTCTGTTTTAAAGATTAAAGAACACTTAAATATTTACTTAATGGATATTTTAAACTGTCAATACTTTTAATGGAAGGGGCCCTGGATGACCTCCAGTTGGGAAGTCCAGCCATAAGAGATTCCTGGAAGTCAGAAATGAGCCTGAGACTACCTGCTCATTCATCATTTGTTGATGGAGCCCTCCTAGATACGGGGAGTAAAACAGATCAAAAACATTTCAGGGAAGGAGACAAAACAATAAAGAGAGAAAGACACCTTTACACTGAGACAGGCCCCTGCCTCCCACTATGGTGACAGCGGGGCTTTCCCTACATACATGATGGGGATGCGTCCTCTACAAGTGGTTGTGCTTTTGTGTACTTTACTGTACAATACTGTATAGAGTACAGTAGTACAGTATCTTTATTTCAAGCCCAGGATGTCCAGAAGTAAGCATAAAAGCAGCAGTGATATAGCCAGGACTGTACTGTACTTTTCAAGGTACTGTACTGTAAGATTAAAAATGTTTTACTTTTTGTGTTTGTTTGTTTTTTATGTATTATTTTTGTGAAAAGTATTATAAACCTATTACAGTACAGTACCATATAGCCAACTGTGTTAGTTGAGTACCTAGGCTAACTCCGTTGGACTTACGAACAAATTGGACTTATAAATGCGCTCTCGGAACGGAACTCGTTCATATGTAGGAGACTTACTGTACATGAATGTTCACAGCAGCATTATTCATAGCAACTGAAGAGGGGAAACAACTCAAATGTTCATCAACTAATGAAAGGATAAGCAAAATGTGATACATCCAGAAAACATAATATTATTCAATCATATAAAGGAATGAAGTATTGATACATGCTACAACATGGATGAACCCTGAAAATATTATTCTAAGTTAAAGAAATTAGACACTAAAGGCCATATAGTATATCATTACATTTATAGGAAAGTCTAGAATAGGGAAACCCAGAGACAAAAAGTAGATTATTGGTTGGCAGGTGCTAGAGAGGGGGAAAGGGGAAGGATAGGGAATGATTGCTAATGGGTACAGGGTTTCTTTTTGGGGTGATGAAAATGTTAAAAGTAGATATTGGTGATGGTTATAAAACTGTAAATATACTAAAAACACAATGAACTGAACACTTAAACATATGAGAGATAAAGACAGAGGGAAGGGATGCAACCATCAAAGAAACTACAGAGAAGAATAAGAACAATGGCTGCAGTCATCTAACTGGATTTCTGTATGTACTGTCCAATATTTCCACTGTTTACTCAGTTAAAACTTACTTGGTAGAGAACTGTGTCCTTAGGAAAGGATATTTCACAGAAATAATTACCACTTAGGTAAATACCAAAAAAAAAAACAAGCAAAAAAACAAAAACAAAAACCAGTCTCTTCATTTGAACTAATTACTTAGTAATTCGCTTTCAAAATAATTCAGGGTTGGATTTGACTGTTTTGTTGTTGGTATGCTACGGGTAATTGATCCATCTCAGAGCAAAAGATGGTAACATCCTAGCTGGTGGAGGAGAAAATGCTAGTATCGGATTTTATTTTAAATTACTAGTTTCGCATTTCAGAGTTACCTCATTTATTTCCCCTTTTTCTTACTCAAAGCAAAGAATAGAAGAGGGTTTCTCAACCTCAGCATTAATGTCTTTTGGGCCTCGGCATTAACGATAGTGCTTTGCTGTGGGGACTGTCCAGTGCACTGCAGGATTTGTAGCAGCATCCCTGGCCTCTACCCAGCAGATGTCAGAAGCAACCCCCCCTACACACACACACACACACAAATATAACAACCAAAAATGTCTCCAGATATTTTCCAAACACACCCCTGGGGGCAGTAAATTTTTACCTGGTTGAAAATCACTGGAGAAGAAAACTACTCCCCAAAGGTCAATGTAATAGAGCCAAGTTGGGGAAGCTTATTTCATATTTCAACTTTAGAGGAGCCACTATGCTAAGGGGAGGCTAACTGACAGCTGGGTACCCTGCCGGAGCCAGGACTACAGAATTGCCCAGAACCGTGATTCCAAAGTTGCCACCATCTCTCGAAATTTCCTTCCCCGGGGAAGAAAGTAAGAACGAATACACGAGTACAAAATACACACATAAGTAGGAAAAAATGTCGGCAGCCATCCCAAAGTTACTATCTAGACCTGTCCAGTATAACTTTCTGAGGTGATGAAAATGTTCTATACTGCACAGCCCAATACAGCGGCCACGAGTTTCCTATGGAAATGTAGCACCTGAAACACGGAATGTTTCATCTTATTTTAACTAAATTTAAGTTGCCACAGGTGGCTACTGGCTACCAGATTGGACAATGCGGATCTAGACCCTGCTGTCATTCTTCCCGTTCTTGTTGTCAGTCAACACGGAGTACATTCTTGGTAGAAGTCCAGTTCTCCTTCTCCTTTAGGCAACTTTTCCAGCAGTATCTCCCTAGCTTCCAGGGAAGGAAACTCAGTACCTGCCCCTGCACACAGCCAGGCCAATGCTCTGAAGGAGGACTATATGGCTTTCCAAATGCTGTGTGTTCCATTTCTGCATGCTTGCTTCATTTTTTTACCACCTCAGTCTTCCCCCAAATCCAGAACGGGCTGCTGGCCTTCTACGAAAGGCATCGAACAGTATGAGGGACAAATTGTTCAGAAAAAGTAGAACTGATAAAAGGGAAAAATATCTCATTCGTGTATTTGCTTTTCAATTAACCCTCTCCCAGGTAGAATGTAATATCCATGAGAGCAGGACCCTTTGCTGTCTTTTTACCACTGCATCCCCAGCACCTGGAACACAGGCACACACACAAAGCAGGTGTTAAATATTTGATGAATTAATAAATAAGAACACCTTAAATAGTGCTCATGTGCCAGCACTAGAGTGCTTTAAATGTATTAAATAACTGAAACCTCATTATAACCCTATGAGATATGCCCTATTAGCTCCACTACAAGCTATGTTTCATTATCCACATTATTACATTTGAAGACAGTGAGGCACAGAGGAGTTAGGCAACATGCCCAAGATCACACAGGTAGTAAGTGACAAAACTATAATTTTAATTCTACCACATATGGAGCTTATTCTCTTACTTAAGCTGTGCTAAGGTACTAGTAAGTTATCTAAGACTTTTAATAACATAAGTACCCAAGCTTACTCAGCACCCTAACCCTTATCCCCATCCTGTTATATGAGGAGAAGCTCCATGTAGACTCAAAACCTCTATAACGAAATATGATTACATGATACACGATAATAGCAGAGCGCAACAATAACACAGAGGTGCACAAAGAATTCAGCCTATGTGCAACAGCGTGTGGACACAGGAGGCCACAGTTTCGGTACAGGAGCCCGAGGCTCTGAAGACTTCCGCAAGTGATAAAGGTCAACAGGCATCAGGGCAGAAGGAAAGGCTTGTGTAAAACCCTGAGGATGTAAGGTATAGAAGGAGAGTTGGTGCTGGAGATATGGAGCTATGGGAATTTGGGGCGTGGAGGAGAGAGGGGAATGGAACGGCAAACCAGAATGAGATCGTATGTGCTTCCAAACAGCAATGCTAGATCTCAGACTACTCTGTGGGTAGTCGGGTCCAGCTCCACTGTAAAGCGGGTCCAAGCAACGGATTTGGCCCAACATGAGTCTACAAAATAGGTGAGTGACACCTGGGTCTGAACTGAGGGCCAGCTAACACACAGTTTGAAATGTTTTACGGAAGACAGATGAAAACTGGTCCCAATAGAGAAAGGTTCAATCAGATGCTAAATGATACTCATTACACCTGATGCTTCGTCAGACTGAGATAAGAGGAGGCTAAAGGGGCATGTTCATCCTTGATTTTCTTTACCATTCTTGTAGGTACATGGAGACACCTCCCTTCTCTCTAGTATATTCTCTAACTCGAATTTAACCATCAAATCTTTATTTTCGACCTTAACCTAACTCAATCCCTAGAGATGTGCTGTCCACAGGTCCCGACTGAGTTTTTAAAATGTGGTTAGTAAATGTAAAATAGATAGCTAGTGGGAAGCAGCTGCATAGCACAAGGAGATCAGCTCGGTGCTTTGTGACCACCTAGAGGGGTGGGATAGGGAGGGTGGGAGGGAGACGCAAGAGGGAGGGGACATGGGGATATATGTATACATACAGCTGATTCACTCTGTTATACAGCAGAAACACAACGCTGTAAAGCAATTATACTCCAATAAAGATGTTAATTAAAAATAAATAAATAAATAAAATGTGGTTAGTCTACAGTGAGATGTGTGCTAAGTGTAAAGTATATACTTATGTATATTTTTTAATAATTTTATATTGATTATGATAGTATTGAACTCATTTTTATATTGAGATGACAGTACTTTAGCTATACTGGGTTAAATAAATATTAAAATTTATTTCAACCTGCTCCTTTTCACTTTTTTTTTTTACTATGACCTCTAGAAAAATTTAAATTACATTATGTGGCTCACGTTATATTTCTATTGGATAGCCTTGTTCTACAGACTATCTCTACTAAGGCCATCTGTCCCTTACATGCAGCATGCTTAATTCTGGGTCCACCTTTTACAAGCTCTATGACATCTCTGTGCCTCAGCTTCTTCATCAATAAAATGGAGATACTAATTGGAATAAAGAGGATAACTAACAATAACAGCTAACACACAATACTCAGACTGTAAGAGCTAACACACACACAACACTTACAATATGCCAGACACTGTTCTAAGCATTTTTCATATATTAACTCCTTTAATCTTCACAATATCCCTGTAAGGCCATCACTCCCATTTTATAGATGAGCAAACTGAGGCACAGAGAAATTAAGTGACTAGCCAAAGGTTACACGGTTAGTAAATAGTGAAGCCCAGGTTTGAGTCCAAGCAGTCAGTTCCAGGGTCCTTGCTTTAAACCACTGTCTCTCACGATACCCACCTCAAAAATGGTACAGAAATTCAATAAGTTAATTTAGGTAAAAAATTTCAAACTGTCTCCAGCACATAGTAAACACTCCTTCAGTGTTTAACTATTATCACCATCACTCCAGCCCTCAACCTACTTCCCAAATTCCCTGCATGCCGTGACTTTTCTCCTCATTTCCCAGGATTAAAACCTCAGGATCCTCTTTTAATACGTCTCCCTCTTTCATTCCCTAACTCGTCAGGTCCTTCTTACTCTTCCTTGAATGCTCTTAACGCATCTATTCTGCTTTTCCACTACCACCTTAGCCCAGTACTCTGCACCCTCACAACTGTATGAATTAATAGCAGTAACAAGACAAAGACCTTAACCGGTGCTCATGTACCAGGCATTCTTCAAGTTTATTAATTCATTTAAACCTTACTATAACCCTGTTTGTTCTCCAGGACTTCTACATCTGGGCTCTAACAGTGTCTAATTTCTTTAGCAGACCAGTCTTCCTGGAATACCAATTTCATCATGTGATGGGAACTTTAAATGTGTCTGGATTCACGTGTCCTGACACGTGTCCCTATCAGCTGATGTATGTGAGAGGAAAAGATGATGGGTGTTCCCTACTGGGGCAAAGAAGGATTTACAAGGCCCTGAAAATTAAAAATTCTAGCCTCGTCCAAAATCTCTCACAGAATCTAGTCTCAACTCAGCAGCCAAACATTAACAACTATACAACCTAGCCCCATGCTGCTCATTCAATCTTACCTCCAGTCAACAAAAACCCTCCAGAGTGGTTAAACAGGTCTCTTCATTGTTCCTGGAGTAAATAATGGTCATTATTATTATTATTTATATTATGTATAATAATAATATTATATATTATTATACATAATATAAATTATTATTATTATTAGACCTTATTCATACAGTTCCCCTCTGCCTCAAAAATCTGAGCACACTTCTCCTCCATCACGCCCAGACTAAACTAATCTCCCCTCTACACTGTGATAAAACAGCTGTCTTACCCCGCTCACTGGGGTCTATAATGATATATTCATCACCCGGCAAATGCCAATCACAACCCCAACCAGGCCCTGAGCAACTGGAAGGCAAGCACAGAGTCCCTCATTTCTCACCTTCCCCGTGAGTAGCACATGCCTCTACAAAGCACATGCACTTATTTGGCAAATGGAACACTAAATGAGTTACAGACAGTGTAGCCGAAATGACATGTAAACACCCTAATTCAGCCAACCGTATTTCCCTAACCAGCAAATACCTCAAGGTAACACGAGCAGTGGCAATAGTTTCATAGCAGTGTTATCACTGCACTCTCCAAGTCATTATCTTCCTTACTCCACAAAACTCTCCAGTGAAGTACCACTACTATACCTTTAAGTCAGCTGAGGTTTAAAGAAGTCGAGGGTTTTTACTCAGGATCACACAACTACTACACAGCAAAGGTGGAACCAGAGACCAGGCCGCTAGTCCAGCGCTCTTTCCAATGGTCTAATTCACCTTTTATCTCTTCTCCGTCCTTATCACCTAAGGAAGAGTTAAATAACTAAGAGGGGAAAGGAATCGGGTGAGAATACTTGGTAACAACAGATGTGGTAAATTAATGACTTGAACATTTGTCTGAAATGGCTTTTTTTTCTTTGACTCACCAAGGGTAATGACGATTTACAAGGCTGCATTTAAACCTCATAATCTTGCTGTACTGTGAAATAAAAATTTCCACCCAAACTTAAAACGGGTATCTTTCCGGCCTCCAGAGCTGGACACCACCTCCTCCACCCCACCCCCTCTGCACTTACAAAATCTTAGCTTAAGGCTGTTTCTTACCAAGAATAATTAAGGAAGTAAGCAACCTTCTGAGGTTGCTTAACCATCAAAGCAAACTGGCAGTCCTTGCTAAACGTTATAAACCATTAGTTTCCCCACACTTTACTGTTTCCATGTTATTTGCTAGATATTCCGATTTAACAGCGAATCACAAAGAACCTCAGTTCAGGGCAGTCTCAGCTCATGAATGGCCACATTGTTGGGTACTCTCCCTTCACGCTGAAAGTCAGAAATGGAAAGACGTGGAGATGGACCCAAACCTGGGCTCACTGCGCTGGCAGAGCCAAGGAAAACCGGGAAACGTACCAAAGACGCCTGCCTCCGCCTCCTCCGCAGACCTTCAGGCCACTGGAGGGGATGCGGGCAGCTCCCCCTCAGGGGATGCAGGTTTCAGCAGCCGCCAGCTCACCGCCGAAAGAGCGTCCTCGAGGTCTCCTCTGAGGCGAGGAGCTGGAGAAGGGGGCGTTCTTCCCACGGACCCTGGATCGGACCCCCGCCCCCGCCGCGCCACTCCACCCGGCACAACCCACTGCCCCAGGTGGAAGGCGCCGCGGCCTCGGGTACCACCCCCAATTCTCCAGGGAGGATACAGACGAGGCGGAAGGGAGGCAGCGGCTCCGAAACAAGCTGCAGCCGGAGCCTCCCAGAGCCTCCTCCGCACCTCTGCTCCGACTCACCCAGTTCTGCGCGTTATTGCTCAGCTTGACTTTCTTGCACAGGCTACCGGGAACCTCCATGGCTGCACAGCGCGCCGGTGCCCTCGTTCTCAGCGCCCAGAGAGTAGTCGGAGGATGGGAGGCCGGCGGGGGCGGGACGGGAAGGCGGGGTCTCCTCGCGACCGGGCTGGCACGCGCTGTCGTAGGCACGCGCTCGTGCTCGTGGCTCCGACTGAGCCGCGCCTCGGCCCCGCCTCCGAAATGGGTCCGGGGCAGAGGTGTGTGAGGTGGGGCGAAGCAAAGGACGAGAACCGGACGCAGTGGGCGGCAGCGGGGCTTCAGGGCGCGCACCGACGCGAGCACGCACGACGCTCCTCCCTCTTGATTCTGAAGAAAGGGGCGGGGCCTGAGAAGGTAGTCGTGGAACTTCCAGAGTCCTCCCCCGCTCGCCGCCTTGCGCTGCGCATGCGCAGAGGCAGGAAACGCGTCTCAGGCCTCGACCTGGAAGGACAAGGAAAGATACCAGGCCTCCAGCTCTTTGCGGGTTTGGCTGCCTGCTGCTGTTTAGTAGATGGCAGAAGGCATTGACGTGGTCTTCCAGCCCTCTGGTTTTTCCTCCATAAACCCGGCCACCAGTTTCCTATCCTCCATATCTGTGCCCTCCTCGCCCTGGCCACATTTAAAAAGGAATTTTCCAGCTTCGCAGAGGGAAGATTTGCTAAACAGCTCATTCTCCACACGTTCCACTTAGCTTTAAAATTCTGCTCAACGCACAGTTTCAAAAAAAAAAAAAAGTCAATACCCCATCCCTGGACATCAGTAATTAATATCTCTCTGGTTTTAGTGGTTATCTGCAAGGTGCCTCCTTCCCCACTTGCAGATGTCTTTTCAGGAGATTTCTGTCGGATTCTTCTCACCCGCTAAGCCAAAAAGGGGCTTCTATTAGCTTCTCAGGAAATCCTTAGAGGAATGAAATCCAGGCTGAGGGAGGGCCCTTGGTTACCACAGAGTAGAATGTCCATGTGTGGAGGACATTTTCAAATTCACCTAAGTATTCCATGGCTACTTCACAGGAGGATGGGCTGGGGATGGAGGGGAGCCTGCTCTAGGAGTTGTCTCCCCTTCCACCCCCAGTACCCTATGGGCCTTCCCATAGCTTGCCCCTGGCACCAAGATAGTTGTTTGAAGTACTTCTCCATAACGCAATGCCCTACCCTACAAATACACACCAATCCCTACGGCCTGACATTACTGCCTCTTTGCTGGAGGACAACAGGGAATGAAAAATGCCCACCAAACTAAGATGGTATCTTGAGACTGAGGAAGTGAGGCAGGTGGCTCCATGTAATCAATGGATCAGTTTATTATACAGTAACTTACAGGGTGAGATCATGGAGGACTATAATCCAGAAGCGTTTACAGCTGCATCCACACTGCTGAGGGAACATTGGGACAGTTTTATAGCTAACCTAGGGTATTGGAGTAGTGCTTAGAAACAGAAAGTGCATTCCTAAGTCAAGGACTATGAGTGGGTAACTAGTCTCCTGGGCACTGGGAATATGTCAGCAAAGGTCCTCATCATTGTCTGGGGACTAAGATAGCATAGAGGCCACTGGGTCCTAATGATTATTAAACAGTATCTATTAACTTCAAAGCCCTTGACGACAGAGAAGTGATTTACTGCAGAGTACAGTCCTGGGTAGGGTCAGTGGAAGGACAGGAGGAACTTCTACAGGCCCAAGTTGCCATCAGTTATGCTGACAGCCATACATTCTTTTTTTTTTTTTTTTTAATTTTTATTTTTGACTGCACTGGGTCTTCGTTGCTGTGCATGGGCTTTCTCTAGTTGTGGCGATCGGGGGCTACTCTTCGTTGAGGTGCGCGGGCTTCTCATTGCAGTGGCTTCTCTTGTTGCGGAGCAGGGGCTCTAGACGCGCAGGCTTCTGTAGTTGTGGTGCACGGGCTTAGTTGCTCTGCAGCATGTGGGATCTTCCCGGACCAGGGCTCGAACCCGTGTCCCCTGCATTGGCAGGCAGGTTCTTAACCACTGCGCCGCTAAGGAAGTCCCGACAGTCATACATTCTTAATAGCTAGCAGATCAGTCCCCTGTTTATTTCCCCCACTGCTACTGTGTTAATATTAGGCCTTTCCCATATCCAGGATGAATCACAACTAATCCCTGTTTCTGGGCATCCTATGCATCTGCTGCCCACACACTCCATTCTTAACATTGCTGTCAGCGTGTTATTTCTAAAACTTCAATCTTGTTACTTGACCTCAAACTGTCAATGGTTTCCTTGTAGCTTTTTCTTTGGGGATTCTTCATTTGCAGTCTGTATATAGAACTTAATTTCAGTATATTTCTGAACTCTGCCAATAACAGAATGAGCTTAGAAGAGGATCCAAAGCTTCAAATGAAAACACAGCACCACATTTGGAATCAGCCATTTCTCTAAGGAGTCCCAGGATTCCTGGTTTTCAGAAGGGAATGGTATTTAGATATCACAATCTGGGCTTCTAAGACTGTTTAGTGCTTCTGAGTCAGTCCATATTTCTGGACTTTTTCAGTGAAAGACTTTTTTCAGGTAAAATATATCATAAGTTTACCTTGATACTATCAATTCAAATGTATTATTTCAGACATCATTCATGCAAATGAGCCTGAAACATCCTGTCAAATCCAAAACAAGGAATTATCAAAAACCACTAGGATTATGTCAAAAGGACTCAGAAGCCAAACTGAAGAAGCTTTCCCCTGTCAAAATCACACAATTAGAGCACTAAAGGGATAATATCTATAAGGTATTGAAACAAATCAAATATGTTTAAATCTAAATGTTCATAATGATGACAATTTAAAAAGAACTAATTGTCACACTTTGAGGATGCTAATAAACCAACTCATTGTTTTGAAAACTTATAAATAAAAGGAAAGAATTAAGCATTTACCCTGGCTTCCATCACTAACTGTAAGTCAGGTAATGAAAAAGCTGATGAGAGGAAGTTTTTCTTTGTAGACATACAGCTAATAAATTAGGAAGGAAAGGTAGATTTTATAATGTCACCATTTTACAACTTTAAATGAAAAATGGATAAAGATAATGGTCCTCAATGGCTGCTAAATCATGAAAATAAAGAACATTAGAATTTTCCTGCTTCCTGATGAAGTATTAATGCCCCCCCAAAAGTTAAAACTGATCTTAATTAAGTCTTCACGTTTCATTATCAATTTATAGCTAATGCAGAGGAAAGAGGAAGATGTAAAATCACCATAGATGCAATCAGTCAAGTCCAAACTGTGGAAAACTACATCATAAATGACCTGATTCTTCAATAATTCAATTATAGGAAAAAATAAAGAAGAACTAAAGATTAAAAGATAACTTATGAGAACTATCAAGCAATTGAAATACATGAACTTATCTGAACACTGCTTCAAACAAAAAAACTTTTTAAATACAGGAAATTTAGAGAGTCCCTAGACTCTTGATATTAAAGACATTCTTTTGGCATGATAGTGTTGTTATTATATCTTTAAAGGAGTAATTTTAGAGAAACATATTGAAAGATTTAGCAATGAAATGGCAATGCCATAGGTATTCAGGAAACAAAATTGGTCTCCTGGAAATTAAAAACAAGATAGCAGGAGTGGAAGAAAAGGTGAAGAAGATATCTTTCAGAATGCAGAGCAAAAACCCCAAAAGATGAGAAATAGAGGAGAATTTTTAAAAAGAAAGAACAGTCTAGGAAATTTAAGATCCAAATATTAAGAGTTCCAAAAAGAGAAAACCCACCAGAGGAAATAACCAAGGAAATTATTCAACAAAATTTCCTGTAACTGAAGGACTTTAGACATTCATTGAATGTCCAGCTCAACAGATAAAAATCAAACACACAAAGCACAGCACTATGAAATTTCCAAACAGTGTTCCCCAGTGTTCTGAAATTGTTTGGAAATCCTACAAGCTTCCAAGGAGAAGATGGAGAGTTCACAAAGAAAGAATCAGGAGTATAAATGAATTGAAGCTATCAATAAACACACCAAGAGCTAGAAGACAAATGGAACAA
This sequence comes from Balaenoptera musculus, assembly GCF_009873245.2. Taxonomy (NCBI): domain Eukaryota; kingdom Metazoa; phylum Chordata; class Mammalia; order Artiodactyla; family Balaenopteridae; genus Balaenoptera; species Balaenoptera musculus. Next base: position 108,577,693 of record NC_045789.1, read on the forward strand.
TAGCTTCAGAGCTCTAAAAGAAAAGTATTTCCGCAAAGGAAAAAGAAAAATATTTCCAATTTAGAATCTAGAATTATCATACACCCTCTCTTAAAGAAATATTAGAGGATACGCTTCACCTAAATAGAAAGAGAAAAACATGGCATCCGGAGAATAGGAGTTCCCACACAGGAAACAACTGGAGGGAATTCTAGTGAAGGGAGATCCCAGGATGACAGCAGTATACCAAGTCTAGAAGATAATCATTCAGAAGCCTCTCCAAGAAGTCAGGAAGCCCTTGGAGAGCCCTGTTTAAGAAGATGAAATTGATAGAGCATTTGCCGGGAATGACCATACTGAAAATAATTTAAGTAGGTGACAGAGTTTGGGATTAAATTAGTGATAACTACTTAGAAAACTAAGTCATCAAAAAGGATACATTGGGAATTCCCTAGTGGCACAGCGGATAAACTCCACACTCCCAATGCAGGAGGCCTGGGTTCGATCCCTGGTCAGGGAACTAGATCCCACATGCATGCCGCAACTAAGAGTTCGCATGCCACAACTAAGGAGCCTGCAAACTGCAACTAAGGACCCCAACTACTGCAACTAAGGAGCCCACGTGCTGCAACAAAGGAGCCCACCTGCCGCAACTAAGACCCCATGCAACCAAGACCCCATGCAACCAAATAAATAAACAAAATTTTTTTTTTTTTAAAAAAGGATACATTTATCGCACCCTTTCTGTACAAACTGTATTTCAGGGTAATCAAATAGTTGATACGGGAAAGTTCAGACTGACAGAATTTTAGCTAATAAATGCAGAAGGAAAGTTGGCATTTAAAAATAACCATTTTAAACAACTGACGAGGGAATTCCCTGGCTGTGCAGTGGTTAGGACTTGGAGTTTCCACTGCAGAGGGCACGGGTTCGATCCCTGGTTTGGGAAATGAGATCCCGCGCTGTATGGCACGGCCAAAAATACATCTGAGGGGGTAATTGATATAGGCAATAACCATTAACGACTGATAAAAGTATTAGGTGAAAGGTAGTGTGATGGCTAATTTTGTGTCAACTTGACTGGGTCATGGGGTGCCCAGATATTTGGTTAAACATTATTCTGGTTGTGTCTGTGTTTCTGGATGAGATTAACATTTGAATCAGTAGACTGAGTAAAGTAGCTTGCCCCCCTAATGTGGTGGTCTTCATTCAATCAGCTGAAGGTCTGAGTAGAGCAAAAAGGTGACTATTCCACAAGTAAGAGGGAACTCCTCCTGCCTTACTTCCTGGAGCTGAGGCATTGGTCTTTTCCTGCCTTCAGAACTGAACTGAAATGTTGGCTCTTGGGTCTCGAACTTGCTGTCTTTCATACTGGAATATACACCATCAGCTCTCCTGGGTCTCCAGCTTGCTGACTGCAGATCTTAGGACTTCTCAGCATCCACGATCACATGAGCCAATTCCTATCTATCTATTTATCTATCCTATTGGTTCTGTTTCTCTAGAGAACCCTGACTAATACAGGTAGGAAAGGGAATTTTATAATGGACACATCAGGCTGACACCACCTGCGTCCACTTGTTAATCTTAGCATCTCTAAAACTGGGACAGCAGATATCATGTACCTTAAAATGTGATGTAACAGGAAATACTCAGCACTATTGTTTTAGTTTGGGTTGTTGAAGAAGCAGGCATGGAAAGAAGGATTCGAGTACAAGTCATTTATTTGGGAGGTGATCCCAGGAAACTCCATTAGTGGAGTGATACAGGAGCAAGAAGGAAGTCAATAAAGAGTGTGCTATCAAGCAGCCATGGTGGGTAACTGGAGCTAAATCCCACCAGGGAACTCTGAGAAACAGTGTAGAGCATGTCCTTCAGAGTATCTCACCTGAGGGAGAGAACTAGGGCATTGATACAACTCCCTTCAGTCATTACTCAAGGACTACTCCCAGGAAGTGTTCATTCTCTGGTACTTTTGGATTGCAATGCACATCTATAGAGAGGGCACTAGTCCCAAAGAAAGCCCTCATGCAAAGAGATGGCAGTAAGGGCAAAGTGGATGTGGACGGGCACCAGAAGTGTTTACCAGAGCCACTTATGAAGTATTCTTTTTTTAAAAAAAAGCATATTTCTATACTATTTCTTTTTTATGTAAGAGCACTTTTTTTTAAGATGAGAAAAAACAAAGAATTTTTCAAAGAAAACCACACAAACCCACTTTAAAACAAAAAAAAAAAGAAGCGAAAAAAAGAAAAAGAAAAGAAACTGTCTCCAGAGGAAAAATATCATCCTGGAAAGGAAGGCTAATAATAGTTTTACTACATGGCTCTGCTCTAAATCACACATATTTAGTCATAATAATGTAAACTATGAATATAAACCTTAACAAGATCGCGGTATGACTAGCTGGAGAGTTTGAGGGGATACAATGAGTGTGTGTGTGTTGGTGGGTGGGTGGGTGTGTGAGATGATAATAGGAGAGGAAAGAGATAAATCCTCATTTTCCATAGTGAGAGAACAAGAGATATTGTCTAAAACATAAAGACCAAGAATAGCAATACACCCATTGTTTCAAGATATGGAGATATATACCAAGAGAATTTGCTAAAAGACTTAAGAGTGGTTGCCTCCAGGGAAGGAAAATTGCTCTCTGTTTTAAAATTCCTTATTGAATTATTTGACTGTAAACTATTTGGATATTATCATTTTGACACACATACAAAAAAACGTTTTTTGGAAAGAGTGAATTAGAAGTCAAATGAAGTTAGCATGTGAGAACAACCCTGAAGATGTTTGGCTTGAAAAAAGGAGCAGAGATATGGGACATAGTTGAAGGATAATACAGAATCAAGATAGGATAGTTTACAAAGAAAGGAGAAAAACTAGAGTAAATTGTATGCTGATGAGAAAGATCCAACAGAGAGAGAGGGTAACTGATGGATGGAGGTCCTTGCGGCTGAGAATCCAGAGCATAAGTAAAGATGGGCCTTTAATGGGCAGTAAGTAATTCCTGCAAAATAAAGTAAAAAGAGAGGATGTGCACAGATGCCAGTCCATTTGTATAGGTAGTAGAAAGATGAGGGAATTTCCATTGAAGGTTTTTATTTTCTCATTTAGTATGAAGCAAGGCCATTAGTGAGAGAAGACCATACTTTGAGAACTATTGCTCTGAATAATGGATGGGCATTCCTAAATATCTATAACTAAGTAATTAACCTTAGGCATTAAGATCTCTCTCGTAATTTAACTGTATATTTCAAACATAATAAAAATTGAAAAGAAAAAATTAAATGTTTTAAGCTAAACTGAGGAGCTATAAAAATTAGGAAACCCAGAGCAACGTGTATTTTAACCCTTTGGGTACACAGGTATTCTCAGTAAGAGAATAATAGTTAGGTAAGTAAGCTTGGTAATATTGTAAGTCATTCACCTTGGTAATATTGGAGCATCAGTCTCAGAAGTTCACCTGGAAGAATTAAAAAGATGCCACACAAGCCAGAGATAAATGGTCATTAGGATCTCATTCACCTCCACACTCCCTCATTAAATCCCCACCAGCTGAGAAACTGGTGTGATAGTTTGGAAGCAGTCACGGATATTTGGTTTCCACCTGGAAGGAATCACCATCGATTCAGGAAAGTTCCCTTCAAGTCTCTGGGACTTGCCAGAAGATTTCTAAGTCAGTCTGTAGAGAAAATGACCCCTCTAGTCAAGGTGGTTCCATTTTCCACATTTTATGTGTGAAGATATATGAAGATACGTAAAGGCATATCTTCTCCACTAGGGGGATTTGATTGAATAAAGAAACAGGACTGAAAGAATCCTTGAAGCATCACTTAATTTCATCTGCAGCATTTCCTTCTGGTTAACATTGTCTTTTTTTTCCTTAGAAAAAAGCCCCCAAATAGTGAATTGCATAAGACCAGTTACTAAAAAAAATATTATATTTTAAAATTATGGCTCATTCAGAATTCAAAGGAGATCTTCAGAGTGACTGGAAATAACTTGCTAGAAATCTACGTTTTCTACTTTGCCCATATGACCTTGGGGAAATCACAGGACTTCTGGGGATGGGGGTTGGGCAGTTGGATACATTTATCTAAAAGGATTCTTCCTCTAAAATTATTCTAGGTTCTTAATTTGTGTGTCATCTATACCTGTAAATAATAATTTAATCAAAACCACAAACTGTCTTTAAGTACCTTACTATATGTAAAGCATTGTGTTAATAATTTCCGTGTGTTAAAGTAGCTAAGTAGTAAGTAATAGGATACATCACCAAACACAGCACATATTCTTCTCTCTACATTCTTTCACCGTAATTATTGAGATTCATCCATGTTGCTGTGTGTATCAATAGTTCATTCCATTTTATTGATGGTTAATATTTCATTGTATGTTGTTATGACTTGATCAAATCACATTTGTGAAGTGGAGTATAGGGTGCTGGATGGTGAGCTGTGGCTCCACTACCGACAAGAGAAATTGAAAGAGAGAAGTTTATCACTCACAGACCCTGAACAAAGTACATGGCACACCTTGAGGGGCCGCATTGGGAGATCAAAGCAGGGTGCAGGCAGAGAGAGAGGCAGGACCTGGGGCACATGCCTTTATTAGGGTCTGTGGGTGAGTGCTTTGGGGCTAATGCTGTATTGTATTGGTTAATTCAAACCAAAATTAATGCGGCTTTGGTAAGCCCTATGAGGGGGTCTTATTTAAGAGGCACACAAGGAAAGGTCTTGGGAGGCAGGGAAGACTTGATCACAGGGGCTGTTGGGGGAGTCATCTCAGGAAACCTCACTTGCTTGTGAATCTGCAGGCTATTTTCTAGGGCATATACTTGCATGATTGAGCTAGTGTCAGTTTAAGTCCCCTCTCCCCCCAAAGCCTCTTAGCCACACAAAATAATGCTGAAACAGCAATACCAATTGAGTAACTTAGCTAAACTCTCAACACATGGATACACCATGATTTGTTTATTCGTCTGTTGATGAATGTTTGGGTAATTCCAGTTTTGGGCTTTTGCAAATAAAGCTGCCATGAACATTCATATACAAGTCTTTGTGTGGACATATGCTTTCTTTCCCCCTGGGTAAATACTTAGGAGAGGAATGGCTGAGCCATATGGTAGGTATATGTTTAATTTTTTGAAAAACTGCCAAAACCATTTTCCAAAGTGAATGTACAATTTCACATTCCTGCCAGCAGTGTATGAGAGTTGTAGTTGTTCCACATCTTTGCCAACACTTGGAATGGCTGGTCTTCTCAATTTTAGTCATGATTGTAGTACGCAATGGTGTCTCATTGTGGTTTTAATTCTGCTTCCCTAATGTCTAATGATGTTGAATGTCTTTTCATGTGCTTATTTGCTATTTGTACATCTTCCTTGGTTAAGGGTTTGATCAGATCTTTTGCCCATTTTCTAACTGAATTGTTTGTTCTCCTGTTACTGAGAATAATATATATATATATATATTCCATCTCAAACATTTTACTTTTCATCTCTAGAAGTTCAACACGGGTCTTTGTAAAAAAAATATGTCTTCCATGCCTCCATTTAACATGAGAAGTCTTTCCTCTACCTGTTTGAATGTATGTAATGTAACTTTAATATCCTCATATACTAATTCTATTATTTGTGTTTACACCTTTTTGTATTGATTCATTTTTTTCTCATGATGTGTCATAGCTTCCTCCTTTCCCCCACTTCTTCCCTCCTCCTTATTAGACCCCTGATAGTGTGAATTTTACCTTGTTGAATGCTGCATATTTTTGTATTCCTATAAATATTCTTGAGTTTTATCCTGGGTCACAGTTAAGTTACTTGGAAACAGTTCGATACTTTCAAGTCTTGCTTTTAGCATCATTAGGTGGTACCCAAGCAGCCTTTAGTCTATGACTAAGTGTGCCCTACCACTCAGAACATGATTTTGGATACTTTGCCCAAAGCCAAGTTTTTCTACTCTAGTCAGTGGGAACGCTATCTATTTCTGCTGGTGTGAGCTCCCGGCATTTTCCCCTGTGCTCCTTTTGGGCGGTGTTTTTCTCTGTCCTACGTTAGTGTCCTCACTTGCCTCTGCTCAGGTGGACATTCTGCCATCTCTGGAGCTTTCTCTGTGGTAACTGTCTCCTCTCCTGCACTCCACTGTGTCTCTCTGATTCCCAGCTCCATCTCCTTAACTCAGGGGGACTCCTGGTCTCTGCTTGGGTTCCCCCTTCCTTCCACGGTAAGGTAAATGTTAACAACAGGGAAAACTGGGTGTGGGGTATTTGTGAACTCTCTGTACCATCTACTTAATTTTTCTGTAAATGTAAAATTGTTCTAAAAATAGAGACTATATTTTTAAAAATAAAAGAATCCTGACACCCTAGAGCAAACATGTTTCTCTCTTGTGCTAAATCCCCAAAACTCACCATCCACTGAGCCTGTTCAGACAACAGCAGTAAAATTTCGTTTACTCCTGGGGTCTCGACTTAATTTCTTCTCCCTCATGTAAATTGCACTGTAGCCTCAAAACTCTCTCCAGGTAGTAAGCTGAGGCAATTGTAGGGCTTACCTTGTTTATTTCCCCATCTCACTGCCCTGCATTGCCTGGTATCTAATGTCTGAAAATCAGTGTTTCACGTATTATTTTGTTGGGTTTTTTACCTGTTTCAGGTGAGATAGTATGTCCAATCTCTGACACTTTATCTGCCCAGAAGTAGAAGTTACTTTTTATGTGGTTACTGTTATAGTCATAACTTCTTTGCTTTCTTGTTTGTTTCCCCATTTAAATGTACATCTCTAGATAGTGTAATTAATTCTTACCAATTTCAAAAGTATGATATGTCTTTAAGACTATTTTAATCTGTAAATTTACTTCTCCTTCCTTTTCATTTCTTCACAGCATCACTAAAGGGAAGTGGGTGCTGAACTAAGTAAATTTGGAAGAGTGGGATCTGTAAAACCAAACGCAAAAGGAACTTCACATAAGCACTGTACTCTAGTTGATAAAGTCATTCCCATGAGTGTACTGGTTAACAATTCTGATGCTACTGTACATGTACAATGGAATTGAACAATTAAGTAAATGGATGGCACAGAGTGGGAGCCAACTTTCTCACTGTTGGAGTGGGATTCAGATAAGCAAGGGGTAGGGGTTGAGGAGAGGCTAGAATGATTCATTTGGTAGTGGATTAGAATTGCAGACACTCGTAAGAAGTCATGTGTAGATTATTATAGATGCAGATGATTACATATAGAAATATTTATTGATATGTGTATATATGTAAGCGATATGCACATGTATATTTCTTTGCTCTGTCGGCTGAGGAGACTCAAAAGAAACAATGCCCCACTCATACTAACAAGTATACCTAATGCCCAGATCTTGGTTTCTAATGCCACTTCCAATAACTAACCGGGATTCCTTGGAGTAATTGCTGATTTTAGGACTAGCTAAGAAATAAACGAGATGAGCCTGGGACATCTCGTAGTGTCAGAAAGTAAGGAAGTACAAAAACCAACAACAAAACAAAACAGAATATAACAAAATACCACATTCATGTGGTTCTGTCAAAGGAGCACAAGAGCCAAATGAGAGTTGCCAATGGCCAAAGCTGGAACAACTTGGGCAACAAAATAAAGTAGTATTGAATTATCACAAGTATAAAATAAATATCTGTGAGTCCATATTGATATAAATAAATGATTTAATGAATAAATAAATGGGAGAAGAGACAAGTCTCCCATGGAGAAGAATTCCAAATAACTTATGTAGATACTTTACCCTCAAGGAGAGGGACCATAAATCTCCACTCCTTAAATATGGGCTGTGCACACTTCCTTCCAAATGTACATTATGGAAACGGAGAGAAAAAGAGCAACTCTACAGTAAATAAACTTCACAAGCACTACCTCAACCAGGTAATCAAGATCGACATCAACAGCGATAAGTCATGTTGATGGTATGCAGTCTTAATGCGATGTGATGAAAATAACACTTTACCTCTGTGATCTTCCTTCAAAAACCCATGGCTGCAGTCGAATCATGAGGAATACATCAGACAAATACCAACAGAGGAATAACCTACAAAATACCTGATCGGTACTCAAAACTCTCAAGATCATCAGAAACAAGGTAAGTCTGAGAAACTGTCACAGCCAGGAGGCGCCTAAGGAGACATGACAACTAAATGCAATGTGATATCCTGGATGGGAACCTGGAGCATAGAAAGGAATTAAGTAAAAGCTAAGAAAATCTGAATAAATTGTGGACTTTGGTTAATAATAATATATCAGTATTTGTTCATTAAGTGTTTCTTCTGTAGCTATTAACCAAAGAGTTTCCCACAACAGTTGAAAAAACTTCCTGAGCAATTTGTGTGCCAGCCTACCCTACCATTCTTCCTATTATTGGCGCCACTAGTAGCAGTTCCCACTGTGTTTACAGGCTTCTGAAGAGTACGTGTCATAGTGGCACTTCTTCCTTGAGTAGATAATTGAATAGAGTGTTTTCTCATTCTGAATAAGAGAGCATTGGGCCTCCCTGACATCATGTATTAGACTACATGTATTACATGTATTAGATAGTAAGAAATAGGGACATAGTTGGGCTACCACAGTTAATGGGGTTTTATTCTAAAGATGGGGGAAGAAAGGGAAATAGGAAGTGTTTTCAGCAGCCACAAAACCAGGATCATGAAGAAACAGCAACCTAGGGTTGCATACAATGGAAACTCATGTGTTCTCTGCTTCTGCTTCTACTGCTTCTACCCCTGCCAACTAACTGACTGATTTTCCCACATTCAAACTACCCAAGTGACAGGATCTAATTTGCTCTGCCTATCACAATCCAATTTAGACTACTTTTGGTGAAAGCTCTTGTGCCAGACTATCTTTCAAGTTGCTGGCCAGCCTGTAGACAAGTGCCTTTGGGTCAGGTGCCCATGCGAGTCTAGTCACCTACAACCAGGAGATGGGGTCATACTAAAGTACAACAATTAATTCATTAGGAAACACCTAGATGGGGGCTGTAGATCAGGAGGAAACTCAGAATCACATACTCCTTTCACAAACTTCCTTCCTGGAAACACCAATTCTTTGTAATGTACGTGTATGTTTTATGAAAAAGGGATAAATCTCATTCAACAAATATTTATAAGTGATTACTAAGTGCCAGGCACAGTCCTATGCACGTAAATGTTTGGGAAATGCCAGGTTAAACAAAGTAAATATATTTTTATACTGCAAAATCCTTACTGTTTTTAGTAAGCCATTATAAACCCAAGAGGAGGGCTATCATTTCTACTGCCTCCCAAATTATTAACCTAACTGCTCTTTTTCTGAAAGGCATTTCTTAAGCCTCAGATAACACAAAGGATACATCCGGAGAAATACTCAGTTTTACCCTTGAGGATCCAGGAAATGATGTCATCAAGGGACACATGGACCGAAGTAGCTAAACTCCACAAGGTACCTCCTCTCCCATGAGGAACTGCTCATCCTGGTATTCACACCCTGTGTACTTCTCTCCCACCCTGAATTCATGCTGACCCTGTGACTTACTTTAGCCAACAGAATGTGGCAGAAGCGACCGTGTATCTGTTCCAGGCTTACACCTGACAACTTAAGGAGTCTAGCTACTTTGCCAGAAGAACGAGAGAGAGGCCACATGGAGAAAGAGAGGTTCTAATGCTATCTGGAGAAGACCAAGGAACGCAGCCAGCAGGGGGAACCAAAGCCCCAAATATCTGACCATAAGAGAGCCATTCCAGTAAGACCCATCGTTCAATCCATCCTAGCTCAAGGGACAAATGTGAGTGAAGCAGCCAGCCTGGACGGTCCAGTCCAGTCCAAGTAGTGAAATCAACAAGCCATAGCCAAATCCCAATCCACGAACTGTGTGTTATGTGAGGCATAACCAAGTTGTGGTTGTTTTAAGCCAATAAGTTTTGAAGTAATTTTTTTAAACAACAGTAGGTTAACAGAAAGTATATTAACTGTTTTGGAAAAAGTATTGCATAAACTTAATATATCGTGCCTAAACTATATTTATAAACACGTGTCTGCTTCAGAAATGACCCACTTTAGAGGAAATACATTAGATATTTACTTACAAATACTTAAATAATTTCACTGTTTACTACAATCATTTGCCTTCAGTTACTTTTGAAAATAACCACTTTATTAGTAAAAATTACAAATCAAATAAAGGAAGTTATGAAATATTTAATCACAGAGAAGCCAATTTAATTATGCGTATTTCTTACAGTAAACAAAACTAAAATACTTTCATACAGTAAGGAACTATGCAAAAATTGGATTGAACCTGAGACATCCATTAGTTTATAATAGGCAAATCTAATTTACAAGAATATCTGCTTGTTTTAGGTTGCAACAAATATCAATAGCAATTAGGAAATTATAAATTCATAACATAAAAACAAGGTCCTAATTTCAGTGAGGGAACATTATCCTGTTATTTACAAGCTTGGGGATACTCAGGATTTGCCCTAAGACGATGAAATGTTAAACACAGTTCTCTTTCTTTCCTCCTCCTCCTCCTTTCCCCTTCCCTTCCGCCCAGCCTTCCCCTCACCCCTAGTTCTTTTCTCCCCGGACGTCCAGAATACTAGGTAGGTCACACTGGTCTGAGTTTTTGTGAGGTGGTGTTCTGAGAAACCCACAGGTTCATTTCACACAAGCCAGTCAGAAGCCCATGTTGTGTTACTATGTTGTAATACTGAAAAATCGTCCCCATTTTAGGATTTGCCCCTTTCTAGGTTGAGCAATCTAGCAACATAAGATGCACAGGATCTCAAATCAAGCTCTTCACTCCTTCCATAAAAGCTATATTCTTGGTTAACTTTATTGGACATGACTTCCAGAGAGTCACACAAAAATTATTCCACTTGGATATTTTAGTACATGAAATTCATGAAAGCAAGAGTTGTAGAACAAGAATTCCAATATTTAAAAGTAAATTTTTATTTTGGAATTATAAGAACACATTTCAAGATAATGTGAAAAGACACACTAATAACATTAAGTCCAATAAAACACAAAGTTAATGTTGTTAAAAGAAAAGGTAGAAGAAAGGAAGGCATGGAGCCTCAAAGACAAAGCTTCTGCTCTTCAAACCAATGTGTCATAGTGTTTGCTATGGACTTGATATTTGTGTGTCCCCCACCCCCAAATTCATATTTTGAATCCAAACTCCAAAGTGATGGTATTAGGAGGGAGGGCCTTTCTTTGGGAGGTAATTAGGTCATAAGGGTAGTCAACTTTAAAAACATAATAGCCAGTTATATTACCAGCAAAACTGAGTTTATTCAGAAATAGCAGAGGAATTGCAATCCAGGATACGTGAACCATGGCAGACCACAGGCAAATCCAGAGAACAGGGAAGGGGAACTTGCCTTTATAGGGGAAAGGTGGGAGTTGGGAGGGGCTGTGGTAACCAAAGAGTCCATTGGAGTCCAAAGTATGGAGGCTTTTTATTCGTTGGGCTGCCACTGTCTCAGATTGGCTGGGCTGTCATGGGGCAGAGAGTTTTCTTCTTCCTACTGGATGGTAGAGGCACCTTCCTGTTGGAAATATAGGCAGAAGTCTCTGCCTAGTTGAAGTGATTGATGATGTATGGCAGGATGTGAGAGCTCCCCCTACAGGCCTGTCCTGACTCCAGTTTTAGCTGAGGTTCCTCAATTAATTCCACAGGTGGAACCCTCCTGAATGGGATATAAAAGAGACCCCAGAGAGATCCCTAGCCCTTTCAAATATGTGAGGACACAGTGAGAAGACACCAGCTATGAACCAGGAAGAGGGCTCTCATCAGAACTCAACCCTGCTGGCGCCTTAATCTTAGACTTCCCAGCCTCCATACGTAACTGTAAGAAATAAATGTCTGTTTTTTATAAGCCACCCAGTCTGGGGAATTCTGTTACAACCAACTGAACAGACTAAGACAGTGCTTATGTCTATAGTTTCTCCAGGGCACTCATTTATGTCTCATTTCGTAATTTATGCAGAAACACAACTTGAGAACTAGATTCTTGATATATCTAGGTACAGTAACTTTAATGAACTATTTCCTCCAAAGTAAATTTAGATTTAAATTAGTGATACTGATCTGTTTCCTTCAATACAACAGCTGCTCTTAAGATAAGTACAGTGGGATCTGATTTATGATTAGAAGAGGAAGGACAGTTAAAACTAGGCACTGAAAGCTAAAAGATGAAACAAAGTAAAGCAGGGTACTATTGTTACTTGATAGCGCTCATAAATTCTTACAGGAGACAGAGAGATGAAAGTCTGCCTGAACTTACAGTACTCCTCTATTAAATGTGTGTGTACATCCCAGCATTTCACCTGGAAGAGTCAGATGTAGGAAAGAAATTGAAAGGTCAAACCTGAGGAGAGTGAAGCCAGCATGTTAAAAAGAAACAAAATTAATGCAGCTAAACTTATGCTGACCTCCAAACACTGGGATGCAAGAAACAGCAAAATAATTCTCTGTTGCATTCAAGAGAAAACCTAGAGCAAAAAAAATATAGAAAAATATATGCAAGTATATTTTCTCTCTCATCAAATCCTAAGAAGGTCATTTTATCTAAAGAGAAAGAAACCAAGATGAATAAAATCTTTGATATATTTACTCCATTTTTTCCTTACTCTGTGTGTGTTTGTGTGTGCATGTGCATGTGTGGTATATACACACATATAAAAACAAGGCCAAGTTTTTTTTTATTTGGACATCAAATTAGAGGTACTATAAATGTTTGTTAATCAGAATTATTAGAGGAAAATCTGTAGTAATTAACTATTTTATTTAACCAATAAAATGAGTCAAGAGTCTTTTGGTTGCAAGTGACTGAAGACATTCAAATGGATTTAAGCGGAAAGTGACCTTACTGGCGTAAGGAACTGAGAAGTCCAGAGGCAGTGCAAGCTTCAAGCACAGCTGGTTCTAGGTACTCAAGGGATATTAGGACTGTGTCTATTTACCTCTTGTCTCTACTTTCCACTGTGTCGATTTTACTCTCAGGAAAGTGCTCATCAAGGAGTATCAGTTTAGTCAACAGCAGCTCCAGGCTTGTGTCCTAGCCTAGCAACCACAGCAGAAAGAGAGGAGCCAGGAGATGCAAGTCTGTCGTTCTAGGAAACATCCTTAGACTGAGTCTCATTAGTCTGTCCCAGACAATTTTCCTGCCTATTCTAGAACTAGAACACGGCTGGGGAGGAGGGCTGGTATGTGTATGTTCTGATTGGCCAAACTGAGCCTAAGTCTTCTGGAACTTGGGCAGGAGCGGCAGAGTAGGGGATGTTATCCCCACAGAAACTATAGGGAAAGACGGGGGAAGGGATGATTCACTGAGGAAAACTGGGGATTCTTTGACCAGCATAAGGAAGAATAACTACTTGGCAAACAACAACTTCATATCAACGTGTTTAATTTCTTTCTTTCTTTCAAAGGTAGACAGCAAGGTGGGGTGAGGGGTCCAGCTATTTGTGTTCGATAGTCATTTGATTTCTAGACAAGGGAGAGTTTTTATCCAATGAAAATAAAAATAAATTCAAGAAGAGTTTAAGAACTATGGAAATGACAACTAGGTCTCAGAGAAATGTAGCAACAGAGCAGCTGGTCAAAGACTCGTACTACTGAGGTTTTCAAATGGATTCCCTTTATGTGCTTTTTCTGGTTTACCACCACCCTTTCCCTGTCTAGAGAATTTCCTGCCTTTTGATCCACCTCCACACGGCAGGAGTCAGAAAACTCACTCTCCCAACTCACTCACAGCTAGGCTGCAGGCACAGAACCTAGGCTCCCCGAATCGCACACACCCACTCGAGACGTCAGACCACAAATGAGCTACATGGCAAGACAGGGCTGCAGGAAATCCATTTTGGGGGCAAAGGTAGCCTCTGAGACGTTATCTTCCATGGTCAGAAGGTGGAAGTCCTGACATCTCATGTCCACAGTGAGTGGTGTGTAATGCAGTGTCTGGTTTCATTGGAGCCTTTACTGGCACAATCTCTCAACCTGGTTTGGGCATTGTTTCTGACTGCATGGCCTCCAAACCTGGCTCTCTAGTTCTCCAAAGATTCTCTGAGCTATCTAATATTCCTTAGGAAATGTCTTTTTTTTTTTTTTCTCCTTAAACATGTATGTACTAAAACATGTATGCACTAAAGTTTATCAAGAACATAGCACAGATGTAAAAGGGAAAACTGAGCAATTGTTAGATGAGTTTATCAGTTCAAACACCAGATCCAGATAATAAAAATAATAAAATTTTGTCAGCATTATTTGGATAGTTGACTAAACTTTCTATCTAATGTTATATGGTGACCCCAGACCAAGTTCTGTACTTATTTTAGATGGAAGTGTATAGCATGTGTGTTAAGAGCATGGATATTGGAACCAGCCTCTTGGTTTAGAAAAATCAAATGACAAAGTATTGCCACTTACCAGCTTTGTAACCTTTCTGTAACTCAATTTTCTCATCTTTAAAATGGGGGTAACAGAGTAATTACAGAAGTCAAATATGTATTACATGCAAAGCATTTAGAATATCTGGTACTCACTAAATACTAAATAAATGGTAACTTTTTATTATCTAAAACAAAAATCCTTCAAAAGTTGTAAACATCTAATACATTTTATTTTTTAAATTTCCCATTTAATACATTTCAAAGACTAATTTCACTATTTTTCTACTGCTTCAAAGATTTGACCCTCAGCCTTCTCACATTCTTTATTCTCCCTAAAGAGTCCTGGGCATTTGCCATTTTCTCTTTCCATTATCTATCCTCATTCACTGTGGTCCTCACACGTATGTACACACATCTTTAGCAACCTCCTCCTTTCTTTCCTTAATTTTAAAACATTCTCAGTTACCTCAGGAAACTCTCTCTTGATCTCTGGCTCCAATTTCAAAGAGTCAAGATCTTAACTACAATTTTTAATAAATAGTTCTTTATTGGAGTATAACTGCTTCACAATACCGTGTTAGTTTCTGTTGCACAACAAAGCGAATCAGCCATATGCATGCACACGTCCCCATATCCCCTCCCTCTTGAGCCTCCCTCCCATCTTCCCTATCCCACTCCTCTAGGTCATCGCAAAGCACCGAGCCGATCTCCCTGTGCTATGCTGCTGCTTCCCACCAGCCAACTATTTTACATTCAGCAGTGCATATATGTCAATGCCACTCTCACTTCCCCCCAGCTTCGCCCTCCCACCCCATGTCATCAAGTCCATTCTCTGTGTCTACCTCTTTATTCCTGCCCTGCAACTAGTTTCATCAGTACCATTTTTTTTTTTTTAGATTCCATATATATGCATTAGCATACAGTATTTGTTTTTCTCTTTCTGACTTAACTTCATCCTGTATGACAGACACTAGGTCCATCCACCTCACTACAAATAACTCAATTTCATTTCTTTGTATGGCTGAGAAATATTCCTTTGTATATATGTGCCACATCTTCTTTATCCATTCATCTGTTGATAGACATTTAGGTTGCTTCCATGTCCCGGGTATTGTAAATAGTGCTGCAGTGAGCATTGTGGTACACGTCTCTTTTTGAATTATGGTTTTCTCAGGGTATATGCCCAGTAGTGGGATTGCTGGGTCATATGGTAGTTCTACTTTTAGTTTTTTTTAAGGAACCTCCATACTGTTTTCCACAGTGGCTGTATCAATTTACATTTCCACCAACAGTGTAGGAGGGTTCCCTTTTCACCACATCCTTTCCAGCATTTACTGTTTGTAGATTTTTTGATAATGGCCATTCTGACCTGCGTGAGGTGATACCTCGTTGTAGTTTCGATTTACATTTCTCTAATAATTAGTGATGTTGAGCATCTTTTCATGCACCTCTTGGCCATCTGTATGTCTTCCTTGGTGAAATGTCTATTTAGGTCTTCTGCCCATTTTTTAACTGGATTGTTTGTTTTTTTGATATTGAGCTCCATGAACTGTTTGTATATTTTGGAGATTAATCCTTTTTCTGTTGTTTCATTTGCAAATATTTTCTCCCATTCTGAGGGTTGTCTTTTTGTCTTGTTTATGGTTTCCTTTGCTGTGCAAAAGCTCTTAAGTTTAATTAAGTCCCATTTGTTTATTTTTGTGTTTATTTCTGTTACTCTAGGAGGTGGGTCAAAAAAGATCTTGCTGTGGTTTATGTCAAGAGTGTTTTTCCTATGTTTTCCTCTAACTACATTTTGAAATAATCTGTTTAGGTTACACTAATTTTGTGGGACCAATTCTAAAAGTGAACACTAGATGGCAACATTCTTAAACTGTGCTGTTTTCCCAAGAAACAGTTTCTGACAATGGCAAATGTTGAGAGCCTCAAAATGGGACTGCATGATTCTTTAATTTCTTAAACTTTTGTTTGTTTGTTGTAAAAATCAAATAAGACTTTGGATCTCTCCATAAAGGATCCCTATAGTGGCTCATTCTTGAAAATAAAGTATTCCTTTTTATATCTTGCATGATCATTAATCTCTACCTTTAAAAAAATTTTTTTTAATTTTGTTTTTTTTCCTTAAAATAACACAAATATAAGTTGTGTCCATTTATTCATTATACCATATGATGCTTATGGCATATTAAATAGATTTAATTCTTTGTTATATCTAATATATTTTTTATTTAATTTTATAGCCATCCAGAAATGATATTTTATATAATATACATAACAGAAGAATATATGCTTTTTTTTCTTTCTCCATGTTATCCTTATGGAAATTTGAGCTCAGGAACTGTAAAATAATAGCTGAGAATTTCCTGATAGTGAGGATGAAGGAGAGCAGAGGTATGTTTTCTTTGAAAAGGGAATTGTATAACTCTCTTAAATTTCCTTAGGAAATTAAAATGTTAACTGGGAAATTATCTCTGGTAAAATGAAAAATTTATTAAATAAAAATACATGTTATTGTGGTTAAGGCAAGGAGCTTTTAATACAAAAGGTCATTTATGACTCCAAGATAAAAATAGACAAAGAATATGAAAAATAAACTAGAGAAGAAATGCAAAAAGCCAGGTACTACATGAAAAAACTTGAAAATCACTAGCATTAAAAAAAGCAAGGGAGCTTCCCTGGTGACACAGTGGTTGAGAATCTGCCTGCCAATGCAGGGGACACGGGTTTGAGCCCTGGTCTGGGAAGATCCCACATGCCACGGAGCAAATGGGCCCGTGAGCCACAATTACTGAGCCTGCGCGTCTGGAGCCTGTGCTCCGCAACAAGAGAGGCCACGATAGTGAGAGGCCCGTGCACCGCGATGAAGAGTGGCCCCCGCTTGCCACAACTAGAGAAAGCCCTTGCACAGAAACGAAGATCCAACACAGCCATAAATAAATAAATAAATAAATAAATAAATAAATAAAATTTAAAAATAATAATAATAAAATAAAATGCGCTTTTTTTTTTTTTTTCTTTAGACATCTTTATTGAAGTATAATTGCCTTACAATAGTGTGTTAGCTTCTGCTTTATAACAAAGTGAATCAGTTATACATATACAATAGGTTCCCATTTCTCTTCCCTCTTGCATCTCCCTCCCTCCCACCCTCCCCATCCCACCCCTCTAGGTGGTCACAAAGCACCGAGCTGATCTCCCTGTGCTATGCGGCTGCTTCCCACTAGCTATCTATTTTACATTTGGTAGTGTATATATGTCCATGACACTCTCTTACCCTGTCCCATCTCACCCCACCCCCTCCCCATATCCTCAAGTCCATTCTCTAGTAGGTCTGTGTCTTTATTCCCGTCTTGCCACTAGGTTCTTCATGGCCTTTTTTTTTTTTTTTTTTTTTTTTCCTTAGATTCCGTATATATGTGTTAGCATACTGTATTTGTTTTTCTCTTTCTGACTTACTTCACTCTGTATGACAGACTCTAACTCCATCCACCTCATTACAAATACCTCCATTTCATTTCTTTTTATGGCTGAGTAATATTCCATTGTATATATGTGCCACATCTTCTTTATCCATTCATCTGTCGATGGACATTTAGGTTGCTTCCATGTCCTGGCTATTGTAAATAGAGCTGCAATGAACATTGTGGTACATGACACTTTTTGACCTATGGTTTTCTCAGGGTATATACCCAGTAGTGGGATTGCTGGGTCGTATGGTAGTTCTATTTGTAGTTTTTTAAGGAACCTCCATACTGTTCTCCATAGTGGCTGTATCAATTTACATTCCCACCAACAGTGCAAGAGTGTTCCCTTTCCTCCACACCCTCTCCAGCATTTATTGTTTCTAGATTTTTTGATGATGGCCATTCTGACCGGTGTGAGATGATATCTCATTGTAGTTTTGATTTGCATTTCTCTAATGATTAATGATGTTGAGCATTCTTTCATGTGTCTGTAGGCCATCTGTATATCTTCTTTGGAGAAATGTCTATTTAGGTCTTCTGCCCATTTTTGGATTGGGTTGTTCGTTTTTTTGTTATTGAGCTGCATGAGCTGCTTGTAAATCTTGGAGATTAATCCTTTGTCAGTTGCTTCATTTGCAAATATTTTCTCCCATTCTGATGGTTGTCTTTTGGTCTTGTTTATGGTTTCCTTTGCTGTGCAAAAGCTTTTAAGTTTCATTAGGTCCCATTTGTTTATTTGTGTTCTTATTTCCATTTCTCTGGGAGCTGGGTCAAAAAGAATCTTGCTGTGGTGTATGTCATAGAGTGTTCTGCCTATGTTTTCCTCTAAGAGTTTGATAGTGTCTGGCCTTACACTTAGGTCTTTAATCCATTTGGAGTTTATTTTTGTGCATGGTGTCAGGGAGTGTTCTAATTTCATACTTTTACATGTAGCTGTCCAATTTTCCCAGCACCACTTATTGAAGAGGCTGTCTTTTCTCCACTGTATATGCTTGCCTCCTTTATCAAAGATAAGGTGACCATATGTGTGTGTGTTTATCTCTGGGCTTTCTATCCTGTTCCATTGATCTATATTTCTGTTTTTGTGCCAGTACCAAACTGTCTTGATTACTGAAGCTTTGTAGTATAGTCTGAAGTCAGGGAGCCTGATTCCCCCAGCTCCATTTTTCGTTCTCAAGATTGCTTTGGCTATTCGGGGTCTTTTGTGTTTCCATACAAATTGTGAAATTTTTTGTTCTAGTTCTGTGAAAAATGCCAGTGGTAGTTTGATAGGGATTGCATTGAATCTGTAGATTGCTTTGGGTAGTAGAGTCATTTTCACAATGTTGATTCTTCCAATCCAGGAACATGGTATATCTCTCCATCTATTTGTATCGTCTTTAATTTCTTTCATCAGTGTCTTATAATTTTCTGCATACAGGTCTTTTGTCTCCTTAGGTAGGTTTATTCCTAGATATCTTATTCTTTTTGTTGCAGTGGTAAACGGGAGTGTTTTCTTAATTTCACTTTCAGATTTTTCGTCATTAGTGTATAGAAATGCAAGCGATTTCTGTGCATTAATTTTGTATCCTGCTACTTTACCAAATTCATTGATTAGCTCTAGGAGTTTTCTGGTAGCATCTTTAGGATTCTCTATGTATAGTATCATGTCATCTGCAAATAGTGACAGCTTTACTTCTTCTTTTCCGATTTGGATTCCTTTTATTTCTTTGTCTTCTCTGATTGCTGTGGCTAACACTTCCAAAACTATGTTGAATAATAGTGGTGAGAGTGGGCAACCTTGTCTTGTTCCTGATCTTAGTGGAAATGGTTTCAGTTTTTCACCATTGAGGACAATGTTGGCTGTGGGTTTGTCATATATGGCCTTTATTATGTTGAGGAAAGTTCCCTCTATGCCTACTTTCTGCAGGGCTTTTATCATAAATGGGTGTTGAATTTTGTCGAAAGCTTTCTCTGCATCTATTGAGATGATCATATGGTTTTTCTCCTTCAATTTGTTAATATGGTGTATCACATTGATTGATTTGCGTATATTGAAGAATCCTTGCATTCCTGGGATAAACCCCACTTGATCATGGTGTATGATCCTTTTAATGTGCTGTTGGATTCTGTTTGCGAGTATTTTGTTGAGGATTTTTGCATCTATGTTCATCAGTGATATTGGCCTGTAGTTTTCTTTCTTTGTGACATCTTTGTCTGGTTTTGGTATCAGGGTGATGGTGGCCTCGTAGAATGAGTTTGGGAGTGTTCCTCCCTCTGCAATATTTTGGAAGAGTTTGAGAAGGATAGGTGTTAGCTCTTCTCTAAATGTTTGATAGAATTCACCTGTGAAGCCATCTGGTCCTGGGCTTTTGTTTGTTGGAAGGTTTTTAATCACAGTTTCAATTTCAGTGCTTGTGATTGGTCTGTTCATATTTTCTATTTCTTCCTGGTTCAGTCTCGGCAGTTTGTGCATTTCTAAGAATCTGTCCATTTCTTCCAGGTTGTCCATTTTATTGGCATAGAGTTGCTTGTAGTAATCTCTCATGATCTTTTGTATTTCTGTAGTGTCAGTGGTTATTTCTCCTTTTTCATTTCTAATTCTATTGATCTGAGTCTTCTCCCTTTTTCTCTTGATGAGTCTGGCTAATGGTTTATCAATTTTATTTATCTTCTCAAAGAACCAGCTTTTAGTTTCATTGATTTTTGCTATTGTTTCCTTCATTTCTTTTTCATTTATTTCTGACCTGATCTTTGTAATTTCTTTCCTTCTGCTGGCTTTGGGGTTTAAAATGCGCTTTATTTAAAAAAAAGAAAAAAAAAAAGCAAGGGCTTCCCTGGTGGCGCAGTGGTTAGGAATCCGCCTGCCAGTGCAGGGGACACGGGTTTGAATCCCGGTCCGGGAAGATCCCACATGCCACGGAGCAACTAAGCCCATGCGCCATAACTACTGAGCCTGCGCGCCACAACTACTGAGCCCCATGTGCCTAGAGCCTGTGCTCCGCAACAAGAGAAGCCACGGCAATGAGAAGCCCATGCACCGCAGTGAAGAGTAGCCCCCACTCGCCGCAACTAGAGAAAGCCCGTACACAGTAACGAAGACCCAATGCAGCCAAAAATAAAAAATAAACAAAATAAATAAAAATTTTTTTAAAAACATAAGGACATAAAAAGGTTGAAAGTAAAAGTAAGTGAAAAGACATATGTGGCAGATAGTAACCAAAAGAAAGCTTGTTGTCATGTTAGTATTGAAATAGGGGGGGTTTTGGGTTTTGTTTTGGGGGGGAGTTTTTGTTTTGTTGCTGCAAAAAGCTTTATTGTTTCCATTTGGTCCAAGGCTTGGGAGAGGGCTCCAGGGTGGTTAAAAAACTGCCTAGTGGCTGAAGAGAGAGGCTTCAGGCAGAAGCCCTGGCACCAGAGGGCTCCTCAAAGGCCGCTGGGCTGCAGAGGCTCCTTCTTAGTCATGCTTGACGGTGAGCCTTTGGACGGTGAGACACTTGCACAGCCCAGCCTGGGGACCAGACAGCCATCGGAAGTTAGTCAGGTGGTTGCCCATCTTCTTGATGAGTTTCACCTCCTCACCTAGGAGGTGGCTCTCCAGGAAGTCACAGAGCTGAGGGTCTGCACAGGCAGAACCCAGAGCAAGCAGATCTAAAAGGGCCTTGTTCAGCTTCTTCTCCGTGAGAATGGCAGCTTCCATAGTGTCCTGGGTCTTAGTCCACTCATCCTGAGATGAGTTCTGCCCGTCCTGGAAGAGGGCACAGCCGCTGCGCTGGGTTTTCATTTTCAAGAGAGGCTTGGCGCCCTCCTGCTTCTTCTCAGTCAATTTGCGGAAAAAGTGGCCCAAGCCCTCCAGAGCCATGTCACTGTGGTGGAAATAGAAGCCCAGAGAGAGGCGGGTGTAGGAGGCCGGCCCATGCAAGGTGACCAGGTGGTTGAAGGCGGCCTCCACCTCGATGGAATAATTCTGAGGAATCTGGTTGATGGGTAATAAGGAGTTAAGTTCAAAAAACAGTGCTGGCTGGTCCCAAAGGCCGAGGATAACTGAGGGGCTGGTTCTGAAAGTTGCCACTGGAAAAAAAGATGGAGGGTGGTCGGAGGCTTGGAGGAAGGGGCCCCCCGGGTCTGTTCCGCCCAAACACTGTTGAAGCAAGAGACAGGTCCGCGGGACCTCTGAGCGCACTGCCTTGAAATAGGTTTCATGACCAAAGTTTAAAAAACAAAACACTAAAAACATTATTAAGAGAGACTGAATTCATCAAGATGCTGCAACAATTTTAATTTTGTATGCATCTGATAAAAAAAAAACCTTAAAAATTTAAAGCAATAGTTGATATAATTATAGGAAGAAATTAACCATGTAATGGAAGATTTCAGTGTCCATTTGCTCATTTTATTTAATAAATGTTCTTGGGTTCCTGCCTGCTAGGAACTCTCCTAGCATACATACAGCTATGAATGAAACATAAAAATCCTCAACCTTCTGAAGTTTACCATAATGGAAGGAGAGGGGGAAACACACAAATAAATACAGTAAAATCCTGTGAAAATACACCCAGGATATCATGAATTCTGAGATTATAGAATGAAGGATTTGCTCCTACCCACCACCAAATGCCACAGGTGGTAGGAAGGAAGGAGAGTAAAGTTCTTATTCTGAGGTTGGGGAATGGAATATGACAGGGGGTGAAGGGAGGAGCCCGGCAGGAAAATAGCACAAAAGCCAGAGGGGAGGTGAAGTTTGAATCCTGCTAGCGCAGTGATCTACCAACTCAGTATTCCCAAACTGGACCAACGAAACTATTGCCAACTAGCCAGCATTTCCTGGCACCACTGGTGCTTTCTTGAAGTCCAGTCAGCTGCAGACCCTGAATCCTTCCCATCAATATGTAAACTGGAGTGGACGATCACCACTAGGATGGTTCCAAACTGTAGTGGGGACCCCGATGGATTCTGGGTAATGAAGCAACAACCCAGCATTGTGCACGGTCCCCTGCCCATTTTATTAATCTCACGCTGAAAGACAAAAAAAAAATCAAAGACAAAAAGATTGGAAAGGAAGACAAAGGACTGCATTTTTTCAAAAAAGGATATGATAGCCTATGTAAAAAAATCTAAAAGATTGCTTATTAGAAGTAATAAGAATTTACCATAAGATCAATATGCAAAATTCAGTTGCATTTCTATAAAATTTAACAAGTATTCAGAAAACAATTCTGTAACAACATGCACATAGAAAACATAATTTAGAAAGAGATTACATTTAAATAGCTTAAAAATAGATATCTAAAATGAAATCTAATAAAAGATATATAAAGCCTATACAGAAAAAAATATAAAATGTTATCAAAAGACACTCAGAAGACCTAAGTAAATGGAGAAATATGCTATGTTCATGGAAAGGAAGGCTCAATTTTTTTTAAAAGAAAGTTGTTCTCCCCAAATTGACGTGCAGAGTTAATGTAATCCTAATTAAAATATCAACAGAGGTTTTGTGAAACATGACAGTTGATTCTGATATTTATATGGAAAAGGAAGACTATCCAAGGCACTTTTCAATTTTTATTGAAGGAGAAAACTTGGTCAACCAGACATTGAAACTAATGATGAAGCCATAATAATTGAGATAGCGTTGTTTTGGCACAGAGAAGTCCAAATGATCATTGAACAAAAGAGAAAGCCAAGAAAGACCCGAGAACATATATGAAAACTTGACATATGACAGAGGGGACAATGCTGATTAGTGAGGAATGTTTATACTGAGATTAAATAAATAGATGAGTTTCTTCTGATAATAAACAAATAAATAGGGAAGAAGGAAAAATTCTCCGTTATAGGAGAATCTCATGTAGAAGGAATAAGGTAGAAAATCACCATTTAGCACTATTATAGCAGTAATTGATTCAGACAAAATTGTCAATGGATGCCAGAACTATTGGGTTGAAATTTGATGAAGATAGCTACATAGTCTCAAAGTATCTCTCCATAAATTACTTATTAATTACAAAGGGGAAGATAGTGCTTTTAGAGAGGATAAACCTGGAAGAGATCACCGTAGCCAAGTAGACAAAGTCGACATTACCAAAAATGGAGAATACTGACACCATATACTTTCTGAGTGTTGAAAAGGGCACAACCTCATACAGTATTACTGCCAAAAGGTCATCACCTAAGTCTAACTGTGAAAAAACATTCCATGAAGAAAATCATGAAGAAAACCCACATTGACAGACATTCTACAAAATAATTGACCTGAACTGTTCAAATATGTCAAGGTCAAGAAATACAAAGATTGACTGAAGAACTGTTCCAGACTAAGTGAGACTGAAGAGACAATTCAACTAAATGTAATATGTGATCCTGGACTAGATCCTATAACGGGGAGATGGGCTTGTGGGGTGGAATAGAATGACTACAAAATATATTTATTAGGATAACTGGTGAAATTTGAAAATGGGCTATAGGTTAAATATAGTAATGCATTAGTGTTAATCTTCTGATTTTGATAATTGAATGTCCTTGTTTTTAGAAAACTTACACCCAGGTATTTAGAGGTAAAGAGGTATAATATCTACAACTTATTCTCAAGTGGTTCAGAAACAACAACAACAACCATATGCATAGAGACACAAAACAAGAAAACAAATGTGGCAAAATGATAACAATTGTTGAATTTAGTGAAGGGTATACAGAAATTTTTTGTAATAGTCTTTAAACTTTTCTGTGTTTTAAATTATTTTGAAATAGAAAGTTTAAAAATAACCAGGGAATAATGAATACAAAACTGAAAACAGTGGTAACCTCTGGGAGTGATGTGAGAGGCCTGAAGGTGGGAGAGGGAGGAACCCATAGGTAGATGCAACAGTACTGATTGTGTTCTAGTTCCTAAATTAGATGATGAGATTGTGGACATTTATTTTATTATTTAACTTTAACAATTATATATACATTATGTATTTTTGTACATGTAAAATATTATACTTTAAAAGGTAACAAAGGGAAAAACAAAGAAAAAGCTAACAAGGCATGAGTCAGAGGCTATCTGGTGAGCTGTGTGTGCATATGAGCTCTGTGCCCTTAAGTACGTTTCTTTTCCTCTCTGAGGTTGTCCTCACCTACAAAAAAAGAATAAAAGATCTACTGTGTAGTTTTGTTGTAAGGCACTTGGCAATAAGTGCTCACTAAGTGGCAGCTACTGTTGCTATTTTCTCTGACAGAGCAGAGATAAAGGGAGTATACCTACAGCAGTGGGCTTGATAAAAGTGGTAGAAGTTTGGAATAGTCTTTGGGGTCAGTTGGTAAGCAGGTTATCTAGGGAATAAAACTGAGCTAATGTTGGAAATCATTAAGTAGTTGTAGAGCCAATGAGCTTTGTGTGTTTTTCCCAAGCTGCATTCCATGGTCAGGAAGTAAGACTTGGAAAAAACAGGTATTTAGGCTGGAAGGTCTAAAGGAAGGTCAACAAAGCAGAAAGGCTGCTGAGAGTGAGGCAGATATGACAGGTCAGAGCATCTTACCTAGGCAATGAGCTTTCTCTCATCTAAAATTTTGGAAAAGGAGACACAATTTAGAAGAAGTGGAAGATAAAGAGTGAGCTGATAATTTACTAGATTAACTGGAGACTGTATGAAGCACACCTAGCAGAATAATGATTTTCCAGCCCAGAATAAGGACGTCCATTCCTACCTTTTATGTATCAAATAAAAAATAATTCTATCATGATATATGTACACCTAGGTTGCACAAATTCCCTCATAGTTTACCAACGTTTTATATAGGAAAGTCCTTAACAAATTGCAACAAAAAAAAAAAACAAAAAAGCAAGCAAATATGTATTGAGCTGCCACTTCATTCAAAGATAGCTCTGCTGTAAGGATTATGATTGAGGATCTAGTATTAGCCAGTCTGTGATTGATGAAAATTTTAATTTTTCAGTATTAATTGCTTTCTGAGTATATACACACAGCTAATTTCAGCCTATCGTGCATGAAATTAAACTCAGAAAGTATGAACAGTAGAGCAAATTTGATGATGCTTATACATTACTAACACTTCATTCAGTGAAGAAAATAAATAATATCAGTTTTCTGGCATCTCAAACCCCAAATGTTTTTCAATACAGATAGGATACAGAAACAATCTGTCACCCTAAAGTACTAGAAATACTTCCAAAGAACCACTATATTAGCTGTTGGTGTATGGGAAATGCTTTTGGTTTCTTACTTCAGTGGTTATTTCTTAAATATTAATTATCTATACTATATATCAACTATTATCACCTTATTTCATATAAATATGGTATATATTCATTAACACATTATTATCCATTATTTATTCTTTCCTTGCTTCCTGTACTAAATGCACAGACAATTCCAGAGATGAAGGCAGGTATATGTGGTATTAAATTAGGGATTTTAAAAGAAATTCATTATAAAATTTTGGAGTTACGTGTATAAGTATTGGTAACCCAATCATTGTCTTGTTCTGACTTTGACAGTTTTGCATCAGCCACTGTATTCTCCAGAAATATAATTATATAGAGAAGTTATAATAACTAATGTAAATTTCCTGAGAAATGCAATTTTAGAGGAATTGAAGAATATGTGGAGGAATGATACTTGCAGAGACTTAGGAATGTTGTATTTGAGTCAATATAACAAACTAATCAGGAGGAGGCACCAATGAAATGAAAAGATTTTGAAGAGAAAGATAAAAAGTTACTTGTGACCAACTAAAAATCAAATTTTCAAAGGCAGCCCAAAGAATGATAATGTTACACTTATTTTAATTCCCGTGTTTAAAAAAAAAAGAGTAGGATGACTCAGTTCATGACATATTTCTGCCAAAACTATGTTTGAAAAATAAATTTCACAATGAATGAAATAAAATACTATACTACCACCACAGGATTTAAAACAGAAATAGGGATTTCTGATTCCATATGGTAAATTGAATGGATGTATCACTCCCATTCTCTCCTGAATGCCTATTAAAATGACAATCATAAGATTTAAAATATATAGGCCTAAAAGACTAAAAAAACCGAGGAGAAGACACCAGGGGATAGGAGATAGCAACAGGTATTGGAGGATGGAAAGCTGATGAATTGGGAGAATAGAGGAAACTGAACATAATTTCTTCAGAACAAGGAGAAAGAACCAAGCTGCAAAGGATCAAGAACTTGGTTTTACAGAAAGGAAGTATGAGGCACAGATCTGGAATTCAGAGAATCGTTTGAAAGTCTGCACAAGAGGCAGTTAGACCTCAAAAAGCCTGATGACTTCCTCTTCCAAATCCTCAGACATGAGATTGATTCCTTGTAGAACATGAATCAAAAAGGTTCTGAGCTTAAGGAGAGAAAAGTTTCAGAAAAGCTCAAGGGGAGCTGAGGGGCCGAAAATAGGTGGATTAAGTGGAAGTATATATATTTATGGGAGAAACATACCTGCACCCTTCACCAGCCCTCTTTCCTCATCCAGGTCCTCGAATACCTGTAGCCAGGCACAAGACTTGAGGGTCTTTCTGTGCAGAAACTGAGTGACCCCTGAGAATACTCCGCAAATTCAAAGCCATTGTCAGGCATGCAAGTCTCAAACAAACATACAAATCATAAAATGCGGCTAGAAAGCAACCATTCAAGATTGGAGCAGGAGAGCAAAGATTTCTGGAAATAAATAAAAAATGGAACTCAGATTATCTGACAAGTATTGGTCCATATTTAGAAAATATATTTAGAAGACTTCCAAATGAATAATTGATACAACTATTGACTCCAGGGGAAAAGAAAAGAAGCATAATCATGGTACACTACTAGATTTAGCAGTGAAATATGTGTAGACAGTCAAAATAATGTAAATACATAATAAAATTTAGCCAAATCTGTGATTTAATTATATTGGGAGGTCGGAGGGAAAGGAAGCAGCGTGATTGTATGAGAGATAAATCCTCATTTATCAATGTGAAAAGTCAACAGATCTGTATAAAATAGATAGAATAAGACATAGCAGCATAAATATGTAATTCTCATGTATAAAGATAAATACCACAAGACACAGGGAAAGGACTAGAAATAGGGAGTGAGACTGGCCACAGGGAGAGTTGGGTCATTTTTTAAAATTATAAGTGTCTATTATATCTCATTTTTTACTTATACTAGTGAAAAGTAGCTTATACATGAGCTTATATTCTGTGTTTTTCAATAATTTTTAAACCATGATTGCATTTGATAAACAAACAAAAGCCATGTATTGTTTTAATTTTATTTGGAGATTGAAATGAAGCAAACTTTGTAACTAAAAACAATTTAAAGCAATGAGACAAAATGCTGTTTTGTTTTCAAACTGAACATGCTCCTTCTTGCCCCTGCCACAGAATTGGATAAGAAAATGCCACCCCATCCTGGTAAAAAAAACAACTGTTCATTTTTTCTCATTTCCTGGCTGAGGATCTTAAAGTGTCACCTTATTTCAGTCAATCCAATTGAATGCATTCAATCCAAACTCTTTTCTGCCTGGCTTTCAAAGCCTGTCCTTCTCTCCCCCAGCCTTCTACCTATCTAAACTTATTTTCCATTACATCACAACAGGCACCTTCTGTTCAAGTTATATGGATCTCTCAGAACCCTGTATACTCTGGGCCATGCCTGTTTTCATCTTTTGGGTCAAGCTATTACTTGAATACCTGGGCCCATTTCCTCTGTACCTGGCCAAGGTCTTCTTATGCTTCAAAACCTGCTTCAGGATTAGCAAAGATATGTCTTATCATAATTCTACTATTTTATCATCCTTGGAACTTTGGTTTTTATCATTACAACTTGAAAATACTACTTATTGAAGAAAAAATTTGAAAATTTTCTTTATGACCTTCTTAGATAAAAGGGAAATTTAAACAAATGAACATTTGTCTAAATTCAAGACAAATGTGCTGAATCTATTGGGTTGGCACCATACCAGTAATTTCCACAATGTGACGTGCCAGTGATTTTTTTTCAGCATTGTAGCATTCCCTATTAAAGGACCATCTCTTTAAAGCACGTAGTCCCAACAACATGAACACACATATAATTTTTCAATGTCTATTTGAAGGGACAAATAGCAAATCAAGGCTAGATTGAGATACCAAAAAATCTGATAAGAATTAATTTTTATATTGATCTTTCCTATTAATTATTTAAAGGTTATCATTTTTATTGTATTTATTGTAGAAACAGTATAATAATAATAACAGAAAACAAAAAAAGGAAAAAAACTATCTCTTCTTCTACCACCCAAAGAAACTGTTTTTACTTTTTTCATGTAACTCTTTCATTTCTCATCCCCATAAACACATAATTTTACATATAAAGTATTCTACTTTTTGCCTTAGTATTGTATTATAAACATTTTCATGTTGTAAGACTTCCTTCATACTTATTTTAATAGTTATACAATAATCCATCTATAAATATTTATATAATAATTCATCTGTTGTAGTACCATAATTATTTGTTTCTCTATCATTAGTTATTTACAGTTCCTTCCAATTTTTTAGTAGGCTGTGGGCAAATAGGGAATGAATTTGGGTAGTCTAAGTGATCTAGTTTGGCTGACTAGATTTTTCCTAAATAAAATAGCCGATTTTTCTCTTCACTTTGTACCTGAGAAACTTAGTACAAGGGTACTCGTTTATAATTTGAAGTGACCTGGTTTTCATGATTTTCCAGTAGTGCTAATTCCTGTAGAACAAATATTTTCTCAAAATTTTGTGCTCTACTGGTAGCATATTTTTATCCACTAAATAAACATTTTCTTGTGTATATTCTTGTGTGGCATAGTTCTTTTTAAAACCACTGTAATTATCCATCTACTTATCTTACAAGTGGGAACATAATTTTTGTGGCTGTTTCATTTACTATGGAAAGAATACATTGTTTTACTACAAAAGTACATCAAAAAGCCCTTTAATTCTGGTACTTTTTATCCTTCAGTCATAACAACAGGCTAGGATTCTGGAAGAAAAGAGATTAGAAGGCAGTGTTTATAATGGTAGGCAAAACTATACCCTAAACTAGCTACAAAAATAAGTCTTTTTAAAAACATCACACTCAGAACTATGATTTTAAACCCCTTAATTTAACATTGCCTTGCCTTTGAAAGGAAAAACTCCTTGAACTTTAAATAGCTTTTAAATTTTAACTCTACTCTCTCATTGAGTGTTTCAAGTCCCAAAGCCACTATTTGTTGGATGACAAATAACATTTGTAAGAGAGGCCCTCACTAACTAACTATGCATGTGTACTTGTCAACTATCATTTCTAGAGCTAATTTCCATACCAGTGACTAAATAAACCCAGGGGTTAAAACAACAGATAAGAGAGCAAAACTCTGTAACCTACAAAATCTCTATCTTTCTCACACTGAATTTTTAAATGTACTGAATAAAAGTGAGGAGGAGAAGGTAGAGAAACTATTTTCTCTTGGCTTAAAAAAGATTGCTCAAATGCCTACATTAAATCTCATAGGAAGCCTAAGTTATTAAAGATAAATGATTGAGAAATGAAAACCTGTAATCAGGTAAATGTTAAAATAAATTTCCAAAAACTTTGACCTGCATAAGTGGTTCTCAACCCCAGCACACATTAAAATCACCTGGAAAGCTTTCAAATAATACAAAATGAGGTACTGAATTGCCCTGCTGTGAGGCCTGAGCATTGGCATATTTTAAATCACCAAGACGGTTTAATATGCAGGACGACTGATAACACAGATATACATATTACCAAATAAAATGGCAGATTTTTTTTTTTTTTTTTTTTTTGGGTTTTAGTTCCCCCACGAGGGCCAAACCTGTGCCCCCTGCATTGGAAGCATGGAGTCTTAACCACTGGACCACCAGGGAAGTCCCACTTACGTAGATTTTTAACCAAAAGAACTTGTTGCTTTAGCATGAATAAACCCTCACCAAGGGCCTGCAAGGGCCAGGCACCGTGTTAGGCTCTGAGGATACAAGAGTATTTGAAAATTAAAGACTTCATGACATATCTGCAGTTCAAATTCTTTAAAAAGTATTATTTTTAAAAATCTTCCATCATTTTTTCCTGTAAAAGGAATATACACCAACACATATTTCTGATGAAGTCCACTCTTTAAGCTTGATTTGAAAATGAGGGAGGGAGGGAGACGCAAGAGGGAAGAGATATGGGGTTATATGTATATGTATAACTTATTCACTTTGTTATAAAGCAGAAACTAACACACCACTGTAAAGCAATTATACTCCTATAGAGATGTAAAAAATCCAAAAAACAAAAAACAAAAAATAAAAAAAAGAAAATGAACTATAATTTGAAAAATAAGAACATAAATGGCAAAAACAAAATATTTACTAATAAGAAATGAGGATTCATGGCTCTAGGATTCTGGTCAACACCAGAATCAGGATTTCAAAGTAGATAGCCAAAAGACTCTTTTTCATATTTATACACAGTCAGTTTTAATGAAAATTCTGAGAGTAACAATGTCCATCACTTAACCATGAATAAGCCAAGAGACATTTCACAACATGAAGGAGATAGAAATCAGAAACTCTGAACTGCAAGGAAAAAAAAAACATTTCAGGCTAGTACTTTGTGATAGTCAGAGAGAGGAGGCTTACAGCCAGCAGAGAAGCTGAGGTGGTAAGATGATTTGATGAATGACTACAGTTAAGGAAGTTGAAACACCCACAGCTTCCTCAGCCAGAAATTTAATATAGCTTTATTTCTCTTGATATGTAAATTCTAAGGAATCATAACAGTCCATACTCAACTGTGAAAACAAAAATGTACTCCAAAGTTAAGTGAAATTATCTATAGGTTATTAATAAACAAATTAAAAGCCTTAAGAATTAGAGTTCTCAATTGGATGGCTCTGGGGATTTGATCCATGAAGGGGCACTTTCACAAAAACTGAGAGCTTGACCTTAAAAGAGCATAAAAAATACCTTGGACACTATTTGAACACCCAAATAATAACTATTGGTGCTGGCATTATGACCAGCAGTAACATATATTGGTCTGATTCCAAAATTAGAGCTAATAATTATGTTTCACGAGGAAAATCTGGAGAGTACCTATCACCTATTATAAGATATTGATTAAAATATTTAAAGTTTTCCTTAGACTTAAAATGGATCTCTATTCAAAGGCCACCTACGAAAAAGCACTCTTTTTGAGAAGTGTGTAACATTTGTTTTTAGTCTCCTTGTACTTGGTTTCCTGAGAACTGCAACGTTTTTTCAATTATGTGCTATCTGAAAAAGTTCTTATCATTTAATGTCTATGGAATAGTCCACTATTTCTATATATAAGTTGTTACTACCATCATCCCGCTTCATAATAAAAATGATTATGACGATGAGACAATTCATTGGGCCCCATTATATACCAGGTCCTTAATTTATACTAAGCATTCGTATATATTATCTCATTTAATCCACACAATTAATTCATTTATTCCTATTTTTAAGAATGAGAGGACTGAGGCTAAACAAGGTTTAAAAATTTGCCCAAGGTCACAGAATTAGGAAGTGGCAGTAATTAAACCAAAGTTCTTTAGCTGTTTTTTTTCCAGTTTGGAAATCTAATACATTCTAATAATATATGTTCTCTGCACAAAAATTCTAAAATATAGAAAAGTCAAAAAGAATAAAAGGGTTTAGCCCTGAAAGATAACTGTTGCAGAATTTTCATTGTATTTCCTTTCCATCTTTTTCTGTACCTTGTAAACAAGTGCCTGTTATCTTTAGTACCAAGCTCAGCTAACCCCTCTATGCTTCCTTCTGTGTGTATTCAAAATCTGCCCTTTTAGAGATTCCCTGGTCATCTTCTGTCCCCCATACCTACACTCTGGTTAGAAGTACACACAAAGAGAATTCCCTGGTGGTCCAGTGATTAGGACTCTGTGCTTCCACTGCAGGGGGCAGGGTTCGATCCCTGGTTGGGGACCTAAGATCCCACAAGTCGTGCAGTGCAGCCAAAAAAAGAAAAAAAGAAAAAAGAAAAGATAAGAAATACACACAAACACACAAGGAGTTACACTTCCTTTTTCTTTCCTAACTCTTGCATTGTGTCATTCCCTCTGCCCTGTCTATATCCCTTATCAAAAAACTGGCAAAAGAAAAAAGCAAAACCTAGATGACCAGACAAAGAATTTCTTCAAAACACACCAAAGTAATATAATGAATCACTGGAAATGATGTCTCAGGTCTCAGAGTGTAGAGATAGATGTCATCAACCCAGGTATCTGGGGAATGAACAGCATGCAATATGGACTCTTTAAATGTCCATCAACAGGGGAATGTATAAAGAAGCTGTGGTACATATATACAATGGAATATTACTCAGCCATAAAAAGGAACAAAATTGGGTTGTTTGTAGAGATGTGGATGGACCTAGAGACTGTCATACAGAGTGAAGTAAGTCAGAAAGAGAAAAACAAATATTGTATATTAACGCATATATGTGGAATCTAGAAAAATGGTATAGATGATCTTATTTGCAAAGCAGAAATAGAGACACAGATGTAGAGAACAAATGTATGGATACCAAGGGGGAAGGGGGGGTGATGAATTGGGGGATTGGGATTGGCATATATACACTATCGATACTATATATAAAATAGATAACTAATGAGAACCTACAGTATAGTTCAGGGAACTCTACTCACTGCTCTGTGGTGACCTAAGTGGGAAGGAAATCCAAAAAAGATAGGATATATGAATACATATAGCTGATTCACTTTGCTGTACAATAGAAACTAACACAACATTGTAAAGCAACTATACTCCAATAAAAATTATTTTTTAAAAAAAGTTTCTAAGGAAAAAGTTTCAAAAGGAGTCTAATGAAGTATGCTTTAATCCCTAATACACACACACACACACACCTTATAACTGTCTCCCTAGTGACTGTATGCTTTTTTTTAAACTATAGTTAATTTACGATGTTATATTAGTTTCGGGTTTACAACATAGTGATTCACTGTTCTTATAGATTACACTCTACTTAAAGTTATTATAAAATACTGGCTATATTCTCTATGCTATCTAATATGTCCTTCCATCTTATTTATTTTATACATAGTAGATTGTACCTCGTAATCCCTTACTCCTATCTTGTCCCTCCTCCCATCCGTCTCCCCACTGGTAACCACTAGTTTGTTCCCTATATCAATGAGTCTTTCTACTTTGTTATATTCATCGTTGTTTTGGTTTTTAGGTTTTACATCTAAGTGAAAACATACAGTATTTGTCTTTCTCTGTCTGACTTATCTCACTAAGCATATTACCCTCCAGATCCATCCATGTTGTCGCAAAGGGCAAAATTTTATTATTTTTTATAGCTGAGTATTATTCCATTGTATATATATACTACAGTTTCTTTATCCATTCATCTGTGGATAGACATTTAGTTGCTTCCATAGCTTAGCTATTTTAAATAATGCTGCTATGAACATTGGGATGCATTTAGCCTTTCGAATTAGTGTTTTTGGTTTTTTCGCATATATACTCAGGAGTGGAATTGCGGGTCATATGGTAGCTCTAGTTTTAGTTTTTTGAGGAACTTCCACATACTGTTTTCCACAGTGGCTGCACCAATTCACATTCCCACCAACTGTGTCCAAGGGGTCCCTTTCCTCCACATCCTCACCAACATTTGTTATTTGTGGTCTTTTTGATGACAGTCATTCTGACAAGTGTGAGGTGATATCTCATTGTGGTTTTTATTTACATTTCCCGAATACAATGTTGAGCGTCTTTTCATGTGCCTGTTGGGCACCTCTATGTCTTCCTTGGAAAAATGTCTATTCAGTTCTTCTGACCAGTTTTTAATTGGGTTGTTTCTTTTTGTGATATTGAGTTGTATGAGCTGTTTTTTATATTTTGGATATTAACCCCTTGTTGGTCATATGATTTGCAAATATTATCTCCCATTCAGTAGGCTGTCTTTTTGCTTTGTTGATGGTTTCCTTTGCTGTGCAAAAACTTCTAAGTCTAACTATGTCCCATTTGTTTATTTTTGCTTTTGTTTCATTTGCCTGAGGAGAGAGAGCCGAAAAAATTATTGCTACAATTTATGTCAAAGGGTGTTCTGCCTATGTTTTCTTCTAGGAGTTTTATGGTTTCTGGTCTTATGTTTAGGTCTTTAATCCATTTTGAGTTTATTTTTCTATATGATGTGAGAAAATGTTCTAATTTCATTCTTTCACATGTAGTTGTCCAGTTTTCCCAGTGCCATTTATTGAAGAAACTGTCTTTTCTCCATTTTATATTCTGCCTCCTTTGTCATAGATTAATTGACCATACGTGCATGGGTTTATTTCTGGGCTTTCTATTCTGTTCCATTGATCTATGTGTCTGTTTTTGTGCCAGTACCGTGCTATTTTGATGACTGTAGCTTTGCAGTATAGTCTGAGGTCAGGGAGCATGATACCTCCAGCATTGCTCTTTTTCCTAGTGACTGTATTTTTGAGTCAATATTTCTGAAAGACAAATTTCAGAAAGTGTAGTTTCCTGCCACTTCTTTGAAGGGAATTTTGGAAATAACTATAGGAATGTAAAATATACTTACTCTTTAATCAGCAGCAGTTTAATTTCTAGAAATTTATTCTTCAGACCTACTCAAATAAGTGCACAAAAAACATGTGCAAGGATATTAGTAGAGCATTGTTTGTAGTTGAGAAAAATTAGAAAGTACTTACATACCCATCAATGAGGGACTATGGTAGGTGCTGGGAACACAGAAGTGGTACCCACCCTCCTGGAGTTTCATTCCAGCAGATATCTGATTTATCCTGAAGTATCTGTCTTAGTTTGAAGCACACTCTGTGAATTTGCATTCTGGAACCTTTCCATTGCTACCTCAGATGGTATCACTGAGAAATCATAAAATTAGCTTTTCTTATACTGGCACAGCAGGAACCACTAAATAGAGGACCAGATAAGCTGTGTCATTATTTATTTTGTTTAAACTAATCCACCTTTAAATATTTTTTCTACTGGAACTCTTAATGTATGCTTTTCTCTCCCCAAAGTGTCAAGGAATTCACATTCCCTGTTTGCTTTCCAGATTTTCTTGCAGTGACAATGGCAGCTGGGTATCCAAATCAGTTTTTAAAACACCAGAGTCACCACTGGGATCCTTCCAGAATTTCCATGAAATACAGAAATTGTGGAAACAGGAGAATAAGAGTGAAATTCCTTCATAGCCACTTTCCCCAAGCAGAGGTTCAGGGACAAGGATTATAACGTGTGTGATAGCCTGAAGTCAAACATTTCAAAATGTGAGCAAAATATATATTTTGGAACAGAATTGAGCAACAAATATTGTAAATCTTTGAATGGGATTTGCAGCCAACCATTGTATGTGTTTTCTAGAATCTATTTACCCTTTTTTGCTAATGCAACTCATTAGGAAAAGATGGGGATGGGACTTCCCTGGTGGTCCAGTGGTTAAGACTCCATGCTCCCAATGCAGGGGGCCCAGGTTCGATCCCTGGTTAGGGAAATAAGTGCCGCATGCATGCCACAACTAAGAGCCTGCATGCCACAACTAAAAGATCCTGCATGTCGCAACTAAAAGACCCAACATGCCGAAACGGAGATCCCGCGTGCCATAGCTAAGACCTAACACAGCCAAATAAATAAATAAATTTTTCTTTTGAAAAAGAAAAGATGGGGAAAATCAGGTCAAAATCAATGTCAAGGCTATGTATTTACTTTAAATAAATACAATTTTATTGGTTTCATACAGTAACATATATGTAACTACCATAAGAATCATGCCAAAATTTTTAACAAAAGATATAGAGTATCATTCCTTTAGATTAGGACATTAACTATATGCAAATTGGATTCCCAGGGTTTTGATTGGGCAAAGGGAAGCTTCAGCATAGCCAAATCCACTATGCTATTACAAATTCAGAATAGTGAAATCAGGTTGGAAGAGATCTTATAGGTTATCTGGTTGAATCATCAAATCAATACTCCCTACCAGTTAGTAAGTATACATTTGTTAGGCACATACTATGTGCCAAGCCTGTAGCAGGTGATTTCTAGCCTATTCTGCAGAAAATCTCCAAAAGGAGGAACTCCCCACCACCCCGAGCAACCCATTCCTTCTTGGGCAGCTCTAACAATTAACTCTGAGCTGCCAGCAATGTATCTTCTGAAACTGCCCTTACCATGTTTGTCACTGACCTCCCTCTTGCAAGAATCAGTGCCCTGTTTTTAATTGCATATTGCTTGAAGTACCTGGAGCAGTTGACACCAATGACCACATCTTTTTTTGAACTTCTGGTCTAATTTCATCTCTTCCCCCCAAATTAGATCAAGATCCCCTAGTTAGAAGCTGTTATTGCACCCTACTGCAGTTTTCCTACAGAACACTGATGAGAGTTTGTAAATGAATGTTTCAGAGCAGGGACCTCACTTCCAGACAGCCTAGATTCAAATCCTGCTCTAACATGCACTAGCTGTGTGACCTTGGGCAAGTTTTCACTATACATCTATAAAATTAAGTTAATATATTGACACCTACTTCACAGGCTGTTATGAGTATTAAATAAGTTAATATTTATAAAGTGCTTAAAACAATGTAACTGGCAAATAGTAACCACTATGTGTTTGTAAATTAAATAAATTTGATTAAAATCTGTGGTCTCTACTAAATTATAAATTCCATGAGGATAAGATGGAATCATGTCTACTCTGCTTAACATTTTATGTCCACTGCCAAGTTCTGTGTCTTTCATGTCAAAGTGCTTGTTGAATGAGTGAAAGAATAAGTTTACACATGAAGGAAGAATCAAATAATTCTGGGATAAGTTTTATTGTCTCATATGCAGAGTGCACCCACTCAAGGATCATCTCACATCTGGCCCATGATGGTTACTGGCAAACACCTATTCTAGACAATCTCTCTGTAGTGTACCCTCCTTGCTAGTACTCAATTGGCGACCCTTGGTCTCTTCTCCTGACTTTCATGTTTCTGATTCCAGAAACTGAGCTTGAGAAATGCTCTGACCCATTCAATCTCGGCAACCTGAAAAGATATCATTTTCTAGCACGCTGAATGGGCTTCCCCCTTAGCCTTCAGTTTTGCTCACGCCCTTAATTTTGGTGTTTCCTCAAAGCCTGAGGTCCACAGCTGGTGTGTGTTTAAGCTGACACTAAACCCAGGTGTCAGCTTATGATATATGATGTCATTTAAACTCTAGAAATCTGCAGTTCTTGGATAGAAGGTAAAGAAATCTGGCAATCTACTACTCAGAACATTTTATTCTCTTTATTTCTCTGAGGTAGGATCTTTCCATTTTGGCCAGATCGAAAGGTATGGTTGCTTTTCAAGGTCTGCCTAGTATACGTTCTATAAAATCAGCTTTGCATTTGCAACGTTGCTCTGTTTTGTTCTTGTTGCTGGGTTCTCTGTCATCCTTTAAAGGAGCTGCTTTATAGCATTTAGATCCTGAAAAACACTGGGACCATGCCAGAAATTATTTGGCAAAAGGGAAGACTATGGGGGTAAAAAATCAGCACTGCTATAAAACAGTGGCAAAGATCCTCATAGTCTTCAGGTTAAGAGACAATAATAGGATGTAGGAGGAAAGGGATAACAGCAAATAGACTTTGTGTAAAAATCTTAGTTTCCTCATATAATATTTAGTCATTAGGTCGTGTATATGTGCCCACTGTAAAATATCTAGGCACAGAAACAAAACTTGAAAGCTACTACATAACAAATTCATGGGTGTCAAAATGAGTTTGTCTCCATTCAGTCCTCCAGGCAGAACTATTAGTAGAACTTGGTTGAGGAGGTAGACCTGTTGACCTTTGAAAGTCAAGAGAATTAATACAACAGAACCATAGGATAACCAAGGTCAAAGTTCACAAAAAGTGCTCTTCAAATCAGTCATTTCTCACCATCTCAATTTCCCCTCTGGATAGTTCTCAAGAAATAAACTAAAAATATGATAGATCGATCAATAGATAGATAGATAGATAGATAGATAGATAGATAGATAGATAGATAGATAGATAGATAGATAGATAGATTCTATTTGCCCAGCAACAAGTCCTTCTCTAAGTCTAAGACCAGAAAATTGGTGGTAAAGTTAACTCCAAATGATTTTTTAAAATCATTAAAATGTTCAACCCTTTCAAACACACACACACACATTTCAAAGTTAATGTTTGAAAAATTTTTATAAATATTAATTTTGTTGTTGTTAAAGATTTATCTGGTGATACTATTTGCTATATATCTAGTATTAGAGGAAAAGTTTAAAATTTTGTAGCAAAGAGACTCAACACTTCAGTGGACTAAAAATAATTAAGTCTATTTTTCTCTCATTTAAGAGTCCCACAGGGTGAACAAGTGGGCTGCTCTGCTCCACATGGTCATTTGGAGATCCAAGTTCTCTTCATCCCTCTAACTTTTTTTACTTGCCTATCAGGACATCACACTTACCTGGTTGTACTTCCTATCTTTCTTGCTGCTCTTTCTCAGTTTTTGGGGGTGGGACTAATTGTCCATCATCAGCCATACCTCTAAAGGTATAGGCTTCAGTCCTTGGACCATTCAACTTTTCTGTAGCACTCACTCTCTAGGTAATCTCATCCAGTCTCATGGCATTAAATAACAACAATATTGGTGACTTCCAAATGAATACTTGTAGACTGGATCTCTCTTCTGAACTGCAAACCCATATTTTGCTGGTCACTGATCACCTCTGTTGGAGTCTAATAGACATCACAACCTTGATATCCAAAACTGAGTTATGGATATTTCCCTCCATACCCTCCTATGGTCTTCCCAATCTAAATTAACAGCAACACTATTTTTCAAGTTCCTCAAGCCAAAAGTCTTGGCGTTAACCTTATCTCCTTTTTCTTTTATCTCTCCCACACTCCATTTCCAGCCCCTCAGCAAATCTCCTTGGATCTACCTTCAACATACATTCAGAATGCAACAGCTTCTCCTCCCACTGCCTTGTCTACACCACTATTTGGTCACATTTAATTTCCTATAATTGCCTAATATCCAGTCAAGATTTCAAATCTCCCTTCCCTGCTTTATTTTTCTCCTTAACATTTATTTCTAACAAACAATGCATATTTACTTATTTTTTTATTGTCCGTTTGAGCTCAAAGGGAGCAGGGACTTTGATCTCTTTTGTTCACTGATGTATCCCCAGAATTTAGAATGCTGTCTGCCTAGAGTAGACTTTCAGTAAATATTAGCTGCAAGAATGAATGACTCTTGTTTCTCCTCCATAGTCTAGGGTGTTTTACTTACCTACATGATTGAGACCTGGTCCCAGGATGGTTCATGTTTGACTCCTGGAGATGGGAAAGAGCACAGAGGAGTTTACATATAGTGTTTCACAGTCTGAACCAGGAAATGGCACACATCACTTCCATTTATATTCTATTAGGGAGACCTTAGATTCATGGCCATAACTAGCTGTCAGGGGGGTTGAAAATAGCACTCCTAGGCTGTAAGCCATGGCTCACCTGCAACTCTATAATTTAAAAAGGTGGAACAGAATCTAGTAGGCAGCTGGCAGTCTCCACCTTACCTGCTATTTACACAGCTCATTTTATCCAGAATGACAATACAGTCAAACCGCTTTGGAGTTCCAGAAGTAAATTATAGACTGAAGGTAGACCAAGCTGTTCAATGGTGTGCAGATCAAGAGTACTTTATAAGCCATTGATCACAAGTTTGTTCATTAAAGCATAGCTGAGGCAAATCCCATTGGAAAGGCTCAGCCAAGTCTCAGGTGGTCTTACTAACTGCCTTATATGTAAACTGCCTGGAACAAGTGGACCATATCTTGAGACTTTTCTTATTTTATTGCTTAGTGCAACTTACAAAAGTTGTGCAGAAATAATATTGAGAACTAAGGGTAAAAAGAAGTGTGGGTGAAAACACCTGAAATAGTATAATGAAAGAAACTTGTTATTGAGTTTTCTGTTCTTATCACCTCAGTTACTAGAACTCCTGAAATAAAACAATGGACTAACTTTCCTCCTTCTAAGAGATTCTAGCAACCTATGAAATGACCTTCAGAGAATTGGATGATGTAGAAGCTCTGGGTGTGGAAAATCTACAATCCAAAGTCCAAGCATAAATCTTTGTAGGAAACATAATCTCAGGTGTTGGAATTAATCAGTAGGCTAAAAATTACATTGTTGTGTTTTACCCAAAAATTTTTTTTAAATCTTAAATCCTTTCAAATCTTGCAAATTAATTGAAGTTAATTCCCATAGTTAGCAGATAGAGTTTATGTTTTTATGCATCAGGATATAAACATAACACCAAAAAGCATTTGTTAATAAGGCCTATTCTTTCAGCAAATAAAATGTATTTAGTACCTGAAAATAACCGTGGCTCATATCAAAAAGATTTATTATTGCCTCATTGAAAATTTCTGGTCTTTTAGGCAGTGAGTTTGTTCCTCTGCCAAGGAATCCAAAGAAACAGTTTCAAATGACCATCCTTTTCTCCATTTTTCCCACCACCCCATGAAGAGTGTTCAGATAAAGGCAGCTGGTGGGAGCAAGGCAGGGAGATGAGGCCTCTCAATTGTACACGTAAAACTAGTATCTCAATTGCTGTAACTCTAAAATAGCTCAGGATCTAGATGTTCTCTCCTCCTTTTAAAATAACTAACAGAATTTTGGATTTCATCTGACTTATAATTTATTGATGTATGTGAAACATATAGGATATGCAGAGTTAATTTTTAGTTACTATTTCAGGAGTTTCTTTTCTTGATTATAGCTATATCAGAAAACTCTCAGTTTATTGAAGTTATTCACCTTGTGCTCTCAGCATTTACTTGTTTTTATTTTATTTTATTTATTTTATTGAAGTACAATATTATATAAGTTATAGGTATACAATACAGTGATTCACAATTTTAAAGGTTATACTTCATTTATAGTTATTATAAAATATTGGCTACAGGGCTTCCCTGGTGGCGCAGTGGTTGGGAATCTGCCTGCCAGTGCAGGGGACACGGGTTCGAGCCCTGGTCCGGGAAGATCCCACATGCCGCGGAGCAAATGGGCCCATGAGCCACAATTACTGAGCCTGCGCGTCTGGAGCCTGTGCTCCGCAACAGGAGAGGCTGCAATAGTGAGAGGCCCGCACACCGCGATGAAGAGTGGCCCCCGCTCGCCGCAACTGGAGAAAGCCCTTGCACAGAAACGAAGATCCAACACAGCCATAAATAAATAAATAAATAAATTAAATTAAAAAAATATATATTGGCTACAGTCCCTGTGTTGTACAATATACCCTTGTAGCTTATTTTATTGACAGATTGCTTGATTGCTTGATTGATTGCAGATCTGACCAACTTTATTTTACTTAGTAAATAACATACATATAGCAAAGTGCATAAAGTGCACTAATCTTAAGCATTATAGTTTGAATTCTTACATATGTATACGTCTGAATAACCACCATTAAGATAAAACTATAGAATATTTCCTGCCCTCTATAAGATTCTCTCATGCACTTTTCACTCTTTTCCCTGAAGGGTTGATCACTATTCTGACTTCTAAAAACATCTTTTAGTTTTGCTTGTTCTTAAACTGTATATAAATAGAATCACATACTAGAACTCTTTTGTGCCTGGCTTCTTTCAAGCAATAGAGTATCTGTGAGATTTCTCCATCTTGTGTTGGAGCCATCTTGTTTTTAAGTGATGGGTAGTATTCCATTATGTAAATTATCACAGTTTATTTATCTGTTTGTGTGCTGAACACTTGCATTGTTTCATCTTCTGGATATTATGAATAAAGCTGCTATGAATATAATGTACAAATGAGAGGGTATATGCATTTATCTCTTTGGGGGATAAAAAGTGGAACTGCTGTATCATGAAGCATGACTCTAGTAGAAACTAACAAATGGTTTTCCAAAGAGATTGTATCATTTTGCAACTCCCACCACCTTGTAGCTTATTTTATACCTAATAGTTTTTAATCTCTTACTCCCCTATTCTTACTTTGCCTCCTCTTCCCTCTCCCCACTGGTAACCACTTGTTTGTTCTCTATTCCCGTGAGTCTGCTTCTTTTTTGTTCTGTTCACTAGTTTGTTGTATTTTTTATTTTTTTAATACATTCATTTATTTTATTTATTTATTTTTGGCTGCATTGGGTCTTCGTTGCTATGCGTGGGCTTTCTCTAGTTGTGGCGAACAGGGGCTACTCTTTGTTGTGGTGCGCAGGCTTCTCGTTGCAGTGGCTTCTCTTGTTCCAGAGCACAGGCTCTAGGAGAGCAGGCTTCAGTAGTTGTGGCACGGGGGCTCGGTAGTTGTGGCTCACAGGCTCAGTAGTTGTGGCATGTGGGCTCAGTAGTTGTGGCTTGCGGGCTCTAGAGCGCAGGCTCAGCAGTTGTGGCGCATGGGCTTAGTTGCTCCGTGGCATGTGGGATCTTCCCGGACCAGGGCTCGAACCCATGTCCCCTGCATTGGCAGGCAGATTCTTAACCACTGCGCCACCAGGGAAGCCCAGTTGTGGTCTTTTTGATGATAGCTATTCTGAGAGGTGTGAGGTGACATCTTATTGTGGTTTTGATTTACATTTCCCTAATGATTAGCAATGTAATTAGCCATCTGTGTTTCTTCCTTGGAAAAATGTGTATTCAGGTCTTCTGCCCACTTTTTAATTGGATTGTTTCTTTTTTTGTTATTGAGTTATATGAGCTGTTTATATATTTTGTATATTAAACCCTTATTGGTCATATCATTTGCAAATATTATCTCCCATTCAGTAGGTTGTCTTTTCATTTTGCTGTACAGAAGTTTTTAAGTTTAATTAGGTCCCATTTGTTTATTTTTGCTTTTGTTTCCTTTGTCTGGGGAGACAGATTTATGTCAAATGACTTATGTCAAAGAGTGTCCTGCCTATGTTTTCTTCGAGGAGTTTTATGTTTTCTGGTCTTACATTTAGGTATTTAATCCATTTTGAGTTTATCTGTGTATACAGTATTAGAGAATATTCTAATTTCATTCTTTTACATGTAGCTGTCACTTTTCTCAGTGCCACTTTATTGAAGAGACGGTCTTTTCTCCATTGTAT
The DNA here is from genome assembly GCF_009873245.2 of Balaenoptera musculus. Classification (NCBI taxonomy): domain Eukaryota; kingdom Metazoa; phylum Chordata; class Mammalia; order Artiodactyla; family Balaenopteridae; genus Balaenoptera; species Balaenoptera musculus. The sequence goes on from NC_045789.1 coordinate 108,621,641, forward strand.
TGTATATTCTCACACACTTTGTTGTAGATTAATTAGCCATAAGTGCATGGGTTTATTTCTGGGCTCTCAATTCTGTTTCATTGATCTATATGTCTGTTTTTGTGCCAGTACCCTACTGTTTTTTTTTTTAAGATTTATTTATTTTGTACTTGTTTTTTTAATTTTTATATTTTTTTGGCTGCCTTGGGTCTTAGTTGCGGCACGTAGGATCTTTGTTGAGGCATGCGGGATCTTTCACTGTGGCGCACAGGCTCTTCATTGTGGTGTGCAGGTTTCTCTCTAGTTGTGGAGTGAGGGTTTTCTCTTCTCTAGCTGTGGCGCATGGGTTCCAGGGTGTGTGGGCTCTGTAATTTGCAGCACGCAGGCTCTCTAGTTGAGGCGCATGAGCTCAGCAGTAGTAGTTGTGACGTGCAGGCTTAGTTGCCCTGCAGCATGTGGGATCTTAGTTCCTTAACCAGGGATCGAACCTGTGTCCCCTGCATTGTAAGGTGGAGTCCACTGGACCACCAGGGAAGTCCCCATACTGTTTTGATTACTGTCACTTTGTAGTATAGTCTGAATACAGGGAGTCTGATTCCTCCAGCTCTGTTCCTCTTAAGATTGTTTCGGCTATTTGGGGTCTTTTGTGTTTCCATACAGATTTTAAAATTATTTGCTATAGTTTTGTGAAAAATACCATTGGTATTTTGAAAGAAATTGCATTGAATCTATAGACTGTGTTGGGTATACGGTCATTTTGACAATACTGATTCTTCCAATTCAAGAACATGGTATATCTGTCCATCTATTTATGTGGTCTTCAATTTCTTTCATTAGCATCTTATAGTTTTTGGAGTACAGGTCTTTTGCCTCTTTAGGTAGGTTTATTCCTAGGTATTTTATTCTTTTAGATGTGTTGGTAAATGGGACTGTTTCCTTAATTTCTCTTTCTGATAGTTCATTGTTAGTGTATAGAAATGCAACAGATTTCTGTGTATTAATTTTGTATCCTGCAACTTTACCGAATTCATTGATGAGCTCTAGTAGCTTTCTGGTGGCATCTTTAGGATTTTCTATGTATAGTATCATGTCATCTGCAACACTGACAGTTCTTTTCTTGATTATAGCTATATCAGAAACTTCCAGTTTATTGAAGAAGTTATGTACTTTGTGTTCTCAGCATTTTTTTTTTTATTTTTAAAGACTTCACAACTTGTTGTTGGGAGATTATAAAGAATCTTTATATAAAGTGTGAGGTATTAGAATAGAGAAATTACATAACATTTTCTTTCTTTCTTTCTTTCTTTCTTTCTTTCTTTCTTTCTTTCTTTCTTTCTTTCTTTCTTTCTTTCTTTCTTTTCTTTCTTTCTTTCTTTTTTGCCATGCTGCATGGCTTGCAGAATCTTAGCTCCCCGACCAGGGATCGAACCCAGGTTCTTGCAGTGAAAGCACTGAGTCCTAACCACTGGACCACCAGGAAATTCCCAACATTTTCTATTTTAATAATACTCTAATGTACTTTAATTATTACACCAAAAAAAGCATCAACACAAGCTATAAAATCAGAAGAACTCTGTATACAATTCTAAATAAAACAGTGATTAAGCATGGTCAAACCCTTTCCATCATTATTAGCCTTCTCAAATATTAATTAATAAATCTTAGGAACAACACTTTTAGGGATCATTCTTTAAATATTAGCATGTTACCTAAATGGGTCCTTAAGTTTCTTGAAAACTAAGTAACTGCAAAGAAAAATTAATTTTGAAACAATTAAAATATGGTACAAAGCATTTGGAATCATCTGGGCTCTGAATGACAATCAGAATTTTACCCTCTCACCTTCATGCCATTTTCACAGCTGAGAAGTGCTCATTTTCCTTGTACTCTAGCATGGAATCATCTGGATTTTTAAAATGGGAATCAGTGGGCAATGGAGAATCAGTAACAGTAATGATGAAGTATTTATGGAACACTGAGTCTCTTCTCATCTTGTTTATATCACATTTTATGGTTAGACTGTTTAGTTCAGCTGGCTATATCCAGTCTCATGGTCCAAGACTAGCTAGGGGATAAGAATGGCCAGGCTGTGCTCTCTAGAAGGCCAACTTCACAGTCCCATGGCAGTAGGACTTGAGAAATATTTGTTCAAACTGCATACTGTTCAGTTCTGTGGATCCACTGGATCTGCCAATGGCTTTAGAATCATTTTTTTCATGGTCATACTTCTAGCTGTCAAGATTATTATTATCTTCCACTTTTCTTAAGATTAGGCAAATGAAACAGAGGAAAGCAAAGTTATTTTTCTATGAACTAAGGCACATAATGGGATAAGTATTAATTCAGATTTACTGCTTTAGGAATGGAGGCTGTCGTTCATCTATTGAGCAGAATTCACATATACTGTGCATTCCTACCATATTTTTGTTCTCATTCTGTCTTTTGAAACAATTAGTCCATTGCCTCTCCAACTCATTCAGATTCATTCTGTAGCAGTCATGATTGTGATCTGTATTTACTTAAAGCTGAGAATTTATTACTCTTCTAACCTAATACATCTGTAGACAATAGATTATATATAATCCATTTGGTAGTCTATGAATAATGCTTTTAAGCAGCAACATTTTTTTAATATTTGATGGCTGAACTCATAGAAACATAACTTGAAATGATAGCCCTTTCCTCTACTAATCCATAAGTTTTTCCCTGGTTCATTGGGGTGGTAGGTTTTAACACATAACTGTTTAAATTCTTCCCATTCACCAAATTTAAAAAGAAAAAGAAATCACTTCCCAAGTGAAATGCAAAACATGTTGAATTACATACTTACAATAAACATCTTATAAGGTACCTGCTCCTTGGGATTATTGTTAGAATCTTAATCAAAAACAAAATCCCAATGGATAAACAGCAAGGTCCTACTGTATAGCACAGACAACTGTATTTGATATCCTATGATAGGACTTCCCTAGTGGCGCAGTGGTTAAGAATCTGCCTGCCAATTCAGGGGACACGGGTTCGATCTCTGGTCTGGGAAGATTCCACATGCCGCAGAGCAACTAGACCCGTGCGCCACAACTACTGAGCCTGTGCTCTGGAGCCTGCGAGCCACAACTACTGAGCCCACGCACCACAACTACTGAAGCCCGCACGCCCTAGAGCCCATGCACTGCAACTGCTGAAGCCCAAGCGCTCTAGCGCCCACGTGCTGCAACTGCTAAGCCCACGTGCTGCAACTACTGAGGCCCGCGTGCCTAGAGCCCGTGCTCCACAACAAGAGAAGCCACCGCAATGAGAAGCCCGCGCACCGCAACAAAGAGTAGCCCCTCGCTCGCTGCAACTAGAGAAAGCCCATGCACAGCAATGAAGACCCAAAGCGGCCAAAAAAATATATATATATATACATATATCCTATAATAAACCATAATGGAAAAGAATATTTAAAAAAGAATGTATATATATATATATTTATAACTGAATCACTTTGCTGTACAGCAGAAATTAACAAAACGTTATAAATCAACTATACTTCAATAAAAACAAATTGATTAAAAAAAAAAATCCCAGCCCAGGCTTTGCAAATATGGGCAGCACCATAGGCAATTCTTTGGAATGTCAAAGATTTTGCAGCTTGGTATTTTTTGGTTACCCTTTCCTAAGAAACATACAAGAAAAAAAATTTTTTCAAGCTTAAGAGAAGGGTCCAGTGAGTGAGTTGTTTAAACTTCCCTCCTGTTTCCAGAACTGAGGGGCAGGAGGGAGCAGCTTACAGGGAGAAGTTCTAGTAGGGCAGGATGTGGGGTGAACAATTGTTTGCAGACTCTGCTTTCAGCAGGGACCGTGGTGTTCACTGACTCTGCCTTCCTGAATGTCTGCACACGTGCTCATGGTATTCGAGGTTTGGGGGCGATCAAACAAACGTGAAGTATTTTCTTGCATGATTGCATTCCTTTTTCACTACCTTGATAAAGCACTATCACCATCATTGATAACCTACAAAATGTGTTATGAAATGTGACCCTGTTTCACTGGCATTGCACTCAAGGTCACACTCCAATCCCGGGTCACTTACAAGAAGAGAAGCACCACCATTCAGGTTAACAGCTGGTATACACCCCAACGCATCTTCCCACAGCAGGTCACCAACAAACACGCTCCATCCTTAGGATAAATCACAAGTGTTACACACGGCCCACAAAGCCCTGAATGGCGTGGCCCCTGCCTGCCTCCAGCTTCAACTCATGCCCATCTCTGCTTCACACACACCACATGACAACCACGCCAGCTTGCTTTCAGTTTCCCAAAAGAGCCAAACTTCCCCCACGGGATCTTCACTGTTCCTTCAGCCCAGGACACTTCCCATGTCCTCAGCACTCATCTTGCACTTCTCACACACACAGGCACATGTACACATGCACACACACACTCTGCTAACTCCAAGTCCAGGCTTCAGCTCTTAGCTGAATGTCATTTACTCAAAATAGGGCCTTCCCCACACCCCAAATCTAAATTAGATTCTCCTGTAACAATGCCTCACAAAGTATCCTATACTTCTTTTGTAACACATATCACTGTTTGAAAATATATATTTACTTTTGTGGTTTGCTTTGAAAGTTTTCCCCTTGCTAGACTAATAGCAAATTCCATCAAGGTAATCTGGTAAGTCTCAATTACCACTGTAGTCCTGGTAACTAGCATGAGCAAACAATAAACAAATATTCATTGAAAGAAATAACTTTACTTCTAAATTAACATGCCAGGAGGAAAGGTCTCAGACATTTGGCCAACCATTTTCCAGATTCTAGATCCCTGCCCTATGATGAGTTTTTTAAAAGGGCCAGAATGTGTCTTTTAATTGTCACTGAGCTGCTCACGCCCAGAGATTGCTATGCAACCTTGGTCACTCAGCCATTCTTCAGAAAAACAACTAGCTCATTCTCTGCCTAGTTCTAGCAAGAGAAGGCTAAGTACAGGGGGACACAAATAGGCAGACACTATTTGTACCCTTCGCTTTGTTCTCTGTACAGATTGTACACTTTCTCCACCTTTTTCTGGACATCTTCTTCTGCTTGCACAGTTAGAAGGCATTAAAGCAATCCTGATAACTGTTTTTATGTCTTCAACTGTTGTTAGGTGGAGTTAAGGGACGTTATCTTTCGAAATGCCTCAAATCAAATGTTGTTAAGCCTGAACTTCAAGGAGACCACGTCATATAAGTGCCAAGTCCAATCCCTTATCTACAGAGTTCTCTAACTAAGAAAGCTTAATGTGCGTGCTACTGCTTTGTTGCAGGATAGCTGTCGCTTCAAGATCTCCTTATGCAGCCATGGGTCAAGCGATGGCCAAAGTATGTTCAAACTAGCAGTGCCACTGGCCCTGACATTGACCACAGGCGGTCCTATCTCGTGCTCCTCTGAAATTTCTGCCCACATCATGACATGAGGAGAATGCCGCTCGCTTATCAAGGGAGGTCTCATGAGAGGAACTCGGTGGCCTTCTGTGGGCAGTCATCTGTGGAGATGAGCATGCATGGTCCTGGAGCCACGCGCAGTAATAACCCCTAGTCCTAGGCAGGCACTGGGTCGTGTGTGCCCCATCCATAGCTGGCATCTGACCCATGGCTGTAGCCACACCGGAGATACCCCTTAGCACCCTCCAAGACCATGAGCATGGTTAGCAGCAGTTAGAAATAACTTACTGTTAGAAATTCTTGCTCTAAGTCAGCTGACTTTACAGTTCTTGGGCCATTTATTTTAAGTGTAATTCCCTTGCAGTTCCTAATAGGTCTTGGCTATCCATAATTTATGGCTTCTATTTTAAAAGTGCTGTCAGAAATCAATAAGAATACAAACACACCCGCTGTTTAAAATGTCCTCACAGCAAATGTCGTCCCGTGCCATGCTATTCTTTTCACAGAGGTGACTAGAACAATTGATGCCCTTCTTACATCAGTTATTACACTCAGGTTGAGCCACAGCTGAATGAAACATTAGCTAGTATTAAGGAAGAACACTCTACCTTGGGGCTTCTAACTCAGGATGAATCATTTAAAACATAGGTAGAACTCAGCAGCACTGTAGCACAGTTGAGGTTTCAATATATTAAAGAATGTTTACTGTATGGATTATGTCGGAATATTTTTCCAACTAGCAAATCTCATTTAAGTTACTACCATGCAAGTCACTTTTTGGTATTTTTTGAAGTCTTCAACTATATTACATTTATTTAGTAGTTTAACTTACAATGTTATCATTGTTTTATTAATGTATGACCAATACCTTCATTAAGTCGTTCAATAAACATTTATTAAATGCTTCCTACATGCCAGTCACCATGCCAGGGATTGGTGTTACTATGATGAATAAGTCTCCATCCCTGCCTTCAAAGTGTCTTCAGTCTACTCCATTTCCATATTTAAATTCTTCCCTAAACCCTGGAGGATAGGCAATAGGTCTCACACATCTCTATATCCTCAGTGTCCTACCTAGTGCCAAGCACAAAGTAGGTACACAATAAATGCTTATTGAGTAAGTTAATAAATGGATAAACTAATAAATTGATAAACTAATAAATGAATGAATGAAGAAATAGAAACTACTGAACAAATATTTAAAGATCCAAGCTGCCCAGAGACCACCAGACCAAGAAGTAATATTCATTTTTCTCTCTGAGTTTAGAAAACAGAAGAGATATAGTCTTTGACACCATTCCTACCGTTTGGCTTCCACTCAGCCTCCAGTACCTGCCATTTTCTCATGAACGTATTATTTCCCCTTGCTCTTCCATTTGTTCTATATGAGAAAATCATCTAGAGTAGCACAAGGACCAGGGTGTTTAGTTTAAATAAGCAGCTAATAGCTGGGGGCTTTCTCTCCTTCCATTTCCCAAAGCAGGTCACATGGTCAGTTCCCATTAGATTTTGATTTAAGATTCTTCTAATAGGTGCATGTCCCTCTGTGAATTTATTAGACCAAGCCTATGCCCCAGGGGTTCCAGAAATCGGGCACCTCGTGGGAAGCAGAATGTAACACAAAGGTCAGCCAATTCCTTGTGTTCCAAAATTCACTATGTAAATAAACTCCAGATTTGAACGGGGCAACAGATTGATCTGCGGTTCTCTTCTGACAATGGCCCATAGTCACCCTTGTCCCACCTATTTTAGGAAGACCCTGAGTCAGTGACCACTCAGCAGGTTCCCTGAAGACACCAAGGCACCTGGCACTGAGCACCATGCCCTGGACACTTCCACGAAGACACCCAGGAAGAAATCGGGCTTTCTCAGTTTAAACTGTGGGGAAAGTTCTAAGTAATGAAAGAGACTGGTCAGCATATTGTCACTGCTCTAATACAGGTCATTAGCCTGGGTGTCTTTGTTTCTGTGTGTGAAGCAATCACAATTCATGAATCATACTACTTTGAAGACTATAATAACTGTGTGAATCAGAAAAATCTTCAAGGGCTCTTTAGTAAAAAGTTATTCATTGATTTAACTAAAAACTTACCTACAAGGTGACAGACAGCAAATGAGGTGATGAAGGTGAGTGTGGACCAGTTCCTGTCCTGGAGGGGCTCACAATCAAGAAAGGGAAGAGCTCCAGATGCATTCAGTGCTGTGGAAGAAATTACATAAACTGTTTTCGGGACACAGAGGTAAGAGCAGCCTCCTGTGTTTCAGACAAAGGAGGCTGTGTAGCTCAGTGTTTAAGAGGACAAGCCCTGGAGACAGATGGCCCTGCCCCACCGCACCAGCAGGACTCACAGGGTGTGAGGATTAAACAAGCCAGTACGTGTGAGGCACAGGGTAAACTCTCAACAATTGCAACTCCTCTCCCCCAACGAAGATGCCTGACTTGTTCTACCCATTGCTATTTGAAACACTGTCTTTGCTTGGTGTGTACCTCCATCTTTTCCCCTCATCACTGAATATTTATTCCCCACGTCCAAATCTTTATTAAAAATCTAAATATATATTGCTGTTGTGTATTAGCTGCTAATAGTTGTTTCTAAGACTAATGAGGATATTTTCTCCCCCATCCCCCAGAAGAGGTCAGGCTTGAAAGAACCTTGTTCCCAAGGGCACAGCCAACTGAAAGTGGCCCCAAGTGCAACACCAGGGAGTCCTCGAGTTCCCCAGCATCTAGGTAACCAGTTTTTTCGGTACACGCAGGTATACCCTTGAGCCCCAGAAGAGACGGAGGGACTCCAACTGACAAATTTTAAGGCAGGACCACAGGCAGTTCTGAAGACCTATTAAACCCAAAGTCATCCTTGGACTGCATTTTGGCAATGGGGGTGGGAATGGGGATGTTTCCCTACTTCCTCATTTCTGTAGAGTGGGGGTAGATTTCTCAATTCCAGCCGTAGGAGGAGAGAAAGGACTTGGGAGCACTTCTGGACTTCCTTGACCCCCTTTCACTCCTCCCCAGGCAAGGAGACATGATGTCTCTCACTGCTGACATGGGGAAGAAGGATCAGAAATTATCTTCAGTCCCTTTTCCTCTATTTTGGATGGCCTGGTCTCAGGATGTTATGGGTTGCATTGTGTCCTCCTAAAAAGGATATGTTGAAGTCCTGAACCCCAGTACCTCAGAATGGGACCTTATTTGGAAATAGGGTTTTTACAGAGGTAATCAAGTTAAAATGAGGTCATGGGACTAACCTGGCAGTACAGTGGTTAAGAATCCATGCTTCCAGGCTTCCCTGGTGGCGCAGTGGTTGAGAATCTGCCTGCCAATGCAGGGGACACGGGTTCGAGCCCTGGTCTGGGAAGATCCCACATGCCGTGGAGCAACTAGGCCCGTGAGCCACAACTACTGAGCCTGCGCGTCTGGAGCCTGTGCTCCGCAACAAGAGAGGCCGCGATAGTGAGAGGCCCGTGCACCACGATGAAGAGTGGCCCCCGCTTGCCGCAACTAGAGAAAGCCCTCGCACAGAAACGAAGACCCAACACAGCCATAAATAAATAAATAAAAATTAAAAATCTTTTAAAAAAAAAAAAAAGAAGAATCCATGCTTCCACTGCAGGGGACACCGGTTTGATCCCTGGTCGGGGAACAAAGATCCCGCAAGCCGCACAGCACAGCCAAAAAGAAAGAAGAAAAAAAAAATGAGGTCATTTGGTCCCTAATCCAATATGACTGATGTCTTTATAAAAAAGGGAAAATTTAGACATAGAGACAGACACACACGGAGGGAAGGCTGTGTGAGAACAGACAGGGAGAATGCCATGTGGTGATGAAGGCAGAGGTGAGAATTATGCTGCCACAAGCCAAGGAACATCTGGGGCTAGAGAAACTGGGAGAAGCAAGGAAGGATCCTTCCCCTACAGGTTTCAGAGGGAGCATGGCCCTGCTGATACCTTGATTTCAGACTTCTAGCCTCCAGAACTGTGAGACAGTAAAGTTCTGTCGTTCTAAGCCACCTACTTTGTGGTACTTTGTTATAGCAGCCCTAACAAACTAATACACAAGACAAACACTTACTTTGTTCACTCTGCTGTAATTACCTGACCCTACCAAGAAAGCCTGCATATCCATCTCTGCCTGTGACTGAGAGGCTGGAATCAAATGGGGGTGAAGTGGGTGAGTTGGTGAGTCATATTAACAAACGTAATAGCAAGCTTCCTCCAGACAGCTTTTATTGGTAGCAAAGCCAATAGTTTGATGACATCTTATTTCTGATTTTTTCTGAATATGAATTAGGGAGAGAGGCCTGATTTTCTGACCAAAACTCCAAATTTAGGCTGAGATACATAGTTTATATGTATTAACTCATTTTACCTTCACTATAGCCCTATAAGAGCCCTATAAGAGTATGTCTTACTATTACGCTCATTTTACAGATGAGACAGCTTAGGCAAGTAACTTGCTTAGGTCAAGTAACTTACCCAAGGACAATGAATGCTGAGGATTGGGTTGTAGGCAGCTTGGAGCCAGAGTCTGTCCTTGCTGCCTCTGCAAGGGCTACCTTCCAAGGAGCAAGTCCTTAAATGATCCCATTAAAAGGATCCCATGGCCAAATATATGAAGAGAATCCTGGGTGAAAAAAGTAAACTTTTCTTTAATTTCTCCTGATCTTCTCAGAGCCTTTACAATGCCAGTGTGCCTTGTGACTCTATCAGGATATAGACTGCGGCATTTGACCACAGAGCACTTTTCAGGGAGCATCTTTTGGGACTAATGTTCTGAGGAACACCAGTTTGGGAAACACTGAGAGAACACTTTAGGTGGGAGGTACTCTTTTGTTTGAATACATTTCTAGGATTTTAAAATAATTTCTATATGCCAATTAAAATACTCAGAAATCCCCTCATTTAAATCTTACAGAGAGTTATATAGGTTTACATAGTAAGGCTGGGCCTTGAGATCTGGGGGCTGAAGCTGACACAAATCCAAGCCGTCGTAATGTAAGACAGTGGAACTCCTGTAACAGAGGTACAAAGCAGAGCTAGCAGAAGGTAAGGCTCCATCTCTGAGGGAGACAGGGATGATTTCATGGAGGAGTGGGGCTTTGGGCAGGCCTTAAAGGCTAGGCGGGACTTCAGACAGTCACTTTGGATTAACTACTTGAGGCCTCAATTGGTTCTGCTCCAGGGTGGAGTCAGAAACCCTGGTGACTCTCGAGGGAAGTTGAGGTCTGAGTTTGTACCGGGAGCGTTATTCCCACAGCTAAGCAGAGGTCACAGATGGGTAGCCCCTGGGAAAGCCGTGAGCAGCACACTCTTGTTTGGCCAGCACAGTGCGGCTGGTGTGTGTCTATGTATATGTAAGTGTGGTTTTGATTTAATCCGTGTACTCTTGGGTCTCACTCTCACTCCCATTTTACTCACTTGTCTGGTCCCTGAAGGCACCTGAGTGTTGTCCTCCAGGCTAGTGTAGCCACACGCCACAGCTAAAGGGTGTGGAGCCTTTACTCCTCTATCAGCATTTCAGTAGACGGACAGTATCATGGAAGACGTCAGGGAGCTAGGTCCCTGATGGGGAATACTTAAGAAATATCCATCTGGGAGTGGTTGGCTGATTCTTCCCAAGGCAGCTACCACAACTTCCGTCCAGAAGGAATCCCCTCTCCAGGGCAGTGGCTTGTGTCTGCACACTAGCCTTGCCTGTAGCATTCGAGTTCAGTAATTTTTATAATGAATTACATTACATTAAACCCGGCAGACCTGTCATCCTCTTAAACATGCTGTAAAAGAAGAAGCATAGGATGCCAAATAATGTAAAATATAATCTTTAAAAATCATTAGATAATGATCTACAGGTCATTTTCCTTAGGGACTTTTTATGTTTATCTTAAAATCTCTCATAGTTCTGGTTGTTCTTCTGTACTAGTATGGTTGTTTCATTAATGTTCAGAAAGTAAACACTTTAGGTTTACAATATATTGTTATGGTTATAGGCACTTGAGTGCAATAAAGTTTATCCCTACCTACAGCACCCTCAGTAGAGGTGTGACCACAAAAACCATCCTATGCCTCTTTATAATTATGGTATACAGGGTCTGGATAAAGATACAACAGAAACTTTTGTGAGCCTCTTTTCACCTTTTCTTCCCAATGGGGGCAGAGAGAAGAAATCACTCTCCTGACTTCCCCCAAATCGAATTTAGACCTCACAGCTTTAAGCTATGCCGCAAACAGAACTGGATTTTTTTTCCTCTTTGCACAGGTCCTAATGAGGGAGGACTCTGTGATTCTGAGCGATCACAGGATTCTGCAGAGTAGCGCCACAGAAATGCCCTAACTGCATGCTTCTCAGCTTCCCCTCTGGGCTTTCCTCTCTCCATACGGGCTGGGTGGTGGTAAGACCTGGGCCGAGCAGTGTGCCAGTCGGCTTGCTCACGGACTGGTGAGACACTGCTCTCCATTGGCAGAAATCCTGTCTCTGCCCTCCTCTCCCAGGGCACTAAATTGCACTAATGCTACTGGGCTGAGAGAAGCCATAGTTTAAATGTTTACAAGTGAATGGAAAGCAATGTGTTGGAAAGGGTGTGTGGGGCAGGAAACTTTGCTTTCCATTATAAACCCTGCACTATTTGATTTGGTAACTAAGTATTCTCACTTTAATTTAAAAATATTTAAATCCAGGGAATTCCCTGGCAGTCCAGTGGTTAGGACTCCTGAGCTTCCACTGCAAGGGGCGTGGGTTCAATCCCTAGTCGGGGAATTAAGATCCTGCGTGTCGTGAGCAAAAAAAAAAAAAAATTTAGATCCACCCTTGAATGTTTGAGCTGCTACCCCATCCCTTTGCTCCCCTCTGCCAGCAAAGCTTCTTGAAAGAGCTGTCCGCACTTCCTATCTCTTCTTTTAAACCTCCTGTACGATATATTTTATGTATTTAATTTTTAATTGAGGTATAGTTGCTTCACAACATTATATAAGTTTCAGGTATACAACACATCGCTTCACAATTTTTAAAGATTATACTCCATTTACAGTTATTATAAAATATTGGCTATATTCTGCTGTATAATACATCCTTGTAGTTTGTTTATTTTATACACAGTAGTTTGTATCTTGTAATCCCCTACCCCTGTCTTGTCCCTCTTCCCCTCCCCGCTCCCCACTGGTAACCTCTAGTTTATTCTCTATATCTGTGAGTCTGTCTCTTTTTTGTTATATTCACTAGTTTGTTGTATTTTTTAGATTCCACATGTAAGTGAGATCATACAGCATTTGTCCCATACAATATACATTTTTTAGTTTTTTTATTGAAGTATACGTACAATATATTTTGAAAAGTTTTGTGTATCTGATTTTTATCCAATATATGCAAATAAGTTTTAAATATTCAGCTAGTACTAAAAGGCTCTAGTGAAAACCACACTCCCTTGCCCAGTCTACAGTCCTGCTTCCCACCCCACTCCCAGTGGAAACCACTTTCAACTTTTATTCTCTTTCTACTAGTAATTATTGACACATTTTTATAGGATTATACTGCTATTTCTTGAGCTATTTTAAACATTTTCTAAACACCTCCTGTTTCAGAAGTTAAAGTATGTTATATCTCACACACACACAGGCACACACACACACACAACTTCCCTTTCCTTCTTCATCCGCTTCATGTAACCTTATAATTTTTGGCTAAGTCAGCCATCATTTACATTACTATGCCCAGTAACGATTCCCTGTTTAACCCGAGATGCACGTTATGAATATTTCCTTTTCATACAACATTTTGTTTTTCCTGGAGTTGAAATTGCCTTGCTTAGCTTCCCACGTGCTTATCATTTATTTTTTTTCTAAATGTTTCAATAGACTTGCTGAACCTTTACCAATAATTTTTCTCAAATGTTTGAACAAATCAGTTCCATTTTTCGTTTGGTGCCCTTCCTCCAAAAGCCCTCTATCTTCGGTTCTAGGCAGGAGACGTTAGTTGCCCTCTAGAAAAGTCTGGTGCGTGGCTCTCTTTTCACTATTCTCCTCTGTTGGAATCGCTTGTATTAATCAAGGTGGGATAACTGCCATTCAAACCAGATCCCAAATGTATAAAAAGGCACAAAAAGGCACACTATCAGTGTTTATTTCTTATTCACTGATATGGACTGAATTGTGTCCCCCACTAAATTAATATGTTGGAGCTCTAACCCCAATGTGACTGTATTTGGAGATAAGGTTTTTAGGAGGTAATTAAGATTAAATAAAGTGGGACTTCCCTGGTGGCACAGTGGTTAAGAATCCGCCTGCCAATGCAGGGGACACGGGTTCGAGCTCTGGTCCAGGAAGATTCCACATGCCGCAAAGCAACTAAGCCCATGTGCCACAACTACTAAGCCTGCGCTCTAGAGCCCGCGAGCCACAACTGAGCCCATGCGCCTAGAGCCCGTGCTCCGCCACAAGAGAAGCCACCGCAATGAGAAGCCCGCACACTGCAACAAAGAGTAGCCCCCGCCCACCGCAGCTAGAGAAAGTCCGTGAGCAGCAACAAACACCCAACCCAGACAAAAATAAATTAATTAATTCGTTTTTTAAAAAAAGATTAAATGAGGTAATAAATCCAATAGGATTGGTGGCCTTATGAGAAGAGGAAGAGAGCAGCTGTCTGCAAGTCCGAAAGAGGGCGCTCATCAGACACTGTACCTTCCAGTGATCTCGGACTTCCCAGCCTTCAGAACTGTGAGAAATGTGTCTGCTGTTTAAGCCACCCAGTCTATGATATTTTGTTATAGTAGTCTGAGCAGACTAAGACAGCACCTTTTTATTGTATGATTCTGAAAGTACCAGTATCTGGCAGTCTTTTTTTGTGTGTAATTTAGATTCTCCAATCTACTCTCCAATCTGTTGACAGAATTCTGGGAGTACAGCAGGAGAAGGGAGTCTAAGAATTGTAATTCAGCATGAAATTTTTCACTTAATCCCCACATTTATGACTCCATGCCTCATTTACTCTTCTGTCTAGAAGAGAATATGGAGCCACCAAAGTGTTGCCAGCCAGGAAAGATGAGATCCAATATGCTGGTAGGTCTGGGGCTCAGAGAATTACGAACAGCAGCAAGCAGCTTACTTGGGACACAGATGACCCTTGCTCAGCAAGCAGTGGCCTCATCCTACCTCCCCAGGGGACCTCCAGTAATTCCCTATGGTAGTGTTTTCCAGAATGGGGCATGGCTATCACTGGGGGCTCTAGGGATAATTTTAGTGGCATGTAACCAAATATTTTTCAAAGATTAACATACTTATTTCAATGGGAATTCAAAAATAAAACTTGCATTCAAAACCCATGGGAAAAAAATAATAATAACTCCACGCCTTGTTCTATCCTTGTCTTAGACCTGGTGTCCCAAAGTCGAGTGTCTCTCTCTGATCCAGTTTCTCCAGAGCATGAAACTCTTTGGGCAGGCTGGAGGTACATGGAGTTGTAGTCCTCTGGGTAGGTCATGTAAGGAAGGGAATCAGTGAGCTCAACTATTCTATAAAAATTTTCAACCACCATCCCTCTTTCTATCCAGGCATATTACCTTTACCTTCTGTAGTACCTGCTGGATCCAAGTGCAGAATATCTAAAGAGTTCTACACAGCAAACTGACTTGTTCATCATTAAAACTCCTCAATTCTGCCACTGTCCCCAGGCACATAGGCATATATCCCCCTGCTCTGCTAAGTTAAGTCAGCTTCTACTTCTTCACATCTTCCAAGAATGTATTGACATTGCTGATCTGTTGCTGTCTCCTTTCCTATTAGTTCTGACCCTGTGAGTTATTATCCCTTGTTATCCTTTGTTCTTATTTGGTGGAGTTATATTAAAGTACAGTCCTCCAGTATATCCTCAAGCCATTTTTTTTTTAAAGAATCAATTTTATTTATTATATTTATTTTTTGGTTGCGTTGGGTCTTCGTTGCTGCACACGGGCTTTCTGTAGTTGTGGCGAGCAGGGGTTACTCTTCGTTGCAGTGCACGGGCTTCTCATTGTGGTGGCTTCTCTTGCTGCGGAGCACGAGCTCTAGGCACATGGGCTTCAGTAGTTGTGGCACACGGGCTCAGTAGTTGTGGCTCACGGGCTCTAGAGCGCAGGCTCAGTAGTTGTGGCCCATGGGCTTAGTTGCTCCTCGGCATGTGGGATCTTCCCCGACCAGGGCTCGAACCCGTGTCCCCTGCATTGGCAGGCGGATTCTTAACCACTGCACCACCAGTGAAGTCCCCCTCAAGCCATTTTGGCAAACCCCACCTCAGCTTCCATCTTCCCAGAAACCATTCCTACCTAGGTGGGCAAAGATCTCCTTTGTTGCCAATATAGTGGAGGATTTTCTAGGCTTATCTCACTCAGCTACACAGGAGGAGATGACATTGTTGACTCCTTTTTCCTTTACACAGTACTCCCCCCATCCGGTCCCACCCAGGCATCTCCTGGTTTTTCTCCTACATTACTGGTTCTAAATATCTGCCTTCTTTTATTGGTTTCTCCATCTCTACCTGATGTCAAAATGTTGGCACTTCCTGGGTCTTAATATTGGAACGTCTCTTTCCTAGTCATGTTTTTACCTTGGGTAACTTTATTCATTCTCATATTTTTAACTAATTTATCACAGATGAATACTTCCAGACCTCACCTCTCCTCTGAGGTCTAGACTCATCTATCCAACCATCTATTTGACATTTCTTAGACATCGAATAATTATTTTTACTCATATTTAATCATACTCATAGTAACCAATATTTATTAGGTACTTACTATATACCATGGAATATTCTAGGTTCTTGGGATATATTAGTATCATATTTCTCTCCTTCGTGATGCTTACGCTCCAACGAGAGGAAATGAAGATTAACAATTGACCTTATAAAAGAATCATAGTATAGGGAATTCCCTGGCAGTCCCATGGTTAGGACTCTGTGCTCTCACTGCCAAGGGCCCAGGTTCAATCCCTGGTTGGTGAATTAAGATCCCACAAGCCATGCAGCGTGGCCAAAAAAAAAAAAATGGTCATAGTATAATAGAAGGTGATGAAACAGAAGTGCTATGTAAAAAGAGAAAGTAGAGTGCTGGGGATGGAAGAGCAGTCGTGGTTTTAAATAGGGTGATAAGCGTAGACCTTAACCAAGATGCTGAAATCTGGGCAAAGGCTTAGAGGTGAGGTCAGTAAGATAGCTAAGGTATCTGTAGGAAGAGCATTCCAGAAAAAAAAAAGAGACACTACAAAGATCCTGAGGTGGGAGTGTACCTGGTATGTTCATGGGACAGCAAGGAGAACAGTGCAGCTGGAAGGGAATGAGCAAGGACGTGTGTGGAAGAAGAGGTCATGACTTTGGCTTTTACTCGGAGCTGGATGTGGTGTCATTGGATGGATTTGAGTACAATTTAAAAGGATCCTGTTGCTGCTGCACCGTGAAAAGATACTGTAATGGAGTATGAGTAGAACAAGGGAGATCAGGTAGGACCCTTATGCAGAAATTTCAAACTTAACATGTACAACATTGAATTAAAAAAATTTTTCCCCTAAATCTCTTCTTCCCTATGTCAATAACAGGCTCCACCCGGAAGCTAAAGCCACACATCTAGGGGGTCACGCTTGTTTCTTCCTTTTCTATCGCCTTCTTCTCCTTAAATCCATTAACAAATCCTATCCCTTATCCGTGAACTCCTCTCCATTACCAAGCCATTATCCCTGATCAACAACCATTGTCTCTTGTCTCTTAACAAAAGACAGCAGCCAAGTCAAATAAGGTTCTAGCCTCAACTTCCTGACAATTACTGCCAGCTGCATCTTCTGATGATGAGGGGCATCCCTCACTCACTCAGAGATCCTCTTGCCTTCATATCCCCCAAGTCATCATTCTCCCTCCATTCTCCAAAAAGTAAAATGTTTTCCATTAATTATTCAAATTTTTTTCTGTTTTATTAAAGGAAAAACCTGCTGAGATGATTTTTTAAAACAACTCAGTGTGGTAGAAACCATCAAAACAATTCAGAAATCAGAAGAAACAACAATAAAATTTTCCATTTGGGGAAGGGAGAAAAACACAACTACAAAAGCATTCCTTTGCTTTTTTCTCTCTGCCACCCAAGTCCTATTTGTACTTGACAAGGCAAAATTAAACTTTTTTTTGACTTGTTAGGAAGGATTGCAAGGATTGCAAGGATTGCAAAATCCTTGCAAGGATTTTTTCATTCTTCTCTTTTTCTCAGACCACAGCAGTCCTCTTCTAAGACAGCAGACTGATTTCAATTTTTCACCATAATCCCACTGGATTTCCCTCCCCATTTTCTCTAGAGAATGTCATTTGAGTATATATTGCAGTGTTAAAAAGGAAATTTTAGTTGAATGTTTTTTAAATCACTGATTACTACTCCAATATAGACACTCCAATATAGAAAATGATTTTTTCTTCCAGACATGTTTTCATTTGGTGAGAACTATGCATCTATCTTTCTGTCGTGGGTAATGTGAAGACTTCATGGGAAGCTGTCTGAAGGACTAACAAATTGCCTAATTAAAGATGGTCTTGGGGAATTCCCTGGTGGTCCAGTGGTTAGGACTCTGAGCTTCCACTGCAGGGGAACCCAGGTTCGATCCCTGGTTAGGGAACTATAATCCCGTGAGCCACGTGGTGCGGCCAAAAAAAAAAAAAAAAAAGGTAGTCTCGATTTGCTTTGCTTTATTGACTGTTTCATCACTTTCCTTAACATTTCTGCAACTTGAAGCATTTCTGCTCATGCAAAGGAAGAACAATCTAACGGTTAAGAGTGCAGAAGTTCTGAAGCCAGATGCTTAGGTTTAAATCCCAGCCTGGCTACTTCTTCTCTGTGTGACCATGGGCAGGTCACTTAACCTCTATCTCAGTTTCCCCATCCTATTGACATAAGATTGAGATATGCCCAGCACATTCTAAGGGCAATGTAAGTGCTAGCTACAACTAAGGGCTAGGTATACATCTGTTGCCAGGGACCAAATGATAGGCAAGAGCAACGCCATCTTGCCCTATGGAGCTTTCTAGCTGTAGGACTTAAGCAAATGACTTAACATGAGCCTCGGTTTAATTATTTGTAATCAAGTGTTTCCCTCACAGGATTCTTATGGGAATCACATGAGATATGCCAAGGAAAATGCTTAATAGGGTGTGGTGAATATTCAACACTCAACGTGAGCTAATGCTGTACAGCAAGACAGGCAGATCATTAAACAGCCTAAGAGATGCAATAACTTATAATAGAAGTTTAGAATGCTATAGGAGTGCCCACTAGGATATCGAAAGTGAGTCCTAAGAAATAAGTAGGAGTTCGCCAGAATAAAAAGAGGAAAAGAGTTCCCAGAAGAGGAAGCCAGAGAGCTTCACCACTTTAAACAAACTAGAAGTTTAATGTAGGAAAGAATGGAAGACGGGAGTGGCAGGCAGAGATCAAGTCATTAATAGAGCTTTTCAGCTATACTCAAAGTTGACCTTATCCTGAGAAGTGGGAGAAATGAGAAGCCAGGTAATGGGCTCAAATAGGGGGTGATAAAACCAGAATGGCATTTTAGAAAGAGCCTGATGGCTGCAGACTAGGGAATGGAATGGAGGCGGTCAGGAGGCAGGACGCCCGTTGGGAAGCTGCTGCAGTTTCTAGGTTCTAAGTGAGGGCTGGAAGGTGGTGAACTGGGACAGGGGAGTGACAATGGGATGGAGGGACCTGGTGTCCTTCCTCAGTCCTGCTGCTTTGGTGAGCACTTCATGTCTTCAGTCTGAAGTCTTCTTTCCTATGTAGATCCCACTGTGACTGTTTCTCACCTCCTCTCACCTGCTGCAGTGAGGGGTATTATTGTCCTCCTGAAACCTCCCCAAACATCCTGCCCCAGCAGCAGGCACTGGAGGAGAGCTCACCAGCTTAGCTGGTTTGAGTGTTGATTTTCTCCCACAAAGAGAACAATTCTTAATCAAATATTGCTTGAGGCCCCCTCTCATTTGTTTTACATGCTGCCATCTGGAGCTGCCCCCAGGTATGTCATATGACCACAGTGCCGCCAAGATGATTAGGACTGCAGTTTTCCAGCTAGAAAGTTAATATTTACCTCACCAGGAGGAGAAGTGCAACTACTTCTTCATATAATAAAATAATGATTTACAAACTTCTTCACCACCTGACCATACTGTATCCAACTACTTATAAATAATTCCTTGGAAATGACTTGGGTGTTGGGCAGTGGGGAGGGTAAATTAGCTCTGTTAAGGGAGCCCAACCCACCCTAATCACCTAATTCACCTTATCCACGGTCAGAGTTCAATGTAATCCCATATAGATGTTGTGGGTTGTGATAAGTGAGCAGTAAATATCTAATCAGTAGAAGAAGAAATGCCATTTTAGAGGTCATTGGCCTCACTGTGCTTCTGCAAAACCATTATGGGATTTGGGTAGGAGGTTAGTTTTATGGTTTGTTTTTGTTTCTGTTGTCATCTTTGCTCAATAGCAGTGCTGACTGGAATAGCCTCAAGCAAAATTGTAAGGGTGGTGAATTGAGACAGCATGTTCCACGTTTCATCACTCTTTGCTTTCCTAAACTTCAATGCCTTCACCTGATACTCTCTTGAAAGCAGGAAAAGGTATGAACTAATTTACAATAAGGCTAGTGTGTGTGTCTTAGTGTAAGGTGGACCCAGTCCCAGGGAAGCAAAGGTGATCTCAGACTCAGAGGGCCTGGAAAATTTGCTGAAAAACATGAATTTAGGATCATGAAGATAATAGGAGGAAGTGCAAGTCAGAACCAGTTCAACCGAAATCAACATCCAGTCTGAGAGCCATGAACCTCAAGTCTTCCTCCCCTGCTCCCCTCTGGTCATGCCCTGTGCAACTTTAACTTTAAACTTCACAAAACATCCAACACCGTAACTTCAGATCTTTAACTGCCATGATGTAGCAAGCTTCACCCCATGGTACTTATGCAAAATCCCTTAGCCAGAAATAGGTGAAATCATATCACTTGGAACTGTGCCTACTCCAAAATAATAAACTTATAAATCCCTCTCTGAAAACAATGGCCTCAAACCTACACTTCAAGTTCATGGAGACTTCAGTCTTTATCCCTTTTCCGAACCTCAGCCCTTCCTAGTTTTATTTTTTTATTCTTATTTTTTATGTACTTATTTATTTATTTATTTTTGGCTGCGTTGGGTCTTTGTTGCTGCGTGCGGGCTTTCTCGAGTTGCGGTGAGCGGGGGCTACTCTTCATTGCGGTGCACGGGCTTCTCATTGCGGTGGCTTCTCTTGTGGGCGAGCACGGGATCTAGGTGCACAGGCTTCAGTAGTTGTGGCTCGTGGGCTCTAGAGCGCAGGCTCAGTAGTTGTGGTGCATGGGCTTAGTTGCTCCGTGGCATGTGTGATCTTCCCAGACCAGGGCTCGAACCTGTGTCCCCTGCATTGGCAGGCGGATTCTTAACCACTGCGCCACCAGGGAAGTCCCCTTTCCTAGTTTTAGAGCCTCTGTTATCTAACCTGAATTCCATTCACTGAACTGAATTTATTAGGTTTCTACTTTATGCCAGACATTGTTCTAGACCAATTTTCAGCAGCCTTGGCTGTAGACTGGAATCATTCAGAGACCTTTAAAAAAATACCATGCCTGGAACTCACCCAGAAATTCCAATTTAATTGGTTCTAGGTGCAGTTTAGGCATAAGGACTTTCTAAAGCTCTCCAGGTGATTATAATCCACAGTTAAGAGCCATTGCTCCAGGTACTGGAGATACAACAATGAACAAGACAAACAAGGCAGAACTCTTATTTTAACAAGTTCAAATTCTGTCCCTCCTCTGATTAGCAGCTGCCTCAATTCTCTTGCTAGCTTATCTTTTCTACTATTCTTGCTCTTCCAGGTCATGGTCCTAGATAAAACCGTCTAACACTGTCTTTTCTCAAGCCCCCAGGTGTCCTGTCCCAGCTGTGTGAAACATATAGCTCTGCTGATTAACTTCATTACAAATTTATGAGCTCCATTCTCAGTCTGGCTCTCAACATTGGCAAATTTTTACTTATCTTTTGGCAGCTTCCTTTCTTATTTTTGATAGCAAACATTTCAAATCTTTTATTTCTCTCTTAAAACCACATATCAAGATCCTGTCTCTCTCACTCTCAGCAGATAACTCAGCCTCTTTTTAACAAAGAAAATAGTAGCCAGAGTGGTGAAATCCTTCAGCATTCTTCCTTCCCACCTTAACAGTGCCTTCCTTTTCTCCCCCTTGTATCTGTAATTTCTCTCTACAGCCAGACCCTTCTCTACTTGTTACAAATGTCCTCAAGCATCTGCCTATTAAACCTACTTAGAGGGACTTTCCTGATGGTCCAGTAGGTAAGACTCCGTGCTCCCAATGCCCAGGTTTGATCCCTTGTCAGGGAACTAGATCCCACATGCATGCCGCAACAAAGATCTCACATGCCGCAACTAAGACCCGGCGCAGGCCAAAATAAATAAGCAAAATAAATAATTTTTAAAAAACCTGCTTAGAATCAGTCTATTTGCTCTCTCTCCTTTCACTGACATATATATCTGGAAAGACTTCTCTACACTCACAGCTTCCACCTCCATTTCTCCACTTAGTCCTCCTGAATTGCAATTTGACTTCCACTGCTATCGCTATGCAGCTGTGCTTTCCAAACTTTTCCATGTCACGGCAGCCAGAGAAAATTACTATATTTATTTGGTATCCTGAGGACAACATCAAAGTCACTCTAGCTCCTCCCGGCCATGTCAGGAACTTAAGGGGCTAAGTTTTCAGCCCCCTTGCAATCGTTCATGCCTCACCAGCCTACCTTGGCATACCAGGGGGAAGGCTCTCTTCCACTGAAACTGGTCTGGCAAAGGACACCAGTGACCTAACTGACAAATGCAATGTCCGCTTCTCTGTCCTCATCTGTTCCATAGCACAGCTAATTGAACATGGAGACTCTATTTTAAATACCACGATTTGGTCAAGATAATGTGGAGTTGGAGGCCAGGAAGTAGGTGGAGATGAGAAGAGCAGGCTACTTTCCTTTCACTGTCTCCTTAATCAAAGCCCCGTTGTATAGGAGAATCAACAGGCAATGCCTGGGAATCCATGGTCAGATTACGTGGCCAGAGAAGATCATTTGCCCCAGGCAAAGGGCAGCAGAGTCTTTTTTTTTTTTTTTTTTTGGCTGCCTCCTGCGGTTTGAGGGATCTTAGTTCCCCAACCAGGGATGGAACCCGTGCCCCCTGCAATGGAAGCATGGAGTCTTAACCACTGGACCACTAGGGAAGTCCCAGGGGCCCCAGAGTCTCAACTGACTAAGCAATTGGTAAACTGTGACACGCAAGAACATTTTGTGTATTACTCTACCCCTAGAATGCTTTCACAAATTAATTCGAATTCATTAAGATCCTGACCATGGGCTATCTGCATATTGCTGAGGAGAGGCCATTTAGGGAGTCTTTGCGTTACAGACCTTAGGATGGTTTATGTTGTGTGTGTGGTTTAACTTGGGATTGTCCACAGCATCCATGCGTAACTGCTTACCTCACTTTCATGCCGGCTTCATTTTCTCCCAGTTGGCCCTTACTCCTAATGGTAAAGTTTGGCCTGACAAAAGAGCATTTTCCAACCAAAATAATAGGGGTAGAATGTTAACAACTTGGCTATATTTAAACTATATAGTACATAGTTGGTGTGTGGTGGGAGGGGGTTGGGGAGACTGACTGGTTAGGTTAAATTCTAAGGTCACTGGTCTCTTCACTTTGCCCTATTATGCCTATTGCCAACCAGGCTGAGGATGCTGGAGTTCACTGCCTTAGAAATCCCTTACCATAAACCTACCTGCAGAGACTCCTAAAACTCTGTAGGGATTTGTGCTGGTTATTCTCTATTTGCCCTTCCAGATCCATTCTCACCCATCTCAGGTCTGTTCTGTACCCCTGGACACTAAACCTTTACCAACGGTATCGTCTGGGTTTTCTCACCCTTCAGCTTTGGGTTAGGGTCAGTCCCCAGCAGGAAATCTGAGGGCAGGAGGAGAGGGAAGTCAGGATCATTGTTCTCACTCTTTCCCCTCTTATAACAGTTCTGAGTGGTTACACGCCTCCCCCCAAGGCCGTAGCTCCCCTCAGGCTGCCCCTTTACACAGAGCTGGCTCTTATCTGCCGCTGGAAACATCTTTCCCTTTCTTTCCCCTTCAGGCCTAGAGTTAGTAATGACTTCCCAATGTCCCTGGGCATTTCATCATTTCTTATTCTATCTTTGTACTGGCCTCTCTGACTACACCCTTTATAACTAGTCCCCTCATTAAACTCTTTGTAGTTCAACCCTTTGGGTATATCATCTTTTTCCTGACAAGACCCTAACTGTATGAGGACATGTATAGCTGTATGCCTATGGTTCAGCATTTCAGTGAATATAATTACTATTGTTATTCTATGTTTTCCTCTTAACTTTTTCATTTACTTAGTTATCTACTACTTTAATTCCCTAACATGTTTCAAAGGGTATTATCCTAGTGATGGAGGGACAGGGAGAAGCCAGAAGCTGCTGGCACGAGTAGACACAATTAAAGTGGGTTCTAAACAGCATGGCATGTCATCCATGAGTTGGGCTGAAAAACTTTGAAAACAAATGTGAAACAAGTACATTAAGTTTTAAGTTACTTCCAGGTAAAATATGATCACATTTTCATCAGTGTAATTCTGATGTGTTTATCTTATTTTCCCAAGTGTATTGAGAACATTTTGAAACCAGGAATATAGGCTATACTTTTTTCTCCCTTATAAAACTCAGTATTTTCCATAGTAAATACTACAGTACTACATGATCTACAGCTGGTTTAATCTGCAAGCACAGAGGAACCAAGAAAATGAAGGGCCAACTATCAATTGTACTCAGATTTTCAACTGTGTGGTGGGTGGGCACCCCTAACCCTGGAATTGTTCAAGTGTCAACTGTATAATGAAGGAAACCAGACCAGAGGAAGAGAGGGTTAAAAGAAGGACACAATTAATTTATGAGTCCTAGCTACAAAAGGGCAAGGGCAACAGAGAATGAAGAATGCCAGGTTGGGTGGGTAGGGGTGATGTAATGTCAAGAAATTAAATGGAAAACAATGGGTTTTAAAAGCACAAAAGAACAGAAAGTGGTTTTTTAAAAACTATTATAGGCAATTACTTTCTTCTGAATCTTAGAGCATTTGATATTAAATACTGAATGCAGACTAAGGAGTCACCAAAATTTAAGAGAATGTTGTAAAGATGCAATAAATGAGTTAATGACATGAGAGTACTCTGGATTCTTTTCAATAACAACATTAGTATAAAAGCAAGATGTTATTTCATGTTAAATTTATAGATTGCATATATGATGTATACTCTAATGGCCACTATCTGAAAACACACCTAAGATTAGAAGGGTTGAAGAAACTGGGAAGTCAAAGATTTTCATCTATTATTTCTCATCTTCTATGTCTCTCTATCCCTGACAATATTTAACTACTAGAAAGTTGTAAAGATGATTGATATAGTATTTATTACATGTCTGAGGTCATTGGCTGAATACTTTCATATAGAAAGCACAACACGGTGCAATTATTACCCCCCCCCCTTCATTACAGAAAAGGCTTGAATAAACAGGCAGAATTTGTACCTTTCTCGTTCGACATTTTGGTTTGAGCTAACAGCTGAAAAGTCAGGGCTGCATAAAGTTACCATGTCCTTCAGCAATATCATCCTCCTTCACATTTTAAGCTAGGGGGGTAAAAAGTCTGTTTTAATTTGCAATTCAAGTCCCATCCTTTTTAAGGTCAAATTGGAGTAAGGTGATATCATCATATACAGTGCCCTTATGTAAACTTAGTTTGTAAACTGTAAAAGAGTTACGTAGATAATGGCCTTATTGTTATCACTATTAACAATATTAATATTAAAGTGTGAATAATTTTTAAAAATCACAGTAAAAAGAAAATCACATACAGTGCCCTAATAAACCGTATGGAGGAAGATGTGTGTGTGTATGCACATCCTAATTGGAATATAACCAGGGCTACAGCTGGAGATCCAGCCAATGAAGAAAGAGAGTGAGGCCTGGGAGGCTAGCAAGCTGTCCAGATGTGTTCTACAGGGGGTCATTCTGGGCACCAGTCTGTGAAGTCCAGCCTTTAGTTTGGTAGGCTTCAAATTCAACTTTGCTAGAATAGCAAGGTGACTGGCTTTCTAGAGACAGCCTGACCAGAATTATGTCATAGAACGCTCTAAACATCAGAATATAACTATTAAGCTCATTAGTGAATTCTCTTCCTCTTGCCTAGAGTCCAGGCCCGTGACTGTCAAACAGAGAAGGAGGTTGGAAGTAGGGTGGTAGAGGATGGCCCTCCCTAGTGAGAAGGAGCCTCCGTTTCTCTGGGGAATCTGTTTAAAGCGACTTAAATCCACACTATCCTCCCTTCCTTCCTCCTTCTTACCCAATCCGGGACAGTCTTGTAATTCTGATAGCCCCGTCCAGGAGGGCATGGTCCCTGATTGAAAATTATGGCTAATATATCTTATTATTAGAAATAATAATATTTATTATTGAGCAAATTACACAACTATATAGGGAAATTTGCTCAACTATATAGGGAAAAAGGTAGAGAATCATTGCCTTAAGCTAAAATGTTCCAAGTTTTTCTCAGCGTAAGAATCACCTCAGGGGAGTTCCCTGGCAGTCCAGTGGTTAGGACTCAGCCCTTTCACCGCAGAGGGCCTGTGTTCAATCCCTGGTCAGGGAGCTAAGCCCACGTGGCGTGGCAAAAAAAAAAAAAAAAGAATCACCTCAGGCACTTACTTAACGTGGTGTCAGGAATCCCTCCCCTGAAGATTCATCAAGTCATGGGTGGGCCCCACATAATGATGGTATTTAGAAAACTGGCTAGTTTGGGCAATGCTGCTCTAGGCTAACCTCTCTGGGAACCAAATCATTAGCATGCAGGCCTCCTTTTTGCTCTTGCTGAATTTTCCAAGGCACCTGTTCCCACTACCCTCCAGGAGACTCTCAGAAATATATCTGCCATTTCTCATGTGGTCCCAACACTTACCCCTTTATGGTGGAAGTGAGGGTCAAAGAGTAAAAACAAAGCAAACTCAAAGTTAGCCAGTCAAGCATATACACAGCCCCCAGAGGTTAGACCAGCCCTTATTTCTGGTTCAAGTACTATATTTCAACAGGCCAGATTCCCCCGACTTTTGGATCTTTGGTACTATTCTTTCGATCCCTTGTATGCTGACCACATAAAGACCACCTGGAGCCGTTGATATGACAGATCTCAATATTAAAATGGAAAGAGGGACTTCACTGGTGGCTCAGTGGTTAAGAATCTGCCTGCCAATGCAGGGGACGTGAGTTGGAGCCCTGGTCTGGGAAGATCCCACATGCCGCGGAGCAACTAAGCCCATGTGCCACAACTACTGAGCCTGCGCTCTAGAGCCCGTGAGCCACAACTACTGAAGCCTGTGCGCCTAGAGCCCGTGCTCCGCAACAAGAGAAGCCACTGAAATGAGAAGCCCGCGCACCGCAACAAAGAGTAGCTCCCGCTTGCTGCAACTGAAGAAAGCCCGTGTGCAGCAGCGAAGATCCAATGCAGCCAAAAATTAAAAATAAATAAATAAATAAATTTATTAAAAACAAAAAAACAGTACGGCACTGGCGCAACAGACACATAGATCGATGGAACAGAATGGAGACCCTTTGCCTGTCTATTCCATCACTACTCCCATTCTCTGCGCCATGCCCAAGTGGCTGAGTGCTGCCAGAGAAAGCCACTCTTGGTATCACCATGGCCCCAACCGTGCCATCTGTCACATTTACAGAGTTTCTCTAGTCAGTTCATGTTCTTACTCTCCAGTGTGGTTACTTCAAACTTTTCTCATTCTCTCTAAAACCTCCCACCTCTTCCACTTCCTATTCTCAGTTGATGATGTCACTTTGCACTCAGCAGAATGGGCCTCCCAAAGATGTCCATGCCCTAATCCCTAGAACCTGTGAATATGTTACATTACATGGCAAAAGAGACTTTGCAGATGTAATTAAGAGTATGGGCCCTACAATAGAAAAAGTATCCTGAATTATCCAGGTGGGCCCAATTTAATCACACGTGTCCTTAAAAACAGGGAACTTTCTCCAGCGGAGGCAAAGAGATGTGGCAGAGAAGTAAGAAAGATTCCAGTTGTTGAGAAGGATTCAACATGCTGTGGCTAGCTCTGGGACAGATGCCTCTGCTGCCAAAGGTGACCCCCCCACCCCCCAGCTGACAGCCAGCAGGGAAATAGAAACCTTTGTTCTGCAAGCGGAAAGAACTAGATTCTGCTAATGACCTGAGGAGTTTGGAAGCCTGCCAGAACCTGCTGAAACTTGGAGCAGAGAAACCCACAGAGCAGCAGAACTGTGAGCTAATACATTTGTGTTATTTCAAGCTAGTAAGTTTGCGATCATTTGTTACAGCAACAATAGAAAACTAATACACACCTCCTAACTCACAGAAAAATGCAAGCATCCAAAGGGGTGATTTCAACGTTCTACACGCAGTCTACAAACATAACTGTGTCACTCCCATGCTTCTCTTTCTTCCTTTTGCCCTCCTGTTGCATTGGACTAGCTGTTCTTTCTCATCTCCCAGGCCATTCCTTCCATCTGTTCTGAATAGCATCTCGTCCTGACTTCTGAACTTTGACTATTGATTATCCTCCCCATTGTCTCCTTCCTCATCCCCTTTACTGATTCCTTCCCATCAGCAGTCAATTGTAGAAAGTTTTCCTCACCTCAGGAAGAAAGCCTATACTATTAGCCCTCATTTCCCACTAACCCAAGTTTATTTTACAAATTTATTCTGATAATGCTTTAGCACCCCTTATAGATCAGCCCTCCAGGAAGACAACTCACCGGCCTGCTGCTGAACCCGGCTCTTTTTCACTCCCACTCAACCAGGATTCCACTCAACATAGCATAACCAAACTCCCTCTGGCTAAGGCTAACAAAGACCTCTATGTTACCAAATCCAATGGACTTTTACATCTTTATTTTACCTGTGCTCTCAGGAGCATTCGATATATTATAGATGGCCGTTCTACCTTTCTCAAAAAGTCTTTTCCTTGTTTTCCTGGATACTGCCCTCTTCTGGGCTTCTTCCTATTGCTCTAGTTATGAATTTACAGCATCATCTGCAGTGTTCTTCTTTACCAAACCTGAAATACTGGACTCTCTCTTAGACACTCTGTATTCTCTTTCCAGGCCATCTCATTTTTTCCTATGGCTTGCTTTTATTTTTTTTTAATTGAGGTATAATTGATTTACAATATCATATTAGTTTCAGGTGTACAGCACAGTGATTCACTATTTTTATAGCTTATACTCCACTTATAGTTATTATAAAATATTGGCTGTATTCCCTGTGCTGTACAATATATCCTTGTTGCTTATTTATTTTGTACATAGTAATTTGTATCTCTTAATCCCCTACTCCTATCTTGCCCCTATCCTTTCCCTCTCCCCACTGGTAAACACAGTTTGTTCTCTATATAGACTGTTTCTGTCTTGTTGTATTCATTCTTTTGTTTTAATTTTTAGATTCCACATATAAATGATGACATGCAGTATTTGTCTTTCTGTATCTTACTTATTTTACTAAGCACAATACCCTCCAGGTCCATCCCTGTTGTTGCAAATGGCAAAAGTTCATTCCTTTTAATAGCTGAGTAGTATTCCATTTTATATGTATACCACATCTTCTTTATCCATTCATCTGTTGATGGACACTTAGGTTGCTTCCATATCTTGGCAATTGTAAATAATGCTGTTATGAACATTGGGGTGCATGTATCTTTTCAAATTAATGTTTTCATTTTCTTCAGATATATGCCCAGGAGTGGAATTGCTAGATCATATGGTAGTTCTATTTTTAGTTTTTTGAGGAGCCTCCATATTGTTTTCCACAGTGGCTGCACCAACTCACATTCCCACCAACTGTGTCCAAGGGGTCCCTTTCCTCCACATCCTCACCAACATTTTTTATTTGTGGTCTTTTTGATGACAGCCCTTCTGACAGGTGTGAGGTGATATCTCATTGTGGTTTCAATTTGCATTTCTCTGATGATTAGTGATTTTGAGAATTGTTTCATGTGCCTGTTGGGCATTGGTATGTCTTCTTTGGAAAAATGTATGTTCAGACCTTCTGCCCAGTTTTTTCTATTTTTGATATTCAGTACTATGAGCTGCTTAGATATTTTCAACATCAACCCCTTATTGTTCAGATCACTTACAAATATTTTCTACCCTTCAGTATGTTGTCTGTTGTCAATTGTTTCCTTTGTTGTGCAAAAGCTTTTAAGTTTAATTAGGTCCCATTTGTTTACTTTTTCTTTTGTTTCATGTGCCTTAGGTGACAGATCCAAAAAAATATTGCTACAATTTATGACAAAGAGTGTTCTGCCTGTGTTTTTTTCTAGGAGTTTTATGCTTTCCAGTCTAACATTTAGGTCTTTAATCCATTTTGAGTTTATTTTTGTATATGGTATGAGAAAATGTTCTAATTTCATTCTTTTACATGTAGCTGTCCAGTTTTCCCAGTGCCACTTATTGAAGAGACTGACTTTCCTCCATTGTATATTCTTGCCTCCTTTGTCATAGATAAATTGACCATAAGTTGTAGGTTTATTTCTGGGGTCTCTATTCTGTTCCATTGATCTATGTGTCTGTTGTGCCAGTACCATACTGTTTTTTTGTTTTTAATAAATTTATATATTTATTTATTTTTAATTTTTGGCTGCATTGGATCTTCACTGCTGCACATGGACTTTCTTCAGTTGCAGCAAGCGGGAGCTACTCTTTGTTGTGGTGCGCGGGCTTCTCATTGCAGTGGCTTCTCTTGTTGCAGAGCATGGGCTCTAATAGCGCAGGCTTCAGTAGTTGTGGCTCACAGGCTCTGGAGTGCAGGCTCAGTAGTTGTGGCACACGGGCTTAGTTGCTCTGTGACATGTGGGGTCTTCCCGGACCAGGGCTCGAACCCGTGTCCCCTGCACTGGCAGGCAGATTCTTAACCACTGCGCCACCAGGGAAGCCCCAGTACCATACTGTTTTGATTGATGTAGCTTTGTAGTATAGTCTGAAGTCAGGGAGCATGATACCTCCAGCTCTGTTCTTCTTTCTCAAGATTGTTTTGGCTATTCGGGATCTTTTGTGCTTCCATACACATTTTAAAATTATTTTTTCTAGATCTCTGAAAAATGCCATTGGTATTTTGAAAGGGGTTGCAATGAATCTGTAGATTGCCTTGGGTAGCTACTATGGTCATTTTAACAATTATTAATTTTTCCAATCCATGAACACAGTGTATCTTTCCATCTGTTTGTGTTGTCTTCAATTTCTTTCATCAGTATCTTACAGTTTTTTTTTTTTTTTTTTTTTTTTTGCCACACTGCATGGCATGCAGGATCTTAGTTCCCTGGCCAGGGATCAAACCCATGCCCCCTGCATTGGGTGCATGGAGTCTTAACCACTGGACCACCAGGGAAGTCCCATCTTAAGTTTTCTAAGTACAGTTAGATTTATTCCTAGGTATTTTATTCTTTTTGATGAGATTGTAAATGGGATTGTTTCCTTAATTTCTCTTTCTTGTAGTTGTTAGTTTTAGAAATGCAACTGATTTCTGCATATTAATTTTGTATCCTACAATTTTACTGAATTCATTGATGAGCTCTAGTGTTTTTTTGGTGGCATCTTGACTATTTTCTGTGTATAGTATCATGTCATCTGCAGTGACCGTTTTACTTCTTCCTTCCTAATTTTGATTCCTTTTTTTAAAAAAAAAAATTAGTTACCCTGGGCTTCCCTGGTGGTGTGGTGGTTGAGAATCTGCCTGCCAATGCAGGGGACACAGGTTCAGCCCCTGGTCTGGGAAGATCCCACAGGCAGTGGAGCAACTAAGCCCGTGTGTCACAACTACTGAGCCCATGAGCCACAACTACTGAGCTTGTGTGCTGCAACTACTGAAGCCCGCATGCCTAGAGCCCATGCTCTGCAACAAGAGAAGCCACCGCAATGAGAAGTCCATGTACTGCAATGAAGAGTAGCTCCCGTTCGCCACAACTAGAGAAAGCCCGTGCGCAGCAACAAAGACCCAATGGAGCCAAAAAAAAAAATTTACAATTTCCTTTATTGCTGTTTGCTTTGATTATTGTATCACTTAGCTATTGCTGCATAACAGATGTCCTTAATTCAAATGGTTTAATATAATGCCTTTATTTTTTTTTTTAGTTTTTATTGAAGCATAGTTGATTTACAATTTTACGATGTTGTGTTAGTTTCAGGTGTACAGCAAAGCTATTCATATATGTGTGTGTGTGCATATATAAATATAAATATATATATATATATATATATATATATATACTCTTTTTTAGATTTTCTTTCATTATAAGTTATTACAAGATAATGAGTATAGTTCCCTGTGTATACAGTAGATCCTTGTTGGTTATCTATTTTATATATAGTAGTGTGTATATTTTCAATTTGGATTCTTTCTATTTCTTTTTTTTGTCTGGTTGCTGTGGCTAGGACATCCAATACTATGTTGAATAAAAATAGTGAAAGTGGGCATCCTTGTCTTGTTCTTGTTCTTAGAGGAAAAGCTTTCAGCTTTTCACTGTTAGTATCATGTTAACTTCAGCTTATCATATATGGCCTTTATTATGTTGAGTTATGTTCTCTATATACCACTTTGTGTAGAGTATGTGTGTGTGTGTATGTGTAGAGTTTTTATCATAAATCGATGTAGAATTTTTTCAAAAGTTTTTTCTGCATCTACTGAGATGATCATATGATTTTTATTCTTAAATTTATTAATGTGGTGTATCACATTGATTTATTTGCAGATACTGAACCAGTTTTGCATCCCTGAGATAAATCCCACTCGATCATGGTGTATTATCCTTTTAATGTATTGTTGGATTTGGTTTGCTAATATTTTGTTGAGAATTTTTGCATCTATGTTCATCAGTGATATTGGCCTGTAATTTTCTTTCTTTCTTTTTTTTTGATATCTTTGTTTGATTTTGGTTATCAGGGTGATGCTGGTCTCGTAGAATGAGTTTGGAAGCATTCCTTCCTCTACAATTGTTTGGAATAGTTTGAGAAAAATAGGGTTAACTCTTCTGTAAATGCTTGGGAAAATTCACCTGTGAAGCCATCTAGCCTTGGACTTTTGTTTGGGAGTTTTTTGTTGTTGTTTTTTAATTGGAGTATAGTTGCTTTACAATGTTGTGTTATCTTCTACTGCACTGCAAAATGAATCAGCCATACATATACATATATCCCCTCCCTTTTGGATTACCCTCCCATTTGGGACACCACAGTGCATTAAGTAGAGTTCCCTGTGCTATACAGTATGTTCCCATCAGTTGTCTATTTAATACATAGCATCAATAGCATATATGTGTCAATCCCAATCTCCCAATTCCTCCCACCCCACCCCTTTCCCCCTTGGTATCCATACATTTGTTCTCTATGTCTCTATTTCTGCTTGGCAAATAAGGTCATCTATGCCATTTTTCTAGATTCCACATATATGCGTTAATATACAATATTTATTTTTCTCTTTCTGACTTACTTCACTCTGTATGACACTCTCTAGGTCCATCCACGTCTCTACAAATGACCCAATTTCATTCCTTTTTATGGCTGAGTAATAATCCATTGTATATATGTACCACATCTTCTTTATCCATTCCTCTGTTGATGGACATTTAGGTTGCTTCCATGTCCTGGCTTTTATAAGTAGGGCTGCTATGAACATTGGAGTGCATGTGTCTTTTTGAATTATGGTTTTCTCTGGGTATATGCCCAGTAGTGGGCCTGCTGGGTCATAGTGTAGTTCTATTTTTAGTTTATTAAGGAACCTCCATAGTGTTTTGTTGGGAGTTTTTAAATTACTGATTCAATTTCATTACTGGTAATTGGTCTGTTCATATTGTCTATTTCTTCCTGATTCAGTCTTGGGAGATTGTACATTTCTAGGAATTTGTCCATTTCTTCTAGGTGGTCCATTTTATTGGCATATAGTTGTTCATAGTAATCTCTTATGATGCTTTGTGTTTCTGTGGTGTCCATTGTAATTTCTCCTTTTTCATTTCTGATTTTATTGATTTGGGCCCTCTTTTTTTCTTGATGAGTCCAGCTAAAGGTTTATCAATTTTATCTTTTCAAAGAACCAGCTCTTAGTCTTACTGATCTTTTCTTTTCTTTCTTTCTTTCTTTCTTTCTTTTTTTTCTTTGTCTCTATTTCATTAATTTCTGCTCTGATCTCTATGATTTCTTTCCTTCCACTAACTTTGTTTTGTGTTTGTTCTTTTTCTAATTAATTTAGGTGTAGCGTTAGGTTGTTTATTTGAGATTTTTCTTGTTTCCTGAGGTAGGCTTGTATCACTATAAACTTCCCTATTAGAACTGCTTTTGCTGCATTCCGTACATTTAGGATTATTGTGTTTTCATTTTCATTTGTCTCTAGGTATTTTTTTATTTCTTGTTTGATTCCTTCAGTGATTCATTGGTTGTTTAGTAGCATATTGTTTAGCCTCCATGTGTTTTTGTTATCTACGTTTTTTTGGTTTTTTTAGTTGATTTCTAGTCTCATCACGTTGTGGTTGGAAAAAATGTTTGGTATAATTTAAGTTTTCTTAAATTTACCAAGGCTTGTTTTGTTTTGTGGTCTAGTATGTGATCTGCCCTGGAGAATGTTCCATGTGCACTTGAAAAGAATGTGTATTATGCTGCTTTGGGATGGAATGTTTTTTATATATATATATATCTATTTGTTTTAATGTGTCATGTTGTGTTTCCTTATTGATTTTCTGTCTGGATGATCTGCCCATTGATGTAAGTGGGGTGTTAAATTCCCCTCCTATTATTGTTTTGCCATTGATTTCTCCCTTTATGTCTGTTAATATTTGCCTTATGTATTTATGTGCTCCTAACTGGGGTGCATATACATTTACAATTGTTATATATTCTTCTTGGATTGATCCCTTGATCATTATGTGATGTCTTTCTTTGTCTCTTGTTACAGTCTTTGTTTAAAAGTCTATTTTGTCTTGATATAAATATTGCTACCCTGACTTTCTTTTGATTTCCATTTGCATATTGCATTTTTTTCCATCCCTTCCCTTTCAGTCTCTGTGTGTCTTTAGATCTGAAGTGAGTCTCCTGTAAGTAGCATATAGATAGGTCTTGCTTTTTTTATCCATTCAGTCATCCTAAGTTTTTTTTTTTTTTTTTTTTTTTTAGAATTCTCACTTCTCTTTAATCACTGCGTTTCAGATTTTACAAATAATCTTAGAACAATTCAGGTAACTAAGGTTTTGGGGGGAAACAGTTCTTACTTGTACATGAAAAACTACTACATGTTCCATTTTTCTATAAATAACTCCATTGGCTGGATTAACAAACACTGTCACAGAAACACAGAATTTTTTTAAAGCCATAGATCACTGCATATATATTCACAAAAAGCCATAAACAAACGTGCATTTCTCCTTACTAGGAGAACTTAATTAGATGTTTGACCATTAAGGTAGTGATGATTCTAAAACATAATGAAATTCTAAGTTAAGGCTTTATGTTTATTTTGAAACCCATATTCATAGGCAACTGTGACCAAAGCAAACTTTTATCTACCAGGTTGAGTTCATCTGCCCAGGGTATGTTATTTATCCACTACCAAAAATTCTTCTACAGGATAGGAATTAGTAGTGACACCATTGATTTACTTTAATGAATTATTAGTTCCCTCCTTAGGTTTTATTTTGAGGATTTAGCTTTCAGCAGCATAAGCATGTGCCACAGAAGGAACAGAGCATTTTTCTGGGTAAACTTAGAAAAATTTACAGACCGCACTGATTTTTACTTGCTTGAAAGTTGGCCAACAGTCAAGAACTCAGAATCTCCTAAATACAGAAAACCTAAAAGCATGCTTAACCACACACCCATCTCAAAACATAGATGTTCTTGATTATTGAAGCACTTGGTCTTCACCTCATTTTCTTTGAAGACTGTTTGGTATTTCCCTCTCTAAACAAACAAAGCAACAAAATGCAGAATATGATATTTTAGATGGATTTATTCTATAATTGCTATCCTCAAGGCACAAATACTATCCTTGCTAGACCAATGTGTTTCCTCATTTAAGGAAAAAATGAGAGGTGGATGAAAAGAAGATTCACGTTAAAATAGTTGTTGATTGCACTCTTGCCCTATCAAGCTTATGCAAAGTATTCAAATTTAGTGGGGAATGTCCTTTTCTCCTTATGTTATTTTTTTTAACATTTAGAGAGACAAAACTCAGACTCAGCTGGTGGGTGCACTTTGAGGAGCAGCTCTGGGGCACCATCTTGGCCTTCTGTAAGGAGTAGGAGGGATGCTCATAGGACACACTCCAGTCTGAGCTAACAGGCATGATTTCACAGCCCAGCGTTTCCATAGTTGGGGTGACTTACTGTCACTTAGACTGAAAGTCAGTCACCCTAAGTTTTTTGATTGGGACATTTAGTCATTTACATTTAAAGTAATTACAGGTAGGTTGTATTTAATATCATTTAGTTAATTGTTTTCTGGTTGTTTTTGTAGTTCTTCGCTGTTTCTTTCTTTTTCTCTTGCTCTCTTCATGATTTGATGATTTTCTTTAGTGTTATGTTTGAATTCCTTTCTCTTTATTTTTTAAGTCTCTATATTAGGTTTTTTGTTCATGGTTACCATGAGGTTTATATATAGTAATCTTTATATATACATGATTATTTTAAGTTGCTGATGTCTTAATTTCAAATGCATTTTAACAACCCTCCATTTTTACTCTCCTCCCCCCATGATTACTGTTTTTGACATCATATTTTACATCTTTTTGTTTTGTGTATCCCTTAACTGCTTATCACAGATATAAATGGTTTTACTACTTTTGTCTTTTAACCTTCCTGCTAATTTTGCACATGGTTGATTTACTACCTTTTCCGTATATTTGCCTTTACCAATGAGGTTTTTCTTTTCTGTAATTTTCATGTTTCTAGTTGTAGCCTTTTCTTTTTCACTTAGAGAAATCCCTTTAACATTTCTTGTAAAGCTGGTTTGATGGTGCTGAACTCTTATCTTTTGCTTATCTGTAAAACTTTTTTTTGAATTTTAGAATTTTATTTATTTTTTTATACAGCAGGTTCTTATTAGTTATCCATTCAATACATATTAGTGTATATATGTCAATCCCAATCTCCCAATTCATCACACACACACCCCCCACCTGCTTATCTGTAAAACTTTTGATCTCTCTATCCAATCAGAAAGAAAGCCTTGCTTGGTGGATTATTCTTGGTTGTATGTTTTTCCCTTTCATCACTTCAGATATGTCGTGCCATTCCCTTCTGGCCAGCAGAGTTTCTGCTGAAATGTCAGCTGATAGCCTGATGGGAGTTCCCTTGTATGTAATTTATTGCTTTTCCCTTGTTGTTTTTAATATTCTCTCTTTATCTTTAATTTTTGTCATCTTAAATACAATGTGTCTTGGTATGTTCCTCTTGGGTTGATCCTGTTTTGCACTCTCTGTGCTTCCTGGACCTGGATGTCTGCTTCCTTTCCCAGATTATGTAAGTATTCAGCTGTTATGTCTTCAAATATGTTCTCAGCCCCTTTCTCTCTCTCTCCTCTTTCTGGGACTCCTATAATGTAAATGTTGGTATGCTTGATGTTGTGCCAGAAGTCTCTTAAACTGTCCTCCTTTCCTTTTATTCTTTTTTCTGTTCAACCTCAGTGATTTCCACAGCTCTATCTTCCAGCTCGCTGATACATTCCTCTGTATCATTTAA
Organism: Balaenoptera musculus; assembly: GCF_009873245.2. NCBI lineage: Eukaryota > Metazoa > Chordata > Mammalia > Artiodactyla > Balaenopteridae > Balaenoptera > Balaenoptera musculus. The sequence continues at coordinate 108,658,892 of NC_045789.1, forward strand.
CCTACTCTTGATTCCTTCTGGTTTATTTTTCATTTTAGTTATTGTATTCTTTATCTCTCATTCTTCTTTATATTTTCTAACTCTTTGTTAAAAACTCCTAATTTCTCACTCTGTTCCATCCATTTTTCTCCTGAGTTCTTTGATCATCTTTACAATCATTACCTTGAACTCTTTATCAGGTAGATTGCCTATCTCCATTTCACTTAGTTCTTCTTTTGGGGCTTTATCTTGTTGTTTCATTTGGAACATTGTCACCTCATTTTCCAAGTTGCTATTTTTACTTCTATGCATCGGGTAGGTTGGTTACATTTCCAGACCTTGGAGAAGTGGCCGTTTGGAGGAGGTGTCCTATGCATCCCAGCAGCGCGCTCCCCTCTGGTTACCAGAGCTATATGCTCTAGGGGTGCTCCCTACGTTGGGCTCCATAGGTCCTTCTCTTGTAGCGGGCTGACTACTGTGGGCAGTTTGGTAGGCGTGGCTGGCCCCCCTGTCCAGCTGGTTGCCAGGCCCTGCCTTGTGCTGCCAGCTGCTGTTCGGTGGGGCCAGGTCACGAGTAGGCTAGCTATGGAACCTCGGGGGCTAGCTCACTGTGGGCAGAGCTAGGTTCTGTAGTGGGTGATTGTGGAGCTGGACTTCCCAAATATAGCGTTGGCGGTGGGTAGGACCAGTTCCTGACACAGCTGGCTGCAGGTTCTGGGGTTTCCCAAAGCTGGTGCTGGCCCACTGGTGAGTGGGGCTGGAGCCTCGGGTGTCTGACTGAGGAGTCCGAGTATCTCAGACCTGGTGTTGGCCTGCTGGTGGGTGGCCCCAGGGCCCAGGGGGCTCCCAGGACTAGTGCTGGCTCACTGGTGTGTGGAGTTGGGTCCCCGGGTCTCTAGCTGCAGGGCCCTGGGTGTTGCAAAGCTGGTTTCAGTCAGCTGCTGGGTGGGGCTGGATCCTGGGGCTGCTGGCTAAAAGGCACAACGTGTCCCAGAGCTGGTGGGCATGGCCGGGGCCTGGGGGTTTCTAGGGTTGGTGTGTTGGCTGGGTCCTGACAAGTCAAGCTGCAGGGCTGCATTGGTCCTCGGGCCAGTGTCTGCCTGCTTCTGGATGGGGTCGTGGCCCAGAGATCCCGGGACTGGTGGATTGCCCACTTGGGTGTATGAGTCTTGACTGTACTGTGTGTGACTCCACTCCTCCTACCCATCTCATTGCTGTTTCTTTCTTTATATCTTTAGTTGTACAAGATCTTTTCTGGTAGATTCTGGATTTTCTCATCAAACGCTGCTCTCTAAATATCTGTAATTTTGGTATGCCCGTGAGAGGAGGTGAGCTCAGGGTCTTCCTACTCCGCCATCTTTGCCAAGGTCTCCTATGGCTTTCTTATCTACATGCTGACTCTTCTCAAATTTATGTCTGCAGTTCTTGGCTCTTTTCTGAGTTCCAGACTACTATCATCAGCTCCCCACTTGACATCTCCAATTATACATCTCAGATCTCCAAGTCATCATGTTTAAATAAAATTCATCATCTTCCTTCATAAACCTGTTCTTATCTTGGCATTCCTTGTCCTGGTAAAGGGCACTACCATCCATCCACCCAAGTGCTCAAGTAAACAAAAAAAGTAGGAGTCATCTTTGGCTCCATCCCCATATCCAATTGATCTTCAAGTTCTGTCCATTATGCTTCAAATCTGCTCTACCTTCTACATTCCCATCGCTACTCTCCTAATGCAGACCACGGCTATTTCACACCTGGACTGCGGCAACACTGCTTATTGCCGTCCCTACACCCTCCCCCTTTTCCTCCAGTCCAGAAACAGCATGGACAGTAATGCTAATAAAATGTGGCAAACAGTACGTTTCATTTACTTTTCTGAATACCCAAAATGCTTTCATTTAATATAGAACATTTGTATAGATAGTGTACTAGTACTAGCTCTAAAAAAGGTAGCCCAAGGATTTTCATTAGTAGAAAAATATAAAAATATTAAACTAAATTGCTCCCCAATCAAGAACTGGACTACCAGATTTCAGAGAGACCAAGTTCAATGCACACACATACGTGTACAAGCACATATATATATTTTTTGGCACACCTTCCAGCCACTAAAATAATAATCTTGAGGAAAGAGCATATGATATAGTGCTAAATTTTTTTAAAAATCAGAATAAGAATAATTTGTATGCTGTTGTTGAAATTATCTTAAACATTGGAAATCTAAGGGAAGGAGACTGGACACCAAAATGTTAACAGTGTTTACATTTTTTTCTTCATTTTCCAATAGTAGCATAATATGGTACTATTACCTTATTTTTAAAATAAGTTTAAAATAAACATGTTTTAAAAACCAAAGTAAGAGTATTGTTACATCAAAAGAGTTATATCAGTGTGGATGCAATTTAAGGAATAGTGGCCAAAAGCATGAACTTTAGGGCCAGAAGACCCTGGTTTTATGCCCCAATGACTCCACTTACTTTTTTTTGTTGTTGTTGCATGGTTTTAGTTCCTTGACCAGGGATTGAACCTGGGCCCTCAGCAGTGAGAGTGCAGAGTCCTAACCACTGGACTGCCAGGGAATTCCCATGATGCTACTTACTTGAATGTGATCTCCAGAAAATGACAATCTCTCTTTTCTTTGGTTACGTTATATGTAGAGAAGGGCATTATGAGTACCTATCTCAGATTGTTGCTGAAATAGTTAAATGAGATAATATAGGTAAAGAAATTTGCACAGTCCCCGGCATACAATAAGTACTCAATAAATGGTAGGTGTTTGCTCTTTGGATGGGCCTGGCACAGAAAATATCTGAAACCCCAAATTCAGAGGGTGATCAGCCTTAATCTCTATTGTTCTGGGTGTTATTGTCTCTCCAACTAGACAGTAAGCTTCCTTATGTCATGGACTCGTATTACTGCCTTCTCACTTGTAATATTGCTTGTGTTGTTGTTTTTTATTTCAAAAGTAATATGTCTCATTGAAAAATAGTCCAGAAATACTAGTTTCCCCCTCACATTCGTACCTTCTATACAGTTGCCCTCAGTATCTGCAGGGTATTGGTTCCAGGACCCTGGTGGATACCAAAATCCATGGATGCTCAAATCCCTTATATTAAATGGCAAAGATTTTACATATAACCTATGCACACCCTCCTATATACTTTAAATCATCTTTAGATTACTTATAATATCTAATACAATGTAAATGCTATCTAAATAATTGCTGGCACTGCAAATTAAAGTTTTGCTTTTTGGAATTTCCTGGAATTTTTTTCTGAATATTTTCGATCATGGTTGAATCGGAGGCTACAGAACCTGCAGATACAGAGGGCTGACTGTATCTCATTACAAGAGGTAATACATAGTTTGATTCTGGATTTTTTGGGAGGAAGTTTTTTTTTTTTTAAACCTGTCTTCCTCCTTTTTTAAAAAATGTTTTATTTTTGGCTGCGTTGGGTCTTAGTTGCTGTGTGTGGGCTTTCTGCTAGTTGCGGCCAGAGGGAGCTGCTCTTCGTTGCAGTGTGCGGGCTTCTCATTGCGGTGGCTTTTCTTGTTGCGGAGCATGGGCTTTAGGCGTGCAGGCTTCAATTGTTGTGGCTCACGGGCTCTAAAGCACAGGCTCAGTAGTTGTGGCGCATGGGCTTAGCTGCTCCACGGCATGTGGGATCTTCCTGGACCAGGGCTTGAACCCGTGTCCCCTCCACTGGCAGGCGGATTCTTAACCACTGCACCACAAGGGAAGCCCTGGGAAGTTATGGGGTTTTTTTTGTTTTTTTGTTTTTTATTTTTGGCTGCATTGGGTCTTCGTTGCTGTGCATGGGCTTTCTCTAGTTGCGGCGAGTGGGGGCTACTATTTGTTGTGGTGCGTGGGCTTCTCATTGCGGTGGTTTCTCTTGTTGCGAAGCTCAGGCTCTACGTGCGCAGGCTTCAATAGTTGTGGCACGTGGGCTCAGTAGTTGTGGCTTGCGGGCTCTAGAGCACAGGCTCAGTAGTTGTGGTGCACGGTCTTAGTTGCTCTGCGGCATGTGGGATCTTCCTGGTTCAGGGATCGAACCCGTGTCCCCTGAATTGGCAGGAGGATTCTTAACCACTGCGCCACCAGGGAAGTACCCGGAAGTTATGTTTGATTCATAAAAATTTTGTGTGTGTGAATGTATTTCTCATCAGCTCATATTTTTCACTTAACACAGAGTTTTCTAAGAGCCTATGGAACTATTTTATTCTTTTTTTTTTTTCCATTGCCTATATAGTATCTCATAACATGGGATTACTTCACTATTAGTTTGTTCTTTAAGGCTTGTTCATTCATTTATTTCACTCACTGAATAATTACATGCCAGGCACTGGACCCTGGGAAAATTATAAATAGTACTGCTCTAAACATCCTTAGGTAACTTTTTTTAAAAAGCTATCTTTCCCATTGCTGAGACATATGTTTAGAAGATGTACATGGTGATTCTTAGACAAACAATGTGGTCACAAAGTGGGAACTCAGGGCTTCCCTGGTGGCGCAGTGGTTGAGAGTCTGCCTGCCAATGCAGGGGACACGGGTTCGAACCCTGGTCTGGGAAGATCCCACATGCCGCGGAGCAACTAGGCCCGTGAGCCACAATTGCTGAGCCTGCGCGTCTGGAGCCTGTGCTCTGCAACAAGAGGGGCCGCGACAGTGAGAGGCCTGCGCACCGCGATGAAGAGTGGACCCCGCTTGCTGCAACTAGAGAAAGCCCTCGCACAGAAACGAAGACCCAACACAGCCATAAATAAATAATTAATTAATTAATTAATTAATTAATTAATTAATTAATTAAAAAAAAAGTGGGAACTCAATAAACATTTGTTGCTTGAGTCAATGACTTAGGTACATCTAGAGTAGGAGTTATTATAAGAGCAGATAAGTACTACAGATATGTATGTTCTCCTAACTTAACCAGTATGTTGTATCATACCAAAGAAATATCTGTAAAACTCGCTTTACAGTACATACTGGTTTAGAAAAAAAAATTGACAGTAACACAACTGTCAGCCCTATCTCTCCTTTAGAACATTCAGCATTATTATTTTCGGAAGGTGATTAATCAGGGACTTAGTAAACTTTGATATGTTGTATGAACAAAAAGTTCAGTTGAAAAAAAAATCACCTCTTTCTGTGAGACGGACAAGTCAATCAATGTTTTTCAAAACATGGAAATTAAGATGAATAATTTGCTTTCTCATATGTTGATAATGAGTAGAATGGAAAAACTTCATGGAACTCAATCACAATTATAATATTCTACATTTACTGGGGTATATTTAAGTGGTATAATAAAATCACGTAATTATTTCACAATATTTAAACTGAGACATAATAGTAGCTGCAAATTTAAAACTACCCATTAAACAGCCTCTCATACAGACAGTAACCTTTGAATGATAGAGCTGCAGGATTTACATCTGCAACAAGACACATGGGATGGGAGGCCTTCTTCTGAGTTTTTTGACTTCACCCATGTACATAGACCCCAAAGCCCACAATATCATTTTCTGAGATCTGTAGAAAATCTTACTTAAACATATCTCCATAATGCCTGAACATCTGGGTCATAAAGTAGGGAGTAGGTGGGATAGTCACTCAAACTTTCCTGTCGCTACACATTTGAATCTAGTCCTTCTGTGTTACCAGTGGACAGGACACCCAAGCCTCTGATTACATCTGTGATGGTCTATAAAAACTGTTGGTTTGAATTTCTATTTACTTTACATCCTAGCAAACCAATCCATTTGCTAGTGCCTTCTGGGCAAAATGCCTGGGTTTTGTAAAAAACGAACTCCTATTGAAAAGGAAACATAAACCCAAGTAAAATAAATTTCAATTGTTGGTGTTGTGGGTTGTTACCTTTCTGTACCTTGATATGTACATTTTCCACAACAATGATGTTGAACCTCTGGTTAACTCAGGAGCATTTTCATTTCAGGGAAACTCCTGTAGTGACATCATACAGTTGTCTGTTTTGGGACTGTCCTGCAAGTTTTTTTGTGTGTGTTTTTTTGTTTGTTTTTCTGTTACCATCCTGTTGAATTATCATAAACAGATGATTGTTTACCTCCATGATTTCTGCACTGGGCACCCAGACATGTCTCTTGATTATTTTTGTTGACTATATGTAATCACCCATAAGCCAGTGCGAATCCTAAGCATAACTACCCTGTCCAAAAGTAGAAATTAACATAAAACATATCTGTCAGTTAAATTCAATAAGGATTTGACCAAATTCCCTCTGATTCATCCTAGTTAGAATCCGAGGCAGCCATCGTTTACTTTGAAAACTGCCCAGCACGTGTATGAATAGCAACTCCAAAAAGCGTAGAGCCTTGACCATTTTAAAGAAGGCAACACCCCTTCTAAAAACATAACTGCTGAGCTCATCAAAGAAATCTCACACGGCCGTCTTGTGCTCTCGAATAGCTGCGGAAAAGCGCAGTGTTCCGCTGAGCAAAGAACTACTCCCTCACTGTTTATTTTGGTTACTGTTTTCTATCCTTAATGAGAAGCAAATCAATTAACAGGACATATGACATGGTGGTTAGTCACCTAAGGGAAAGTATTATTAGCCTCATTAACTTGGAGAACCCTTCCAGCTCTCACCTAGAGACTAACCCTGCCAGGCAATCCTTTGAGGTCTGGAAACCCACCCTTTGACCCAGGCCCAGGCAATACCCAGTGAATAACCGCTGGTGCCCCAAGCCCACTCACACCGACGTCAGGAAGCCGTTCCCGAGAAAGGCGACGTGCGGGGGTGGGGGGATCTCTTCCCGGCCCCACCCTTGAAAGTTGCAGGGAGTGGCACCCAAAGAACTTTCCCAGATTGTTCTCTGTCACCGCTCAGGGAGGTCCGCTCCAGCCTTTCCCCGCTGAGCCAATCTGCCCCGCCTGCCAAGCCCCTCCTTCCCTGCACCTTTAACGGCTAGGAGCAGAGAGCCGCGGCTGGGGTTCACTTCTCAAGAAGTCGCACCGGTTTTTCGAGCTCCGCTCTGCGCCTGGAGAGCCACAGCAGCGGGAGCGGGCGCCGCCGGGTGAGTCACTGTTTGGAAATGGAGTGGGCGGGCAAGGGTGTGAGAGAATGAATGATGTCAGGAGCGCGCAGGGCGGCGGGCGGGGAGAGCGGGCCGCGGGGCCGCGGTAAACACCGAGCGCCGCGCCGCGGGCTGAGCGGGGAGACCCCGCCCTCCGCGCGCAGGGAGCCGTCCTCGGCCGCCCGAGCCCGGCCGGTGCTGCAGCGCCGCCGACAGCGGCCTCGGAGGCGGCAGCCGCGGGAGCGACCCGGGAGGTGCTTCCCTGGCAGGGCCGAGGCAGGAGAGGGCGAGACCCCGAGCAAACTTTACAGCGGCTTCGGCCGGGGGCGGCTGCGGCAGCGGGGTCCGTCCCCTAGCAGATCCCGGGCCCGGGAGCTGGTGCGTCCGGCCGGGAAGGTCTGGAGCCCCAGGTGAGAGCGGGTAAGGAGCGCCGGAGGGGCCGGGGAGGAGGATGGGCTGGAAAGCCGTGCGGCGGGCGCAGCGCGGGGAGGGCAGCGTGGACTGCGAACGCGGACGTGGCTCTAATTCGGCTCCCACGCGCCCCGCCCCAAGGCATCCTTCCCTGATTTTGCCTGATAGAGAGGATGGACGTGTGGCTTCGTCTCCACGCTCTGAGCATTCATCTCATTCATTTGCAACCATTGCGGGTCACTGGGTCCTGACGTTGAAAGGACACAGATTGAGCCATAGATTGTCCTGAGCCACTCTGGAGGTCAGGACTGAAGTTCAAAGGAGGTGGAGGAGGGACTGTCTTTAAGCTTTTTTGAGAGGCACTTACTGATGATGTGTGAACGGTAAGAACCCAGCTCTGGGCTGCCCACACTGAAACGTTTCCACGTTTGGCATTCCAAAGCTACTGTCCTTAAGGAAAGGGAGGCTTGGTGTTTCAGCGCAAATAGGTGCGAGTGGACCCGTCTACTTCTGTGAGGTATGGATAGTTAATAGCCCGCGGCTACTTCTTGAAACAACTCAAACGTTATGTCCTGTAATTTTTATATATCAGTCTTTGCCCTTCTTCTATTTCATCTTGCTCGCTCTAATACGGCCTTAAGATCGTTTCGACACGTATGTTAAATTTTTGAAGAGATTCAATTGTTTAGTGTCTCTAGGTGGGTATGGATTTTGAACTTAACTTTCCAAATCCTTGGTTTCACTCCTAGTCACATCTGTTAATGGTGGGTTCTCAGTCGCATTAAACACTCTGAACTAGTAAAATGGAACTGTAACTGCTTCAGAGGATAATAATGAGAATTAAACCTCAGAAGACCTATCATAATGTCTGGCACAAAGCAGACCTCAACAGATTTTAACTGTTTATATATAAATAGTGTGTTCCAGCTGCCTTAGATAATCACCAATTAATTTCCACAGGATTTCCTACTTACAAACCTGGTGGGTTGAGGTTTAGAGTGTGAAATACTTTGGCAAGTTCCTCAGAGTGTGAAGTAAGTTAAACGCTTCTCTGTGGATACCTGAGAGAGTTCGGGTTCCCACCCCATACTAGGGGAACTGCCATTCGCTAAACAAAGTCAGAGCAGTGGCTGAAAGTGACACATGGAATTCGGAGGAAGAAAGGATGTATGGATAACTCTCTAACTTTACCCTTAACTTGTTTTTTTTGCCTTTTAAAAAAATATGCAGTACAAAATTATAGCCCTTTCCTTGGTTTGCTGCTGGCCTTACTTCACAGTAGTCTTCTGGTTGAAGTGTTTTTTAACGAGTTAATGTTTAATTTGGTTTCTCTAGTTTCATTTTTCAGCAAAGCTGGTTGACTTCTGAACATGGAGGGAAACACTTGGACACCTTTGGGTTGCTGCCTACTGTCTTTTCACAGAATCTTATAAAAATCCCTAGGAGATAGTTGGAGGGATAGGGAGCATTTGCTCAGGTGTTACTGAAAACATTTGTTCTTACCTTATATCTGCAACAACTTTTAGGGTCAAAGGTTACAGGGAATGTTTTTTTCCACAGTGTGATGCAGAGATCTTGGGCTTCAGAATCCAGAAGACCTAAGGCTATCCGGGGGGTAACTTACTGGCTGTGTTTCTCTGAGCAATTTACTTAAACTCTCTGGAATTCTTGTGGGACTTCAAACAAAATATAGGGAAAAACATAGAAATAATCTTACATCTATTAAAATAGACAGTGGAATACAAATGAGAACTTTTAAAAAAGTGATAGGTTGAAGTGAGATGTTGTTTGTTTTCTTAAGGAAGAATTACTGAGAATTCTAGACAGTTTCAGATAAGAGTAGCCTATCCACCTTTATCTAATTCCATTATGAGGGATTTGAAGCCTCCATCATGAACTACTACTATCAGATATTTATTCTGTTGGTGAATGTTTAGTGAGCAGCTACTATATTCCAGCCACTATGCTAGGTACTAGCAACGCTAACATGAAGGAGGCACCGCTAACATGAAGGAGGCACCGTAACTGGCTTACAGTCTGGTAGAAAGAGCCCCTAGGCTTTGATTATGGAGAGGAAAAAAGAGTCAAAAAGAAGGAGAGAGGAAGGGACTTGGGAGGAAACCAGAAGTGATTAGGCTATGATAGGCTGCCTCCCACTGATAATTTGAGAACTACTGGCTTTCTAGTGAACTGGCTTCTCATAAGTTTTGAGGCTGAACCATGCAAGTATGCCTTGCTTTACCCAGTAACAATATTATATAGACAACTTTAGTCCTTAAGTCAAGTATTTTTAAAATAAATTTATTTTATTTTATTTTAAGTTTTGGCTGTGTTGGGTCTTCATTGCTGCGTGCGGGCTTTCTCTAGTTGTGGCGAGCGGGGGCTACTCTTCATTGCGGTACATGGGCTTCCCACTGCGGTAGCTTCTCTTGTTGTGGAGCACGGGCTCTAGGCGTGCGGGCTTTGGTAGTTGTGGCTCACAGGCTTAGTTACTCCGCGGCATGTGGGATCTTCCCAGACAAGGGCTTGAACCTGTGTCCCCTGCATTGGCAGGCGGATTCTTAACCACTGTGCCACCAGGGAAGTCCTTTTTTTTTTTTTTTTTATGTGGCCATTTTTAAAAAGTCTTTATTGAATTTTGTTACAATATTGCTTCTGTTTTATGTTTTGTTTTTTTTGGCCGAGAGGCATGTGGGCTCTTAGCTCCCCGACAGGTATCGAACCTGCATCCCCTGCATTGGAAGGCGAAGCCTTAATCACTGGACTGCCTGGGAAGTCCCAAGTCAAATAATTTTAAACATATCAGAGCAAACTTGTTTAAATGAAATCTGAAGGGTAAAATCAGTTCAACCAAGATTTATTTACTGTGAGCAAAGACAGCACTGTCGTAGATTTTTAAGAGAATGATCACCGTGTGAATAGTATAATATTTCAATTTCTTACTTGTAGAGGTTTAAAAGTACAAGGTAAACAAATCAGCCGCCACCCAGAAAATTACTTAGTGTTATATCCTCAAGTGCTTTCTCACCGCTATGAACATACAACATCGAGAGCTAACATGTATAGCACTTACTGTGGGCCGGGCAATATGCCAGTTACTTTGTACAGAGAATCTCATGTTATCCTCACTCTAACCCTATGAGGTAGGTACGATTATGGAGGAAAAAAACTGCTTTAGGGAAATTAAGGAACTTTCCTGAAGTTACACAGCTATAAAATTATTCTCTACAAAACCGGGTTTGTTCTCTACATACTGTTTTCTAACTTTTTATTTTTCACCCAAATATGGATGTCTCTATATCTCTAAAATATGCTTAAACAGCGTCTTTTATAGTTTTCTATTGAATGGCTGCATCTCAACTTAACCAATCCCCTACCATTGGACAGTTAGTTTGTTTCCAGTTTTCACTATTTTAAGCAACTCTGCAGTAAGTATCCTTCTAACTATATCTGTGTGCAATCCATGATTATTTTAGTCATTTTAAAAAGTGAATTATGATCTTTAATTTATCTGCCTTTTTTTTTTCACCATATTCAGAATTAGAAACTTTCTCCTTTCTCTTTAGAATTTGTTATAATTTCTGTGTTCCTTTAGTGTTTCTCATAAGATTTCAGCAATAGGATCAACATTCTCTATGGAGGGACACAATAGGTCAGTAGCTCATTACGCAAGGGATTTATGATGAAAACGGAACACAGAGCCTTTCTTAACAACTATTTGTGTGTGTATTATTGTTATTAGACATAAAGCTGAACTTCTTTTATGGGGAAATATAGCAGAATGGAGCAGTGCTGACTTTGCCAGGCAGAAAAGAAATTTTTAAAAAAAATTTTATTGAAGTATAGTTGATTTACAGTGTTGTGTTAATTTCTGCTGTACAGCAAAGTGACTCAGTTATACATATATATTCTTTTTCATATTGTTTTCCATTATGGTTTATCACAGGATATTGAATATAGTTCCCTGTGCTGTACAGTAGGACTTTGTTGTCTATCCATCCTGTATATAATAGTTCGCATCTGCTAATCCCAAACTCCCAATCCTTCCCTCCCCCTTGGCAACCACAAGTCTGTTCTCTATGTCTGTGAGTCTGTTTCTGTTTCATAGATATGTTCACTTGTGTTGTATTTTAGATTCCACATATAAGTGTTTGTCTCTCTTTCTGACTTACTTTGCTTAGTATGATAATCTCTAGGTTCATCCATGTTGCTGCAAATGGCATTATTTCATTCTTTTTTTATGGCTGAGTAAGTCTATTGAAAATATGTACCACATCTTCTTTATCCATTCCTCTGCTGATGGACATTTAGGTTGTTTCCATGTCTTGGCTATTGTAAATAGTGCTGCTATGAACATAGTGGGTGCATGAATCTCAGAAAAGAAATTCTACTTCTACAATTTGCCTCCTCGGTACCCAGTAGGATAGACAGTTTGCATTTTGCAGATATTACATATACAGCAGATGTATCATCAGGTTTAGAATAAGCTCATCACTTTTAAATAGATCACCTTTTAAAAAAATCTTAGAAATTTGTTGTTTGATTTCTTGAAAAGTGTATCATTGCTAAGACATTTTCCGTTTGATTTAATGAATGAAAGTGCAAGAAATATCCATTAGCTGGTTTTCATTATAGGTATAAAGCATTTCTTCATTTAAACATTTCTCAAGTTTTATTATAATATCATACCCTCTTTGCTACCCTGAGTCAAACTTTTATTTTTATTATTATTATTTTTTTGGCTGCGTCGGATCTTAGTCGCGGCACGCAGGCTACTCTCTAGTTGCGGTGCGCGAGCTCAGTAGTTGCGGCACATGGGTTTAGTTGCCCCGAGGCATGTGGGATCTTAGTTCCCCGACAAGGGATCGAACCCACGTCCCCTGCATTGGAAGGCGGATTCTTAACCACCGGACCACGAGGGAAGTCCCAAGTCAAACTTTTAATTTTGCTTTGGGTTTATATTTCCATATCCAATGCTAGTTACTTTATCCTCATGGTTTTGATAAAGGATGTTGGAATATGAGTAGTGTTCAATTCAGCCTCTTCATACAGAAACCCAGATAAGTTCAATTTGTTAATTCCTAACAATGACTTTTAATTCAAAGCAGAATTTAAAAAACAGCTAATAAAATTGCAGTATAAATAGGTTAATCAGTTATTTGCTGATTGGTTTTCCCTACTGTCAAACCCTAATTTGATGATTTGCTTACAGTTTAAAATTCAGCCTTACAATTTTGTGTCTTTAGATTGATAGTGTCACTTAAAACTTTCAAAAAACTTGTTCACGTTCTTAGATCTTTTTTTTAAAAGCAGCATTAACTGGATTGAGTGTTTGTCTTATATTTACATCTTTTCTCCCAGTAAACCCCTTGTACTATTTAAAAAGAATAAAACCACATACTAAAATTGTTAAAGAGGAGGGAATAAAAGGAGATGAAAGATAATTTTGAAGCCACAGTTGTCAGAAAAGACAGCTAGCTACTAAAAGTCAGATGAAGTGAAAGGCTCTGGAAGGGACCTTCAGTTAAGTGTCATTTCTCCACCTGGTAGTGTCTGTGCTGAGCTTCATTTAGGGTGATACATTTGACGGTGGAAAGAGAAATACCCAAGTGTTAGGGCTGGCCTCAGGCAAAATTGAGAAATTGAGCTGAAATACTCACCTTAGGGCATCCTTAACTCTGAGTTTACCGGGCAGGACTTGCCTACACCAAGAAAGTGCTCGATGAGTACCTGTATAAGGGCAAATTGCTATCCAGTTGAAAATGTGGACCTGGAGCCATCATATTTATGGAAAACTAGGGGATGAGTATCCACCTCTGGAATTTATTTTATTTTTGGTCACACCACGCAGTATGCGGGACCTTAGTTCCCTGACCAGGGATCAAACCCGCCCCCTGCAGTGGAAGCTCTGAGTCTTAACTGCTGGACCAGGGAAGTCCCCCTACCTCGGGAATTTAATGACCTCTTTTCAATTAAGATGATTAGCAATGCAAAATACATGGTAAGAGTTAAACTTCTGAAAAGCTTTTCCACAAATGGGAGGGACTCAAGGGAGGAGTAGCCCTGGAGGTGGGGAAACAACTGTAGAAAGATGCAAGTGTACCAAAGGCAGATTCTGTGTCCCTTGGAAGGTAGTACCTAATCCCAAGGCTTGCTGGGAATTGGCTCCTGCTGTTGAAACTGGGGTCACATGTGATCCTGGAGGGTCTGGCCTGCCAGGGGTGAAAATGCATGTTCCGGGCCTCTCTGACCTGCTCTGTTGATGGGAATCATCCTGGGAAGCACCTCTTAACATGCACCCCACCCAGATGGGTTAAGGATACTTTGCCTTACCTGGGAATACTTTAAGTAGGTAGTCTGATGTAACTAGAGAAAATGTGAAGGAATGAGTTTTCATTTAGGGAGTAGGAAAAAGGGTTAAAGAATAAGTGGTTTTGGATTAGGGATCACTTAGCTAATTGGGATGCCAAGGAGGGATACCTCTAGATAGCAGCCCACTTCCAGTGAGAAGTGAAGACCTTTCAGGAAAAGACTGGCAGCAGTAGTTGAAAATGAAGCTAAGCCTTTAAAACAGAGAGCCGCCAAACGCTTGAGTTGGTTCTCCAAGCTTCACCAAACACAGAAGCTGGAGATAGTGCAGTAAAATAGTGATGGTTAGATAATGGTAGATACTCAGATAGGTTCTAGAGAAGACTAAATCAAATTCTCTATCTTCAGACAGCCCTGCAAAATAGAAATTGTGTTATCTCCACTGTGGAAGTAGGGAAACAATTTAGAAAGGTTAATATACTGAGGGCTGCAGAGCTGGTGGGAAAAGGAGCGGGGTTTTGAAGCCAGGGGCAGCTGATTCTCTTACCCACGCACTGCCCAGTATCCCCCTAGGCTTTCTGTAATCTCTCCGCTAGCTTTGGAGATACAGCAGGTTTGAGGGGGGGGGATATATTTTGATATGGGATTGTATGTCTACCACCCATCTCCTGGAATGCTTCTCTGGTCTGTGCTGCTTCAGGCAATGAAGTAATGCCAGAGAGATGGAGGCCCATAGGCTTACTCAGGCCACACTTGGATTTAAGTCCCAGCAACATCCCTTACCACTAGGTGACCTGAGCAACTTCCTCTGATGAACCTCCATTTCCTGGCTGTGAAACGGGAATAAGATAGTATTTACTTCCTAAGGTGACTATGAATTATATTACTTTAAATGTGTAAAACACTGAGGATAATGCTTGGTGGCTCAGCTATTACTTTTTGCATATAGACTATACTTCTAACTTTTAAAACAAAGGGTTCATTCCTATTGTCCCCCAAATCAAATTGTTTCTCATTATTTCTCATGAAGGTAGTGTATTTTTCTTGTAACCTAATAGCCATTTGTTATATCTTGCCTGCATTGGTAGAATCTGGGTCCTATCCCTCTCTCCTCCTCCCTTCCTTCAGGGTTAAAATAAAATTATTAAAATTGGTTGTCCACTGCCATTAAATTCAAGAACTTTCATAAGAAGTATATAACATCAGCTGTGAATGCTGAAAAGCTTTCAGAGCTGCCATCACAATATGCCAGCCGTCTCAGCAGATGCTGGTAGTGCTGGTGAGCATAACCGCCGCTGTCCCTCACAGAGCTCAGCCTTCCGCGGAGTATTGTACCATGAGCGCCACTGTCCCAGAAAATGCCGGGCCCATTAAGAATCACAGACCCTACTGTCCTCCCCGGACAGTATGCTCTACATCTTTCTTTAGGAGGCCCTGAGACAGTCTATCTAACACAGCCGCTACTGTTTTCTGAGATTTGCATTTGATCTGCAAGTTATTTAACCATCCAGTTATTACTGCCCCAGTAGTTGCTACCAAACTTTAGTAGCAACAAAGGGCATTGTTTCTGTTAAATTAATATTTATGTGTGTATATATATGATATCATATCCTCTGTGATGGGTTAGCTAGTGCTGAGAGGGTACACTCCCTTGGTGTATAGTTTGGTTGGCAAGTTATAAGCAGCAAGCAGGAACATTTACAATTTTATCTTCCAAATACTTAAAGCATTCACTATATGCCAGGGTTTGTTCTGAGCACTTAGAACTCTTACTCATCTCTTCCTCCTTAAACACTCTGAGACAGATATTATGATCCCCATTTTAAGAATCCTCTTTTGAGACACAGAGAAGTTAAGTCACTTGCCTAAGGTCACACAGCTAGTATGAGGCAGGCAGAATTGGGGTTTGAAAGCAGACAGTTTGGGTGTGAAGTCTAACCACCGCACTGTCGTTTGTAGAATCTAGCATGTATCTCACACTTTGGGCCTCATTTTATCCTTGCACATGCAATTTTAGCAAAGGGAACATCACACCCGTCCGTACATGCCATCACCTCCTTATGATTTA
The DNA here is from genome assembly GCF_009873245.2 of Balaenoptera musculus. Classification (NCBI taxonomy): domain Eukaryota; kingdom Metazoa; phylum Chordata; class Mammalia; order Artiodactyla; family Balaenopteridae; genus Balaenoptera; species Balaenoptera musculus. The sequence goes on from NC_045789.1 coordinate 108,674,712, forward strand.
CCATGTGGAGGACTACAGCTAGGTCATATATTTCAGTGTTGCTATTGAAATGTATTGATGATACAGTATTGCCAAACATTTCTCTCAAAAAGCTTGTGAGTGCTCAATCAGGCCTGGTGTTGCGTCCGGGAAAGGAGCAGTGCATTCTTTCTCCCAGTCCCCTGATCAGCACACTCAGCTGCAACCTATTCCTGCTGCTTTTTTTTTTTTTAAAACATATTTTTTAAGTTCTCAATTTAAAAAAAAATTTATTTATTTAGTTATGGCTGCGTTGGGTCTTCATTGCTGTGCACGGGCTTTCTCTAGTTGCAGCGAGCGGAGGCTACTCTTCGTTGCAGTGCGCGGGCTTCTCATTGCGGTGGCTTCTCTTGCTGCAGAGCACAGGCTCTAAAGTGCGCGGACTTCAGTAGTTGTGGCACATGGGCTCAGTAGTTGTGGCTCACAGGCGCTACAGCACAGGCTGAGTAGTTGTGGCACACGGGCTTAGTTGCTTCACGGCATGTGGGATCTTCCCAGACCAGGGATCGAACCCGTGTCCCCTGCCTTGGCAGGCAGATTCTTAACCACTGTGCCACCAGGGAAGTCCTCCTGCTGCTTTAATGTTACTTATTCTTTTAAGTTTTAGGACTTTCACCTAATTGTAAATTAAAATATTTAAAAGTCCTTATTGGAGGAGAATAGCTTGCACATGTGAGGTTTCTTTGAATGTTTTCTAGTTACTCTTGGAGATGGTGGTAGGCAGAGTAATGGTGCCCCAAAGATGGTTACATCCTAATCCCCAGAAACTATGAACCTGTTATGTTACTTGGCAAGGAGGGATTAAGGTTGCTAATCAGCTGACTTAAGATACGGAGACTATCCTGGGTTATCTGGGTAGACCCAATGTAATCACAAGGATCCTTATAAGTAGAAAAGTGAAAGAGAAGAGTCAGAATCAGAGAGTTGGCACCATTAGAAAAACTCAAACGGCCATTGCCGGCTTAAGATGGAAGGGGGCCACGAGCCAAGGAGTGCCCGCGATCTCTAAGAAGCTGGGAAAGGCTGGGAAATGGATTCTCCCCCGGGCCTCCAGAAAGGAGCACAGCCCTGCTGACATTTCAGTGTTAACCCACTGAGTCCCCTTTTGGACTTCTGATTTCTAGAACTGTAAGAGAAGAAATTTGTGTCGTTTTAATCCATTAACTTTATAGTCACTTATACAGCCGCAACAGGAAACTAATACAGAGAATTACTAGAACAATCAGTGCTTTGATTTTTTACTTTATGCCAGCCCTGTGAAAGAGCTGCTTCATTTCGTATTTTATTGTATGCACATGTCAGGTGTAGCAAGTGTTTACATTTGGGCGGGGCTGTTTTATTTTGCATATAAACTGAACCACTTTGGGGCAGAGGGAGTTAACTTTTGATAATTCTATACATTTGTATACAGATGTATACTGTCCATTTTAAATGACAGTATCAAGGTTTTAGCAAAAAAAGAAAAGTCTTGTTGATTCCACAGCAAGTGGAGCCAGCCGGGCCTTTCATCAGAGTTGCCTAACAGAAATGTGGCTTTGTACCCCATGTGGCAGTCCTTATAGCCTTGCATTTGTTTGGGGTAAGATGATGGTCCACATGTGGTGGTGCTGATGGTTGTGGGCATATTATCCCTTGAGTTTTGACTCCAGATTCTCTTTATTTTATTTTTATTTTTTATTTATTTTTTATTGAGGTATAGTTGATTTACAATATTATATTAGTTTCAGGTGTATGACACAGTAGTGATTCAAAATTTTTATAGATTATACTCCATTTATAGTTATTATAAGATATTGGCTGTGTTCCCTGTGCTGTACAACATATCCTTGTAGCTTATTTATTTTATATATAATAGTTTGTACCTCTTAATCCCCTACAACTATCTTGCGCCTTCCCCCTTCCTCTCTCCCCACTGGTAACCACTAGTTTGTTCTCTATATCTGTGAGTCTGTTTCTTTTTTGTTATATTTGCTAGTTTGTTTTATCTTTTAGATTCCACATATAAGTAATAACATACAGTGTTAGTCTTTCTCTGTCCAACTTATTTCACTAAGCATAATATATCCTCCAGGTCCATCCATGTTGTTGCAAATGGCAAAATTTCATTCTTTTTTTATGGCTGAGTAGTATTCCATTGTATGTGTATATATCTCACATCTTCTTTATCCAGTTGTTTATTGATGGGCACTTAGGTTGCTTCCATATTTTGGCCACTGTAAATAATGCTGCTATGAACATTGGGGTGCCTGTATCTTTTCGAATTAGTGTTTTCATTTTCAGGTATATACCCAGGAGTGGGATTGCTGGATCATATGGTAGTTCTATTTTTAGGTTTTTGAGGAACCTCCATACTGTTTTCCACAGTGGCTGCACCAGTTTACATTCCCACCAACAGTGTCCAAGGGTTCCCTTTTCTCCACATCCTCACCAACATTTGTGGTCTTTTTGATGATAGTCATTCTGACAGATGTGAGGTCAGATTCCCTTTACATTTTAAAAATCTTTTTCTTGCTGTGCTTGCCTAGCAATGTTATTATGAATTCTTTGAGAGCAAGAGCACTTCTATACAGTGGCTTTTCAAATTGTAATGAATTAAACAAATAAAAGGTGGTGTCATTCATTGGGTCATCTGTAGTAAGTACCTAGAGGGTTATAGACCCCAGAGTAGACGGTATCTTGGAATCAGCGTGTCAATTATGGAAATTAAAAATAGCAAGAATTATCATAATGGACAGGGCTAGTTTTTGGTTTTTGTTTTTTTTAATGAATCCTCCAGTAACAATCTTAAATTGTCATTGGAGACAGCTTGCATCAGTTAAGGACCCCTTTGTGCAATGTAGAAATAGCGCCAGTGTAAGAACTAAAATCTTGGGAATTTTCCTGCTTAAGAAATGAAATAAGGGATAATATAAGATTTTTGGTAATTTTAAAGAAATATGGGTGGAACATTAGCTGGATGGTGTAATATATACATATAGCAGTTTCTAGAGGGAAGAGACTGTCTTGTGTAGAAGTAGAAAAAAGTTGGAGACTCTTAAAACCACAGAGATAGGATATTTGGAGTCATTTTGTTAAGGACATATTTTATTTAAGAACATACTTAACCAATGTATCAAAATGTTATCATATTTACTATTATGATTATAATCAATGTAAAAATTCTTGACATTTTAACTTTTTTTCTAAATCTTCGAAATCTGGTGTGTATTCTGCACTTAACTGCACATGTCAGCTTGGATTGGCCACACTTCAAGTGCTCAGTAGCCACATGGGGCTAGTGGCTGCTTTGACAGGCAGCGCAGCTCTGACCAGCCTTATCCTTAAGGAACAATACCCTGCATGAATCTGAGGTTATCCTCAGAACTATCCCTGTATTTTATTTTATAAACTGAATAAAATAATAATATAATATATATACAATAATATAAAAGATTGTATTTTATAAATTATTATATAATAATAATAATAATAATTTATTGTATTTTATAAACTGAATTATATCATGGGGTCACCAGAGAAAACTGGTTCTGGTGCCTTTTTCTAGAATGAGTGAACCGGCTGAATGATACAGTGAAACGTGTCTCTAAGGTTACCTGTAATATAAATTTGTGAATTTCAGTGCCAGGAGGTGTGCCTGGGCCTGTAAATGAAATATTTAGATTATTAGGTTCATGCTTATAGGAGAGATGGCTGCTCATATGCCTTTGTGAGCTGTGATAAGTGGGATGTGTGTGGCATCTACCCTGGTCTCAGTCCCAGAGCCTCACCACACTTACTTCCTCTCATGTGTCACCTCACTGTCTACCTGTTCATCCATCACCACCTTCACCCTATCCTTGCCCTGTTTATATGCATGATGCTGCTTACTAATTTGTGTTCTTGTTCAGTTGCTTATTGTGACAATTTAAGAAGCAAGGCCACTGTAAAACCTAGATCAGAGAAATCATTACTTGATATCAAATATCAGTCTGCCAGGAATAGATAAGATTAGACTGTAAGAAAACACAGGTGCAGTATGAGAGGGAGAGGGGTAGGGGAGAGAGGGGTAGAAGTGGGGGGAGGGAGGGAGGGAGGAAGGAAGAAAGGAAGGGAGTAAAGGAGGACGGGAGAAAGGGAGAAAGAGAGAAAGGAGAGAGTACCATTCTGTGCAGGAAAATCACCTAAATGCAGAGGAAGGAAATCATGGTGGAGGATTTTGTAGCAAAACATTCCCCCAGCCACTGGACAAGCTGCTGTTCTCACCAAGGTCTCAAGGTAGGTTGCTCTGGATTTCATAAATAGATTGACTTTATCAAATACCTGTACTACACAGGTGGCTGAGACTAGTCCTAAGCCCTCCTCAGCTCCTTCTGAAATTGATAAATGCATTCAACACAGTTTTTGAGCACTTGCTATGTGCTAGACTTTATTCTTGATTCTAGGGATTCAGTGACCAATAGATAATCAAGGTTTCTACCCTTAATGGAGATTGTATGAGTTTATGTGTTGAGAGAGGAAAAAGTGCTGAAAAGGGAGGTTGAGCAGATGATAAGCGAGTAAAACTAATAAACAAGATCAGTTCAGACTTGGACCAGTTCTTTAAAGGAAACATGTAGAGATGACTGGGGAAGCCTGCCCTAGCACAGTCAGGAAAGTTTGTCAGAGGTTGGACTTGCACTGAGGGGTGAAGGGTGAGAAGGAGCCAGTAGAGGGAACAGGGAAAGTGCTTGGTTACACAAGGGAAGGAAGGGAGACCAGTCTGGCCGCAGTGTCTGCGCAGGAAGGAATAGTGAGAAAGAAGGTGACGAGGCAGGCAGGACCCGGTGAGGAGGGGCTGGTACTTGCAAACTTTGTAAGGCCTATGGATTTTATTCCAAATGCAATGAGAAGGCATTGTGAAGTGATCTACGAAGGAGAGACACATGGTCCGATTTACATTTGTAACAGATCTGTCTGTCTGCTGGGCAGAGCGGAGTAGAAGGGGTCCAGTGTAGAAGCAAGGAAACCAGTTATGAAGCTATTGGCAGCATTCTACGTGAGAAGTGATGCGGGCTGGAGCAGGGTGGCAGTATTAGAGATGGAGAGCAGTGGATGGATTTGAGAGGTTTGGAGATAGAATCGACAAGACTTAGTGGATAGGCCTGGATGGGTGACGTGACAGAGTAGGAGAAATCAGGCAGGACTCCTTGTGGTGGGTGACGGGGTTGTAGGGAATAGGGTTCTGATTTGGCCGTTCGTTAGTATGAGTTGTCTGTTAGTCGTCCTAACGGAGATAGTTGTCAAACGGCCAGTAGTGATTCTGAGAACTGCATTCAGGGACAAGATCAGGGCCAGTGGGTGTCAGCATAGAAGTGGTATATAAAGAGATGGGAAACCTAGAATCACCTGGGGAGATTTCGTAGGCAGAGAAGAGAGGCAGCAGAGATCAGGTCCCGAGGAATAACGCAGTTAATAAATAGACCAAGTAGGAGAGCAGGGAGTAACCAGTGAGGTAGGAGGCGCACGAAAAGAGCAGTGTTCCAGATGCCAGCTAAATCGAGTGTTTAAAGCAGGATGGAGTAATCAGTTCTGTTGTAAGTTCTTGAGGAGTTGGGTAAGATGAGAACACAGTGCTCTTTGGGTTTTACAATGTGGAGGATTCCTTTACATGGTGATCTTGTTGAACCTTTTAGAGGAGTGATTTAAAGCACAAATGACCTCCAGCATCTCCTGCAGGGAGCTTTCCTCACTCTCTTCCTTCTCCAGTTCACCCCCATAGGCTAGGTGTCCCCTCTTTGTTCCAGAATAGTTAGGCTTTTCCCTTGTCACTGGACGACCATACTGTAATATGATTTTTCTGCTGAAACTATGTTTCTTCCAGCCTAAGCTCCTCCGGAGCAAAATTTGTACTTTTTTGTTGTTGTTGTTATTTCCTAGCATGATGTAGGCACTCAACACATGTTTTCTTTTTTCTTTTAATATATATATATTTTTTAATAAATTTATTTTATTTATTTTTGGCTGCATTGGGTCTTTGTTGCTGCACGCGGGCTTTCTCTAGCTGTGGCGAGCGGGGGCTACTCTTCGTTGCGGTGCACGGGCTTCTGATTGCGGTGGCTTCTCTTGTTGCGGAGCACGGGCTCTAGGAGAGCAGGCTTCAGTAGTTGTGGCACGCAGCCTCCGTAGTTGTGGCTCACGGGCTCTAGAGCGCAGGCTCAGTAGTTGTGGCGCACGGGCTTAGTTGCTCCGCAGCATGTGGGATCTTCCAGGGCCAGGGCTTGAACCCGTGTCCCCTGCCTTAGCAGGTGGATTCTTAACCACTGTACCACCAGGGAAGTCCCTGAACACATGTTTTCTAAATTAATGGGTATTCTTTTTTTTTTTTTAATCGTGTCTTTTATTTTTAAATTTTATTTATTTTTTTATACAGCAGGTTCTTATTAGTTATCTATTTTATACATATTAGTGTATACATGTCAATCCCAATCTCCCAATTCATCCCCCCCCGCTCCCCCCCCGTGGATATTCTTGAATACTGCTTTTCTGCTTGCATTATTTACCCCTGTGTTGTGTCAGGCAGAAGCCAATGAAGAGCCCAGGTTTCCTGATTCTCAAACTGCTGCCCTCTGCCTTCTGTAGCCACTGTCGGGCCTGGGCTGAGGATATAGGATATATTTTGCCCAGGATTGCCCTCCCCTCCCTTCCCCGCCCCCCCCCCACACACACCTCACCAGTTGCCAGGGATTGGTTTGGGAGGCTTGCAAAGCTCTAATGCCCTCTTAGACGTTTTCCCTGTACCTTGTTCCCTGTGCCTTCTTGGGAACCACATGTGAAAACCTGTGGAAATCACTTCTTGTCTATTTCAGCAACCTTATCTCTTCCCCACCTCAGAGTTCTTTGGGTGAAGTCATCTGCGCTTGCTCCATAGGATTCACCGTTTTGGAAACTTTTATTTGCCTCGTTGGATACTTAAGTATCTTAAAGCCCTAGTAGCGACTGCGTAAAGCCACCCCCAAAGGGTTCTCTTTAGCAAGTTTCCTTGTTTCTTTTTGGTAGTTATTTTCCCAGCAAGGCTGTGAGGAAGTGGTTTTTTCTTCTCTGCTCCTTCTATCACTTTGTTTTCCACTTCTTTATCCTCCTGTTGCAATACCCCAATTATACTAGTTGCTGTGGAGATACTAAGTGTATTGCTAATAATGGAGGACTGTTCTTTTAGGTGGAAGAATAAAAGCAAGGAAGGGTATAACTCTTGTTTTTGTGCAAATGTCTCCTAGTAACAGCAATAACTAAGTGGTACTAGAGGCTATGGTGCAGAAATATCTATACGGGGTTGGTTTATGTTTTTTTTAGAAAGGATTGGCTCTCTTAATTAAAGAAAATATTAATTTAAGCTTCTGATCCTATTAGAGATTAACTCCTTATGTTAATACTTTACTATTCATTCTTTAATTTATATCCTTTGTTTAGTAGGATGTTGCTTCATATGGACAAAATCTTTTGTGGACTTTAGCTTTTACAAATTCATTTCTTAAAAAAACCTTTTTTTTTTCTTTAAAAACTTTACTAAAGGAGACACATTTTAAAACTGTTCATCTGATTTGTATTTCATGAAATCTTACAATTTTCCATGAACTCTATTATAATTAAGGTGATTATGTGTCCTGATTTGCCCAGGACAGTCCCAGTGTATACATATTGCCCTGGTTTAATTATTACTAAGTATCTCTTTCACTTGAAACTGGCCTGGTTAGGGTGTTAAATTATATGGTCACCCTAATTAAAGACCACATTCAATAGAAAACTGAGGGAATGAAGTATCTTATATATTTTTTTGTTTTTGTCCATATAACTTAGATAGATAGATATAGATATATATGGATATATATGTGGATTATATACATACATGCATACACACACACATAAGTATATCTATGTTTTTTTCTTTTACTTTTTCCAACTAAACTTATAATTGAGAACTTACCAAATATCTTGATACTGTGGAAAGATATATATTTGTTGCTGTTCTAAGCAAATCAAAAGACTTGCTCATCTTCCTGATTTCCTCACGTAATGTTTTCACGAAGATAATTTTGACTGTGATAACGCCTGACCTGACTCCTCCTAGGTGGGCAGGATCTATTTTCAGGGGGCGATATCCTAACGGCAGCTGTTCTGATTCTTTTTTTTTTTAAATAAATTTATTTATTTATTTTTAAATTTTTGGTGTACTGGGTCTTTGATGTTCCGCGCGGGCTTTCTCTAGTTGCAGCGAGCGGGGGCTACTCTTCATTGCGGTGCACAGGCTTCTCACTGCCGTGGCTGGCTTCTCTTGTGGAGCACGGGCTCTAGGCGTGCGGGCTTCAGTAGTTGTGGCACACGGGCTCAGCGGCTGTGGCTCGCGGGCTCTAGAGCGCAGGCTCAGTAGTTGTGCCGCACGGGCTTAGCTGCTCCGCGGCATGTGGGATCTTCCCCGACCAGGGCTCGAACCCGTGTCCCCTGAATTGGCAGGTGGATTCTTAACCACTGCGCCACCAGAGAAGTCCCAGCTGTTCTGATTTGAAATGACTGCCTGTATGTCAAGTTTTGTTTCCGTCTGCCCAATACACGTGTCACCTCTTGTTCACATTAGAATTTCTCCTTCTGCATGTGGAATGGGTGTATGTCCTAGACTGTTCCATTGCCTTGTCTCTCTGTTAGTGGTTCCATTATTGATACACCCGGAAGCAGAACAACAGCTGTGGAGTAAGAAATGAAAGGTCTTTTAAAATTTTGGACACCTTGAAAAATAAAAAGTGCTATTTTGATATTCATTCTTGCATTTAAAAAATATGCACATTCCTTGCCTAATCCTTTTCTCTTAATATCAGGTTTATTATTGTAAAAACTCTGAAAATCATACTAAAGTTTTTGTAATTGATCAAAGATCCTTGGGAAAATTTCTGGCAGGTTATGCTCTGGGGCCAAGGGGACCTTGAAGTGGTTTTAAAAGAAAGTAAGAGTGAATTAGGAGCATTGGAGACCATCTCTTGCAGTTAATATCTGGAAAAGGGTCCTGACACGTCCTTCAGTATGTCAGGAGAATAAAAGTTGGTCAAGGGGTAAGGCTTGGCAAGAACCAGCAAGCACCTGTTTTGTGCCAGGCAGGGTGAACTCCTATAAACAAACAGACATGGTCCATCACCTCATGAAGCCTATCACTCAGTGTGGGAGACACCCAGGCAAAACAAGGAAACAAGTATATAATTAAAAATTGTGAAAGTGTATCAGCAGTGCTGAGAGAGAATAAGAGGAGAGACTTACTTTAGACAGTGGTTAGGAAAGGACCCCTTTGAGGAAGGAGCATTAAAGTTCTGTCTGGGTTCCTCTCTCAGTGTTTCTCCACCTTTTGCTTTCATTATTGCCTTTTTCGACAGGTTTTTTCTAACCACTCCCTTCCCCCTGAGTAATTTTAATGCCCTTTGGAGGACCACAAACTATTTTTCCACTCTTAGAGCACTAATTTTCACCACTGAGAATGCACACTCAATCAGTTACTGTCTGCGGGCCTCATTTTGGGGGCAGTCAGAAATAAACTTTTATTAGGTTTAACATAGCGTCCTTGGATCCTCAACTGGATTTTAAGTTCCTTGAGGCAGGGAACCATCATCTAGTAATAATAGATGCCACTTAACATGACTTAAAAAAAAAAAATCTTCCATGAGGTTGAGAAAGGTGGAATAAAAATGTTGGAAGTAGAGCATGAAAAAAAATCCTTAAATGGTCTAGTTAGTCTAATTTTTTATTTAGATGAAGAAACTAAGATTACTAGGAAGTTATTAATCAGTCTATCTAAGCCAATTTAGTGCCATTTCCAGGACACTGTTGGTAAGGAGCAGATTCAGGAAGGTAGTGATTGTCAGGAGGAGGAGTTCAGGTTTTATTGTAGAGCCTGAAGATTTGCATGTGCACAAAGTTGAAATCTTATAAAGACTAATTTGGCAGGCTCTTCTAATACTTTTCTGGAACATGATGATGATCGTGACAAGGGTGCTGTTGCTAATAGGGACAAAAAGGAAAAATTTGATTAATAATTGCTTCCGTGGGCTTCCCTGGTGGCGCAGTGGTTGAGAATCTGCCTGCTAATGCAGGGGACACGGGTTCGAGCCCTGGTCTGGGAAGATCCCACATGCCAAGGAGCAACTGGGCCCGTGAGCCACAACTACTGAGCCTGCGCATCTGGAGCTTGTGCTCCGCAACAAGAGAGGCCGCGATAGTGAGAGGCCCGCGCACCGCGATGAAGAGTGGCCCCCGCTTGCCCCAACTAGAGAAAGCCCTTGCACAGAAACGAAGACCCAACACAGCCAAAAATAAATAAATAAATAAATAAATAATAAAAATAAAGGAATTCCTTTTAAAAAATAAAAAAAATAAAAAATAATTGCTTCCGTGTTTCAGAGACAGCACGACACTGGTCTACAAAGAAAACTTAATAGGAATTGAGGAGAAAAGTGAACTAAAAATATAGAATACTAATACTCTTTTTCAGAGAAAGGAATTAAGGGGGTGATATAACTGTTCTTTATCATTGAGATTCTTTTTTTTTTTTTTAGGGTGAGATTATACATGTCTAAAGGACATGGGTTTATCAAAGATAATTCATGTTATATATATTAGGTTGGGAGGAAGGCAGAGAATATATTTGAAATTAGGAGAAGGAAGCTATATTCTGGATCTTTTTCTGTGTGTCTGTTTCTCTGTGTTAGTGTGTATGTGAGAGAAATTTAGCTCAAGCTAGTTCTACTTATCTGGCAAACAGTCTTGGAAACTGGAGTAAAGTGTACCTGTCTTAATGAACTGTCTTGTAATTTCCAGTTGTGCCTCAGTGAATTTTGGAGGTTGGCTCAGTCTGTCAAACAGACATACATTTTGCAGTGATTTCTTCCTTTTACTGTTTCTCCATTGACCACTAGTCACATATAGATGTTAATTTTTTTTAAAGGTTCTTTATCCAGTGGTGTAATCTAAGCCTACTTCCCCCCGACCCCTTTTAATCTTTTTTTGTTTTGTTCTCCTTCTTGACAAGTCAATTGCCTTTAGTAGGTGAGCAAGGAGCAGGAAAATTATGAGACAACAGCCAGAAGGATATAATTTACAAAAGTTCTTTCTAAATGGTTTAGTAGAGAAGACAGAATACTAAAGGTAATATATGGTGTTAGACCCTAAGTTTCATTTCTGTTCTTTTTGCCCCATTTGCCAACCACTTGAGCCCCTGCCCTACTCTACCATCATCATTAAAGAAAATGAGGCTGAATTCTTCTGTTTTAAACGATGTACTTGAACCTAGATTCTAAAGTGCTATTTGTAAAGATAATCTTAAGATTGGGTACATACTCACTTTTTCATACAAGTAATTAATTAGCTATTTTTGAATTCTAAGAATCCTTTGATCCCTTTCAACATGAATCTTAAAAAGAAGGAAATATTGACAAAATGCTTTTTTTGAATCACTTGTCCTCAAACACATTTTTATTCATTTAAATGAATAAATTTGATTATATTCTAATGAGAATTTGGATTTGACTCTTTAAATACAACCAGTTTAACAAGTATAGTTGTCTTATGAGCCAGCTTTATTATTAAGTGTTTGTTTGTAAACCACAAGTGTTACTAATAGTTTCTAAATATTGTGTCTGAAAAGGGAAGTAGTGGAAGTAGTGTGGTGTCAGCCATGAGTTGCCATGGAGACAGTTGTCATCACCTGTGAGTTGCCAGGGACACGGTTGTCAGTGAGAAGCAGAATGAGCAGAGGGTGTGACTGCAACGGGAAATTGGAGGTGGAGCTCTGAGGTCTAGCGTCCTTAGGGTCTACCTCCATCCTAAGGCTGCCTACACAGGAAAAGGTTCAAAGATCCCACACCCTTTGAGGTAGGACTGAAGAGTAAAATTACCACTCAGGGGGTGCTACTTTACAAAAGGTGCTCAGGGTGACCACCTAGGTCACCTGCACATGGTTCGATGTGTAATTCTGAACTGTAATTCACAGAAGACTTAAGAAGGCTGTTTGAAGTTGAAATGTTTTAATTTAAAATCACAGTATAAAAACTTAAATGGAATTTTGCAAATAGCTGAAAAAATATCTTTTGGGACCTGGCTGTTATTTCTGTGGTCAGATTTCTGTCTTATTGCCGGATGTGTCTCATGTTAGCTGCATCTTCTTAGCTGATAGCAAGGCTCTTGGTAGCAAGGTTCCTTCCTTGAGGCAAGCAGTTTGGGAACTCTTCACTTAGGGAGCTCTATTAAAGTGCATCTTTGGCTAGGAGAATGTTCTTAAGGGATGTGGTAAAAATGTCATTTTGGAAGGAAAGCAAGTCTTCTCTTAGGTGTAGTTTCATCAGGGTACTAGTTTGCAAATGGCACATTACATATTTGTGCTGAGCCCCCTCCTTACATGTATGTGCTTATGCTGTGCCCTGAATGAAGCCTTTAATTTCAGCAGGATAAGGTGTGCCCTGCCATGTGGTACACAAAGCATCATCTTCATGTCTGTTGGAATGAATATGTACATAGAGTATGAAAACCAGTGGCGGCAGAGTTACGAAATGGAGCGCTGCCCTGACCACAGATGTTGCTTCATCAACGTTAAGCAGTATTTAGAAAGTTCTCTGTATTTAAAAGACTTAAGTGCTTTTGAATTACAAGGCAGTTTTAGATTAGTGGTTGGTGTTTGAGCAAATTGTCATCGTCCTTAAAGGACATAACTGGAGGCTATTTTGCCATTAATTTTCAAGTGTTGCTTTACAGGTTAAATCACAATATCTGGAGTATTTCTTGTTTTTATTTTTGAAAAAATTATTGCTCTCTTAAAAATATCTTTAAAATGAATGAGTTTATAGCTAATTCTGAGAAGTACTTTTTTGGAAATTAATAAGCTTTATTTTTTGGAGCAGTTTTAGGTTTACAGAAAAATTGAGCAGAAAGTACTGAGTTCTCATATATGTCCCCTCCTCCCCCAGTTTCCCCTATCATTAACATCTTGCATTAATGGGGTACATTTATTACAATTGATGAGCCAGTGTTGATACACTATTATTTTTTTTGAATTTTATTTTCTTTATTTTTTTTATACAGCATGATACACTATTATTAACTAAAGTCCATAGTTCACATTAGGGTTCACTCTTGTTGTACATTCTATAGGGTTTTTTTTTTAAATTGGGGTATAGTTGCTTTATAATGTTGTGTTAGTTTCTGCTGTACAACAAAGTGAATCAGCTATATGTATACATATATACCCTCCTTCCTGGACCTCCTCCCCCCCCCCAAGTTGCACCCATTTAGGTCACCAAAGAGCACTGAGCTAAGCATAGCCATCATTTACAGTATCATATAGAATAGTTTCACCACCCTGGGCTTCCCTGGTGGCGCAGTGGTTGAGAATCTGCCTGCCAATGCAGGGGACACAGGTTCGAGCCCCGGTCTGGGAAGATCCCACATGCCGCAGAGCAGCTGGGCCCGTGAGCCACAATTACTGAGCCTGCGCATCTGGAGCCTGTGCTCCGCAACAAGAGAGGCCGCGATAGTGAGAGGCCCGCGCACCGCGATGAAGAGTGGCCCCCGCTTGCCGCAACTAGAGAAAGCCCTCGCACAGAAACGAAGACCCAGCACAGCCATATATAAATAAATAAATAAAAATAAATAATTAAAAAAAAAGAAAGAATAGTTTCACCACCCTAAAAATCCCCTGGCAACCACTGATCTTTTTATTGTCTCTGTAGTTTTGCCTTTTCCAGAATGCCATATAGTTGGAATCATATAGTATGTAGCCTTTTCAGATGGGCTCTTTTACTTAGCAATTTGCACTTAAAGTTCTTCCATGTCTTGGGCTTCCCTGGTGGCGCAGTGGTTGAGAATCTGCCTGCTAATGCAGGGGACACGGGTTCGAGCCCTGGTCTGGGAAGATCCCACATGCCACGGAGTGGCTGGGCCCGTGAGCCACAACTACTGAGCCTGCGCGTCTGGAGCCTGTGCCCCGCAACGGGAGGGGCCGCGATAGTGAAAGGCCCGCGCACCGCGATGAAGAGCGGTCCCCGCACCGCGATGAAGAGTGGCCCCCGCTTGCCGCAACTGGAGAAAGCCCTCGCACGAACCGAAGACCCAACACAGCCAAAAATAAAAATAAATAAATAAAAATAAAGTAGCTATAAAACGCAGAAAAAAAAAAAAAAAAAAAAAAAAAAAAAAAAAAAAAAAAAAAAAAAAAAAAAAAAAAAGTTCTTCCATGTCTTTTTGTAGCTTGAGATAGCTCATTACTTTTTGTCACTGAATAATATTCCATTGTATGATGTATCACAGTTTATCCATTCTCCCATTGAAGGGCATCTTGTTTGCTTCCAATTTTTGGCAATTCTGAATAACCTTGCTATAAATATTTGTATGTGTGCAGGTTTTTGTGTGGACATAAGTTTTTAACTCCTTTGGGTAAATACCAAGGAGCACGATTGCTAAACTGTACGGTAAAAGTGTATTTAGTTTTGTAAGAAACCATCAGACTGTCTTCCAAAGTGGTTGTACCATTTTGCATTTCGACCATCAGTTAATGAGTGTTCTTGTTGCTCTACATACTCACCATCATTTGGTTTTGTCAGTGTTCCAGATTTTGGGCATTCTGGTAGGTGTAGTGGTATCTCATTGCTGTTTTAATTTGCATTTCCTGTGTGACATGTGATGTGAAGCATCTTTTCATATGCTTATTTGCCATCTCTGTATCTTGTTTGATGAGGTATGTTCAAGTCTTTGACCCATTTATTTATTGGGTTGTTTGTTTTCTTATTGTTGAGTTTTAAGAGTTTTCGGTATATTTTGGAGAACAGTCCTTTATCATATGTTCTTTTGCAAACATTTTCTCCCAGTCTGTTGCTTGTCTTCTCATTCTCTTGACATTGCCTTTCACAGAGCACAAGGTTTTAATTTTAGTAAAGTCCAGCTTATCAGTTATTTCTTTCAAGGATTGTGATTTTTGCTGTTGTATCAGAAAAGTAATCTCCATATCCAAGGTCAATTGGTTTTCTCCTGTGTTATCTTCTAAGAGTTAGTTTTGTGCTTTACATTTAGGCCTGTGATCCATTTTGAGTTAACTTTTATGAAGGGTGTAAGATCTGTGTCTAGATTCATTTTTTTGCATATGAGTGACCAGCTGTTCCAGTACCATTTATTGAAAAGACTATCTTTGCTCCAAGGTATTGTCTTTGCTCCTTTGTCAAAGATCAGTTGACTTTATTTATGTGGGTCTATTTCTGGGCTCTCTATTCTATTTCATTGACTTCTTCGTCTGTTCTTTCACCAATATGAGACTATCTTGATTACTCTAGCTTTAAATTGTCTTGAAGTCAGGTAGTGTTATTCTCCTTCAAAATTGAGTTGGTTATTCTCCTTCAAAATTGAGTTGGCTGTTCTGTCTCTCCATATAAACTTTATTCATTATTTATTTATTTATTGGCTGAGTTGGGTCTTTGTTGCTGGGTGCGGGCTTTTTCTCTAGCTGTGGTGAGTGGGGGCTACTCTTTGCGGTGCGTGGGTTTCTCATTGCAGTGGCTTCTCTTGTTGCAGAATATGGGCTCTAGGTGCACGGGCTCCAGTAGTTGCAGCACTTGGGCTTAGTAGTTGTGGCTCGTGGGCTCCAGAGCGCAGGCTCAGTAGTTGTGGCGCAAGGGCTTAGTTGCTCTGTGGCATGTGGGATCTTCCCGGACCAGGGATTGAACCCATGTCCCCTGCATTGGCAGGTGGATTCTTAACCACTGTGCCACCAAGGAAGCCCTCCATATAAACTTTAGAATCAGTTTGTCAATATCTGCAAAATAACTTGCTGGGATTTTGATTGGGATTGCATTGAATCTGTGCTTCAATTTGGGAAGAACTGACATCTTAACAACATTGACTCTTCCTATTCATGAACATGGAATAGCTCTCCATTTATTTAGTTTTTCTTTGATATCTTTAATCAGTTTTGTAGTTTTCCTCATGTAGAGCTTATACATATTTTGTTAGATTTATACCTGAGTATTTCAATTTGGGGGGGAGAGCTGCTAATGTAAATAGTATTGTGTTTTAAATTTCAAATTCCAGTTGTTCATTGCTGGTATATAGGAAAGTGGTTGACTTTTGTATGTTAACCTTGTATCCTGCAACCTTGCTATCATTGCTTATTAGTTCTAGGAGTTTTTTTGGTTATTTCTTTCAGATTTTCTACATAGATGATCATGTTGTCTGTGAAACAAAGAGAGTTTTATTTCTTCCTTCCCAATCTCTATATTTTTTATTTCCTTTTCTTATCTAATGGTATGAGCTTGGATTTCCAGTTTGATGTTAAAAAGCAGTGGTGAGAGGACACATCCTTACCTTGTTCCTGATCTTAGTGGTGAAGCTTCAAGCTTTCAGCATTTAGTACAATATGATATTAGCTGTAGGCTTTTTGTAGATGTTCTTTATCAAGTTGAGAAAGTTCCTCTCTCTCCCTAGTTGACTGAGAGTTTTTATCCTGAATGGGTGCTGGATTTTGTCAAATGCTTTTTCTACATCTATTGGTATGATCATGTGATTTTTCTTCTTTAGCCTGTTGATGTGATGGATTACATTAATTCATTTTCAGATGTTTAATTAGCCTTGCATACCTTTTATAGATCTCATTTAGTCATGGTGTATAATTCTCTTTTTACATAGTTGGATTCAATTTTTGTTATTTTGTTGAGGATTTTGCATCTGTGTTCATGAGAGATAGTGGTCTACAGTTTTCTAGTATTGTTTTTGTCTGGTTTTGGTATCAGGGTAACGCTGGCCTCATAGAATGAATTAGGAAGTATTCCCTCTGCTTCTATCTTCTGAAAGAGATTGGTATGATTTCTTCCTTAAATACTTGGCAGAATTCACTGGTAAACCCATCTGGGCCTGGTGCTTTGTATTTTATAAGGTTATTAATTTTTTTTTTTTTTTTGGCTATGCCTAACCACTGGACTGCCAGGGATTTCCCAAGGTTATTAATTATTGATTCAATTTATTTAATAGATATAGGCTTATGCAGATGGCTTGTTTCTTGTGAGTTTTGGCACATTGCATCTTTGAAGCAAGTGGTCCATTTCACCCAGGTTATTAAATTTATGGGCATAGATACATTCATAGTATTCCTTTATTATCCTTTTAATGTTTGTGGGGTCTACAGTCCTCTCTTTTATTTCTGATATTAGAAGTTTGTGTTCTTTTTTTTTCTTAGTTAGCCTGCCTAGAGACCTGTTGATTTTATTGATCTTTTCAAATAACAAGGTTTTGGTTTCATTAATTTTCTCTTGATTTCCTGTTTTCAATTCCATTGATTTATGCTCTAATTTTGTATTATTTTTTTTCTTCTATTTACTTTGGGTTTAATTTGCTCTTCTTTTTCTAGTTTCCTAAGGTATAAGCTTAGATTATTGATTTTAGATCTTCTTTTCTAAAATGTGCATTTATTGCTATAAATTTCCTTCTGCTTTTGCTGCATCCATAATTTTTTTTTTTTTTTTTTTTTTTTGCCATACCACGTGGCATGTGGAACTTCCCCGACCAGGGATTGAACCTGTACCCTGCAGTGGAAACGCAGAGTCTTAACCACTGGACTACCAGGGAAGTCCAAAATAATTTTTTTTTTAATTTGGCCACGCCACGTGGCATGTGGGATCTTAGTTCCCTGACCAGGGGTCGAACCCTCGCCCCCTGCATTGGAAGCATGGAGTCTTAACCACTGGACTGCCAGGGAAGTCCCTGCATCGATAAATTCTGATAAGTTATATTTTCATTTTTATTTAGTTCAAAATATTTTAAAAATTTCCCTTGGGATCTCTTTATTGGCTCATGTGTTAATTAGAAATGTGTTATTTAATATCCAAGTATTTTGGGATTTTCCAGCTATCTTTCATTATTGATTTCTAGTTTAATTCCATTTTGATCTGAAAGGAGACATTGTATAATTTCTATTCTTTTAAATTTATTAAGGTGTGCTTTATGGCCCAGAATGTGGTCTCTCTTGGTGAATGTTCATGTGAGTTTGAGAAGAATGTGTATTCTGCTGTTACAAGAAGAAGTAGTCTAGAGATGTCAGTTAGATCCAGTGGATTGATTGTGTTGTTGAGTTCAACTTGATTTTCTGTATGCTGAATCTGTTAAAGTGACTTTTAAAAATCACACTTAGCAATATCAGAATCCAGGTTAAAACCAGGTCTCCTGACTGTAATAAAGTATTCTTTGCTCATGCTCTGTCCCTCAGGAAGCCTCTTTACTTTCTTGTTTTCATCATATTTCCCACTGCTCTCAATTAGAGAGTGACTCACCACCTAATACATTATTACAGTTTAAAGTACCATGAAAGAGTGAAAAATGAATGTGTGTATTCTCGGTGGGGAGAATACGCATGCTTGCGTTTCCTTGACATATTTTTGTTTGTTTGTTTGTTTAGAAATGTGATCCACCATTGGGATTATTTACTGTCTGTAAACCTTTCTGTAGGGGTGAATAGGAATTATTCTCTACTTTTCTCTATAGCAAGCTTTAGACACTTCAGGGAGGTTAGGGAGGACCTCAGAGTTTCTTTCTCGATGCGCTAAACCTCATCCTTCTCTTCTCTGAAATCAAGGTGATGTCCAAAGTATTCAAAGCCCATGGGTTGATTTCAATAGCAAGAGAGAGGGTGAGATGGTCATTAATAATGACATTCATAATGTTTACTCAGACTTTTCCTTCGTGTACTCTGAGATGTAGCCTCTGACCATGCATGACTCAGAAGCTCAACGTAAAAGTACACAGCTGATTTATTTACTTGGTCAGCATCACCATGCATTTTTATGACAGCCCGTTAGAGCCTGGTTTCTACCAGCAGGAGCTCTGGTTTACATCTTGAGTCTCACCACTGGCCCCTGCCCTCAAAATATGTTCATCATCCCTGGGCTTTGGATGCGTTGCTTCGTTTTCCTTTATTTTGCTCAAGGTTCAGTTGCAAAACCTTCTGCTAGAGTGCCCCTCATTTCACTTCCTTCTTCTTCCCCCTTTCCGGTTATTCCTGGTATTTTAATTGTTCTTTTATTTGGACACCAAATAACTCTTTGTGGTCCTGAGAGTTTACTTTCTTGACTCAACATTTTGTTCTCTGAACATTATCCTTCCTCCAAGACTTAAAAAGAAGATCTTGAAAGACGTTGCTTTGTGAAATAGAGGATTATGTAAATATGCCAGTATGTATTTTGCTTTGATATTGCTTAGAAGGAATGTTGGAAACCTGTTGGGTGAGGCTGTCTGTGATGGGTCATGATACACAGGTAGACCAGGTAAACTTTTATAAGAGTTAAAGTAAGTACAAATTATTCATTTTCTAAAACAAGAGAAGCAAACTGCTGATAACTAGTGAGGAGGCTGGAGTAATCAATCTCTTAGAAACGTTAAGACCAAGGACAACAAAAGATTAAGAGAGAGAAAAATAAGAACTAGAGGTAATGGATTACAGAACCAAGAAACTTGGGAATCTAAAGGAGACTTCCCAAGCAAGAGCTGGAGAGCTAGCGCAAGTTTAGTGCTGGCTGAATTACTCAGGTGTAGCTAGTCTGCTCATTCTGTTAATCTACTCAGGTACCGATACTACAGAATCCCTGCGGTTTTGATTATAATGCTTCTATATCCTGAGGAGTTACTCTGCCTCCCCACAAACGTCCTTTCTCCCTGACCAGAGGTGAATTCTCTCTGTCTGGCAGCCTCCTTCTAATAATACCCCCTCCACCGCCCCCACCTCGCAATTTGTTTCTGTCTTAATTCATATTTATCCATGTCTGGTTTCATTTTTACTTCTAGTTTCATTTTTATGTTCAAAGACAGCATTTTATTTGAGCAAGAGTAGTAATCACAGCAAATATGTACATTTTACTTTAATTTTATGAACTATATAATTATGCTATATTTAACTAGAGGGGCTGATCTCTTTGCTACCTGGTGGCATGTTACCACAAATGGCATCTTGCTAAAAAGAAAACTTTTTAAGTTTCCGAGACAGAATGTTTTTATTTGCCTACCCCACGCATAGTTACCAAAAGGAAAAATGAGGTTTATTATTTTTATCCTTAGTACGTGATATTAAACAGACTCTATGCTTATCATAATACTAAACTTCTTTAAGAGACTGTTAATATAATAGCTGATATTTGGAAATTTATTTTAGGAGTTTAAGACTCACCTTTTCTCTTTAACTTTTAAATTATAGTAACAACTCATGTTTATTTTAGAAAATTTTGAACCTTGATACGCAAAGGGAAAACTTAAGTCATCTATAATCTATCACCTGTTAAAAATTTGCGTCATCTTTCCAGCATTTACATTTATGTGTGCCACTTTTTTTTTTTTCTTTGCATTACTGCCCGGCATGTGGCATCTTAGTTCCCCGACCAGGGATCAAACCCATGCCCCCTGCAATGGAAGTGCAGAATCCTAACCATTGGACTGCCAGGGAATTCCCATGTACAACTTTTAAAAAACAAGATAAATAGGGTCATACGTATATCACTATTTTGTACTCATGGATATATCATGAACCTCTTGTCACTCCCCACTCAACATGGTAGAGAAGTATTTCAGTATTCTGTTGCATTCATCCATCACAACTTATTTAAGCAACCCCCTGTTGTTGGATACTTAGTTATTTCCAGTTTTTCACTGTTATTAATAATGTCAGAGGCTCAGAGTTAAATCTTGTTCACATTCTTAGGGTGTTTGTAAAATATAAGAAATGTATTTTACAGTAGTCCTGGAGAGCAGCTTGATATTTTTGTGTTTTTTTTTAACACAAATATTTTGATTTGGGTTTCTTTGCTCACCAGTAAGTTTAAAACCTTCTCACTTTCAGTGTTAAAGTATAAAAATATTGTTTTCTTTGGTTGCAGTAGGTCTGAAAGCATCTCTTAAAATTAAGTAATTAGTGAAGTTTCACTGTTATGATACTATGTGGTACTATTTCTTGTGACTTTTACTCTAAAGAGTTGAGGAATTCGAATGTAACAACAACTTTGTGTCCTGAAGGAAAGAACTAGATTGACGATTGTCTCTTCATGGAAGACCTAACAGAAAAACTGTAGAGGCTGAGAGACACTGGGCTTTTTAATCTGTTCAACTTTTTCTCTCTGGGTTTAAAAAAAAAAAAAGGACTCCTATTTCTGGGATGTTTGAATGCTGCTTGTATTAGGCAGAGGGAAGTACAGAGTGACCTTTCAAGACATTTCAAATTTGAGTCTATAATTAGAAAACACTATTTGAGTTCTCATCATACAGTTTTACTCTTAAAGCAACCGTCTAAATTAGTCTGTCCTCCCTCCCCCCATTTCTCCCTCCCTCTCTCACTCATACCTGCCATGTGTACATCGAAGGACTCTGCTTCTGAAAATCTTCAAGGCATCAAACTTGTGGGTTTCATGATATGTAATGCTTTCCTCCCTTCCTCCCCCCTTTATAAGATTACTTCAAGGACTTCATTGTCTTACTCGCAAGGGGCTTACATGGGACTCTTTAGGAACACAGCTGGTATCTTATAAAGTGGGGGTCACTCAGTGAACAAATAATATCAACTATGTGCCAGGAACACGGCAGATAAACCTGACAGGTGTGGTCCCTTCCCTCATGGGGTTTACAGTTTGACAGAAAAGAGCCAGTAAATCTTTACCAGTAGTTGACTAGATAGTTACAATTAGCAAACAGTTATGGTGGAGAAAAAGTATAGGGCGATGTGGAAGCAGGTAAAGGGGACCCTAATCCAATCAGGAAGAGTCAAGAAAAGGCTTCTTTTCAAGGTGGTGATGTTTGTCCAAAGATGCATGGGGATTTATTATACATGCCATCCTCTCCTCTTCTTCCTTGCCAAGTGCTATGTTTAGTGCCTGTAAACTGCAAGTGAATTAATCTATTTCTGCTTTCTTTGGGTGGCTTTAGTAATACCCCCCCAAGAATTAAAATGGAAATACATTGCTTTAGTTGATTAACAACTTTAAGATGGAACACTATTTCAATCTGAAGAAACATTCTTAAATAATCAGTCCTAAGAACAACACACTTTGCCTGATGGAATGAAAAAAGCTGACAAATCACTGGAACATTAGCTAATTCACAGGGTTTGTGGAATAGCGTGGGAGTTCAGCTGTGTCATGTCTTCCATGTACAGCAGGGGAATATCTGAAGGAACAAAGGACCTTTGCTAGCTAAGGTTTGCTCTCTAATAACTAGTCTTTAAAATAAAAATTAATCTATTTTCCAACTTACAATAAAATGTGCCTCAAGCACAATGGCTTTTGTAATTTGGAAATGCTCCACGTTTAACTGTTAGGTAGAGCCTGAGATGACTATGACAAATAGGAATATTCTTTGAGCTGTTCAATCCCCTGAGATAATTATGGCTGTTCTTTGGCCAGATGGTGACTCTCAAGTCCATTAGACTTAAAAACAGAGGCTTCTGTGGAAAGTCACTTTCAATGCATCAGGTTACTTAGTGTTTTTATGTGGCTGTAGCTTGGCCATCTCCTGATGGTAGAGAATTTGTTCCACAAATCTGGAACTGTCTTCTCTTCAGCCCTTATCAGATGCATGGCTGAGGGATATGGAAGTAAAGGATGGATTTCTGGTGCAGTTATGTCCCTGAAATGAGCCAGACCATCTGAGCTGCTTATTTGTATTGCATTGCCTTGGCTTCCTACTGAAGAAACGCTAGAGAGCTATGCTTCGGAATTTATTGAGGGTCATGATGAAAAACTATCATGTGACATGGTCTCCCTGGTCTGTGCTATCGCTCATTGCCTCTTGTGTACAGACCTGCAGTGAGCATGTTAGAGCTAAGTGTCAAGAAGAGCTTTTTTGCCCCTGGGGAACAAAATATGGTTCCCTATTCCCCATCCTCCCAATACATGCAGATATGGAGATACTCACACTCTGAGTTTGGAAAATTTTGTCTCTTCTCTTTTTTGCTCTAGCTGCAAAGGAACTGAGAGCCAAATATGTATCCCAGTTTTTGTCATGTTTTAAGACTTAACCAGTACACCCAATTCCCCCTGTTCTTTCCTTTCTATTTTAGTTAGTTAACAAATATGGATAATGCATACTATATGCCAGGTGCTGTTTCTAAGGTCTTTATAAATATTAACTCCTTCACCCCTCTTAAGGACCCTATGAAGTTAGTGCTGTTGTTAGCCCTACTTATAGATGAGGAAACTGAGGCACAGGGACGTTATGTATCATGTCTGGAGTCCCAGAGGTGCTGAGTGTGGCGATTCCTTTTACTGGGAGTGGGTGAGACGATATTCAGTCACAGGAAACACACCCGCCCTCCTCCCGCTGCATCTTGTGATCAAGAACCCCTGGTCTCTATTTACCTGGCTTTCTGATCCTATGCTACTCCTTTTACAGGAGTATTTTACTTTGTAAGTTGTATCATTTACTTTATTCCTTTATGAAGTGATGCATGGTATATATACTTCAAATTAAAATGAATGAACTTCCGTGACACTCTTTTAAATGGGTCTTCTCTTAACTACTTCAGGATGTGTACAGAGTGTTTGGAGTAGTCAGCATGAATTTGCAGTCTAACATCCACCCCCTTTACCCACCTCCTTTTCAACAAGAGCACACATTTTAAGTCTGACTAGATGAAAAAAACTATAAGCTGACGATGTTGTCAGTATCATTAATACCATGTTATAAACAATTATAAATGTCCACAGACTTAAGTTATGACCCAGGAACCACTATCTGCTCTTCTTTAATTTGACTTACCCCTGCTACCTAAGAAATAAACTGTTGCCTGTTTTATGAGCTACTTTAAATTTCAGCTTCTCCCAACTTGACACTCTGGGCTTGTTTCTACATACTGTGGTGTGTAGGTAGATGAAAAACATTGGACCTTCGGGATGTGTGTCTTCTTGAGAAATCTCTTTGTTAGCCCAGTTCTTACCTTATAAATAGGCAATTGAATTGATCCTTTTGATAGAGTAGCTCAAGTTGGCAGATGCAAAGATTAGCCCATGAGATTATTGGTGGGTGTTAACGGTGCAACCAGTGTCCCTACAGGCAGGGACAGGCATGGTTTGGGGATACTTTGAGGGCATATTTTTAGGCACCTTTAATATTAAGAGGCACATGTACTACCTGATTGAATATGAATATACATTAATTTCTTCTAATAGTACCTCAGTGTTCCAGAAATGGCTTAAATATGGGGAACCTCTGAAGGGTCTCAAGTGAGAG
The DNA here is from genome assembly GCF_009873245.2 of Balaenoptera musculus. Classification (NCBI taxonomy): domain Eukaryota; kingdom Metazoa; phylum Chordata; class Mammalia; order Artiodactyla; family Balaenopteridae; genus Balaenoptera; species Balaenoptera musculus. The sequence goes on from NC_045789.1 coordinate 108,698,949, forward strand.
TAAATTTTTAGAAAGATCAGATTTTCCTGTGGAAAATCAGGAGCAGGAGAAGATTAAGGCAATCCAGGGGAAACAGTGTGGTGGCTGGAAGTAGGGTCAGGTTAGTGGCAGTGGTGGGTGAAGTCGAGAGAGAGGTAATGGCTGGAACGAGGTCCCAAGTGAAATGAGAAAGACATTCTCTGAGGGTGGGGAGGTCTTTTCAAAGGAGTGAACATGGCCCACTGAGAGTATTGCATGGTATCTGCAATGTAAACTAAGTTGCTTCCTATTATGGGCCTTATTGGAACGTAGCATTGTTGACCAGTTGAAGTTTATTCATCTCTACCCGGCATTTCAGATATACTTACGTTTTTTAATTTTAATTTTTGGCCACGCTGAGCAGCTTGCAGGATGTTAGTTCCCCAGCTAGCGATCGAACCTGGGCCCTGGCAATGAAAACACCGAGTCCTAACCACTGGACTGCCAGGGAGTTCCCTTGTTCTTTAATTTTTATAACAACTTTATTGAGATGTAATTCATACCATAAAATTCACTCTTTTAAAGAGTACAATTCAGTGATTTTTAGTGTATTCACAGAGTTGTGCACCATCACACTATCTAATTTTAGAACATTTACATTATCCCCAAAAGAAACCCCATATACATTTTTTAAAAAATTTATTTATTTTTGGCTGCATTGGGTCTTTGTTGCTGCACGTGGGCTTTCTCTAGTGGCTGTTATGAATAATGCAGAATGAACATTTGTGCGCAAGTTTTTGTGTGGACTAGGGCTTTCATTTTTCTTGGGTATATAACTAGGAGTGACACATTCGTTCTTGAGTCTCTTCCAACAGTTGAGTATTTTTGGTGAAAGTGGGATCTCAGTTGAAAATCGGTTTCTGGTTGCGGATATGTATGTATATGCCCTGTAATTGTTAAACATAGATTTTAATGAAATTTGTTAAGCATTTAAAAGGTATATATACGTCAACTACCAAATATCGTGTGTGTGTCTTTGTGTGTGTGTCTGTGTGTGTGTGTCTGTGTGTGTATCTCAGTCTATACTCTTAGGATATTCATATGGTGGTTTATGAATTGTAAACCTCTGGGAAATGGTATACATTTTACTTCCACCCACCAGTCAAATTTCAGCTACTTAAAATCCATTGAAAGAGGGGAGGGAGAGATGAATAGGTGGAGCATAGCAGATTTTTAGGGCAGCGAAACTACTCTGATACTTTAATAGTAGATACATGTCATTATACACGTGTCCAAAGCCATAGAATGTATGCCAGCAAGGGTGAACCTTGCTGTAAACTGTGGTCTCTGGGTGATTATGATGAGTCCATGTAGGTTCATTGACGGTAACATATGTACCACCCACTCCGTGGGGGACGTTGATAATGGAGGAGGCTATGCATGTGTGGGGAAGTATGGGAAATCTCTGCACTTTCTGCTCAATTTCACTGTGAATCTAAAACTCCTCTAAAAAATAAAGTCTATTTAAAAACCCATTAAAATATCACAGCAGTTGTGTGTATTTCGAAGGGAATCCTCCACCATTTTGTTTGAACCTGACAGATTATGCACCTCACAACAGCCTGGGTTTCGGTGACACTGAGTTTGCCTGTGTAGTGGCAGTTCCTCACCTGCTCTGCAAAGCCCTCGGTGACCTGGCCTCTGGCCTCCGGCCTCCGCTGCACTTCTCTATTCCTGAGTTTCAATGCTCCATTGCCTTTCCATTCTCTAAACCTGCCTGGCTCATTCCTGCCTCAGGGCCTTTGAACCAGCTGCTTCTTTGACCTGGAATGCTCTTCTTCCATGTCCCACCCCCCATTATTATTAAGTCTTAACTCAAATAGCATCCCCTCACTCCCTAACCACTTGCTGTGAATCAGCCACGCCAGCCTCGCTCTGATTCTGACTGACTTCTCTCGGTGGCATTGATCACAGGCTTCTTTTATCTGCTTGTGAGCATCGTGACGGGAATCCACCTACCTTCCTTGCTCCACCTCTGAACAGGTGTGTCAGGTATTAAATTAATGTTGGTGGAATGCATGGCCAAGTTGCTTTTCTCCCCCTGAAATTCTGGTACCTGTTAGAGCCAGTGTTCTCCCCTGACTCTTCCAGGGAGGGCAGTTATCGTAGAACTCATCATTTCACCCTCACCCCCAGAAAACCAGCAAAACATAACAAAGCATCATTCTTATTTAACCTCTCACTTTCTCTGCCTTTTAGAGCTATCATCCTCTGCCCCTCCCACTCTTCGCAGAAAGGATCTGCTACAAGACTGAATGTTCACTGCTGCGAGGACCAGGGACCACGGTGGGATTTGCTGTGCTGCCATCTGCAAACAGTAGGTTGGGTGCTTCCTGGTGCTAGATCATAAGTGTGATTTGCATCCGCTGAAGGTTGGTTGCCTACCAGTTGTCCTGCAACTTCTCGGCTATCTTCTCTTTTCTAGTTAAGACATTTCGAAAATGCCTTAACTCTGAGAATTTCTATTTTATCCTCAGAAGAGTCTTAGATTTCAAGCTGTTTCAGGTGAGTGGATGTTTCCCTACTTGTTGGATTGTTGTCTTAAATGACAGCAAGAGAAATAGAGGTGACACCAAAACTTCCTAACCTCTTTGCATGACTGTCAAAATACGGCACGCAGTAACTGCCTCAACTATGCATTAAGAAAAATTAGTGGCACTAAAAATCTTCAAAGAAACGTTGGTCAGCTGTGCACCTGTTCAACAACATTACTGAAATGATTACTAGCAAAGTTATTCTGTTTCTGCAGTTTTTAAACTAAGGTCAAAGAGATGTGGTAGTTATACCCATTCTCTGCCCACTGAGGAGGAAGGAAGTTTTCACGTTCATGATTCACATTGTGCAACTCAATTCACTGTCTAAACTAATTTGAATTTAATTCCTAGGATAATTTTACTCTTGAAAATAAAAATAGGAGTTGCATTTTTAATGCACAAGATTTTCTTTTTCTTCTCTATAGCTAGGGCACCTTAGGACCGGGGCTCAGTTGACTCTTATGATAGCCATTCTTCTTCATCATTACTAGTTAGTGTGGTGTTTGCCTAAAAAGTCTTCAGCCCAAAGATGGACCCCAGGGCCATGTAATTCCAAGTTAATTAAAAATAAATTTTTATGAATATTTAAGAGTCACTGTTGAGCCCAGCATTCCATAGGCGTATTTGTTTGTCTTCTGTAAAATTCAAAATAATTCTAAGAATGTTGCTAGGATTAGAATGCCCATATGGGCCGATACTAGGAATGACAACTATTTCTGAATATTTGACCGCAGTGATATCTCTCCCTTTGTCTGATAGTGTCTGTCCCATGGAAGCTGGGTAAAGAAAAGAATTCATGTATTCAACAAATACTTACTGAACAATTTCTGTGGGCCAGGCTCTCATTTCAGTGTTGCGAATGAGGCAGTGAACAAAGCAAAATTCCTGCTTTCATGGAGCTTTTAAAAAGCCCCCAAATAGGGCTTCCCTGGTGGTACAGTGGTTGAGAATCCGCCTGTCAATGCAGAGGACACGGGTTTGAACCCTGGTCTGGGAAGATCCCACATGCCGCAGAGCACCTAAGCCCGTGCACCTAGAGCCCGTGCTCCGCAACAAGAGAAGCCACCGCAGTGAGAAGCCCGCGCACCACAACGAGGAGTAGCCCCCGCTCGCCGCAACTAGAGAAAAGCCCGAGCGCAGCAACAAAGACCCAACACAACCATAAATAAATAAATAAATAAATAAATAAATAAATAAGAAAAGCCCCCAATATCCTCAGCAAACAAATGGGAGAAGGGAGGCGCAGATAACTTGACTCACTCTCAGGTGTCCTGGGAAAAACTCCTTCTAGATGGCAGACAAGCACAGATGAAAAGGAAAGAGTTGGAACCTGATTTGGGAAATAAGATAAAGCAATCTTAATGCTCTAGTTTAATCACTGCAAAATAGAGAAGCTTATTAAAACAATAAGCAAAAAACAGGTGCCAGGGTGATGTGACCTAGGCTTAGAAAAGAAGGATTACTTTTCAAGGATACCATTTTACTTCATTTTTTTCAGGTTCACAGATTCTGCCCAAATTCTGTCTCCACCACCCCCTCCCAGCCTCAGCTATCAGTGCCTAATGCAGCCTTCCAGAGTATCTCTGTGCACAAGTATGAATTCATATTTGCCCCCTTCATAAAGTAAACGATAGCAAACTATACTTTTGAGCAATGTATTTTTTTCTCCTGATATACGTAGGAGGGTTTAACAAATCAGTACAAAGAGAGCGTCCTCATTCTTTTTTTTCTTCTCTCAACAGTCACAGAGTAGTCCATTGTATGGATGTACCACAATTTAAATAGTGACCTATTGATGCACATTTGGGTTGTAGCCAATCCTTGCTCTTAAACAATGCCGCAATAAATAACTTTGTGTGTAGGTTATTCTGCATGTACACAATTATATGTGTATAAATTTGCAAAGTAGAATTGCCAGTCATAAAGGATGTGTATAATTTTGATAGCTGTGTTGTCAAATTGCCTCCCAGAGGGGATTTATCTTATTCTCACCCCCTGCTAGAACTTGTGAGACTAGCTGTCCATTTGGGTCTGGATTTTTTCACCCAATCTGATAAGTTAAATGGTTTCTCACAGTTTCAGTGTAGGAATACTATTCATTCAGAATTTTCAAATGGCATTTTTAAAAAGAAAGTGCCCAGAAAAAGTAAACAAGACTAGAATTCAGCTCTTTTTATTATGCAAAAAAAAGGACACTAAAGGCCATCTTAGCTCTTCTACTATGTAAGTTAAGACAAGTCCACGTAAAAATGCTGCATTTTAAATACTGAAAATATACAGGGTTGAAGTGCTTCTTAGGCTCATGATGTACCTAGGTGACCTGCTAAGAGTAAGACCTTTCTCCTATAGTTTGGTCCTGTATGGTAGCTAATTGAAATAGAACAGTGTACAGAAATGAATTAACACAGCAGGTCTGAGACTGCGCTCCTTAGAAACGCCCACTTGCAAGGTTGGCCCTTGACTGGTGGTGCCTGGTAACTTAGATTGGAGGAGGTTCCCACCATTTCCTAGTAAGAATGGTGCACTGTGCCTGGGACTGTTGTGCAAACAGTATGGTTTCTGTTGAATGCCTGCTTGCATTCTGGGAGTGTAGAATTTAGGTACATGCCTAGCAGAAGGTTCCTATGTGACCAGCCCTAATGAAAACCCAGAGTCACTAATGAGCTTCTCTGGGAGACGATATTTCACAGGTGTTGGCACAACTTCTTGGGGAAATTAAGTACCACCTGTGTGATTCCACTGGGAAAGGACTCTTGAAGCTTGCTCCTGGTCTCCTCTGGACTTTAGCCCCACGTACCTTTTTCCTTTGCTGAGTTTGCTTTGTATCCCTCTGCTGTAAAAATAGCCATGAGTACAACTGTATACTGGGTCCTATGAGTCCTCCTAGTAAATCATCAAACTGGGAGTGGTCTTAGGGACCCTGACCCAGTCAGCTTGCAAAGACTTTAATATTCTCTCTGTCTATATTGGTATTAGTGGAGAGCGACACAGATATTTTTAGCATGCAGTTAATTGACCTTTGACATTCTATCTTGACTCGTAGTCTGTGTTCTATTGTAAAATGTGCTTCAGAGTTCTAACTGTGATTTAGCATTTACATCTAACAAGTGGAGGCAACAAGAAGGCGGCTGGATATTGGAGAGTTGTTTTTTTTTTAATATAAATTTATTTATTTATTTTTGGCTTCATTGGATCTTTGTTGCTGTGCACGGGCTTTCTCTAGTTGTGGTGAGCAGCGGCCACTCTTCGTTGTGGTGCACAGACTTCTCATTGCAGTGGCTTCTCTTGTTGCGGAGCACGGGCTCTAGGTGTGCGGGCTTCAGTAGTTGCGGCACGGGGGCTCAGTAGTTGTGGCTCGCGGGCTCTAGAGCGTAGGCTCAGTAGTTGTGGCACATGGGCTTAGTTGCTCCGTGGCATGTGGGATCTTCCCGGACCGGGACTCGAACCTGTGTCCCCTGCATTGGCAGGCGGATTTTTAACCACTGCGCCACCAGGGAAGCCCCAACATTTATTTATATTCACAGTGGTGTTTGAGGGTGAACCCCTTCAATTCTGAAGCTACTTGTATTGTGGTATCAATTCTTTCAGGTAAAAAGACAGGTATATGTAAAAGTGTATTAGTTTTTCTGGCTTGAAATATGGCCCACCAAATGAGTCAACCCTCTGGTTGCCTGAAAAAAATTCCTTCTTTGACTATGAGGTCAGAATTAGTGACTCAGGGCTGTTCAGGAATATATAAACTATGAATTTATGAGAGAATTAATTCTTATAGGGATGGCAAGTAACTTCCATGACAGCATATAATTCCAATTCACTTTTATATGTAAGAATCCTGTAATTGCTTTTTGTGTTAAAGCTCTTCTTCAGAACTCAATAGAAAAAATAATGTAGCCTGTATTTCAGCTACAAGGGATCTGTAGATTCTGTGCACAGCATAGTGGCCTTTGAATTCCCTGACTTGAAAAGAATTGAAGGAGCCTCTGCTCCCAGTGACATGGGAAAGAACAGTGGCAAGATTAAGCATGAAATCAATCGTCTAGTGCTGGGAGGAGTTCGCACCGAATAAATATCTGTCCTGCGTCTGACTGTACCTGTGCCTGAGTCACCTTCCTCCTGCCAAATACAAACAGGTTACTAGGCAACAGGAGTGATTCAGACACTCTAAACATCTCACCACAGTGAAATGTCCATCTGCAAGATTTCCAGGAAATGCCCTTCTTGTAAGTCACTGGGGAGCTAGATAAACATTCACACAGGCACCGAAGGCATCAGATGACCCAGAGCTAGTAGCTGTGGGTTAAAATGTAGGGCCAGCTAATATCCGGAAGGAAGTCACCTCGCAGGGCAAACACAGACTGTTATCTGCATGGTAACTGTGGGAAGGAAACATGGAGGAGAAAAAGGTGAAATCTCTCCCCAGAAGGACTCATGGGAAAGGAAATCCATTGCTCTTAGGGGGAGAAAAAAAAAACACATTCCAGATTGTTAAAATAGACCAAGATCTCAGAAAACCTAGCAGAGTGGCTAAGATTGCCTGGCTTCAAATCCCACCTTTGACCACTTGCTGGATTTCTGGGTTTCACTTCCTCATGCCTCACATGGAGGTGATAATGGTACCTACCCTGTAAGGTGGTTGTACATATTAACATGTTGATATTGTGGAAGCTCCAGTGCCTGGTATCATAAGCTCTGGGGAAGTATAATCACGTCCTCCATCCTCCAGGCAACTCCCTAAGTAGGGGGTGGGGGCAGAATTGTGTAGGAATGAAGGAAAACCCAAAAATAGGTGAGAACTTTTCAGGGATTTGTCTATTCTTTTTATCCTTTTGAGAACTGCAATTATAGAAATTATAGCATCTTTTAAGAAACGTCTCCAAGGGTTTTCAGCATTACATACTTTGAAAATTATTTATATATTGATAAAGTACATCAGGATTATGCAGGGGGAGGAGGATATAATCATGGAGATTGCTTGGGGGTTTCCAGGGTATCAGTAATATTCTGAAACTATGTATGGGTTTTTGCTTTACTATTTTTTATACTTGATGTTTTATCCCCCTCTTTATATAAGATATATTATAATTAAAAATGCAGTCACCCAAAGTAAAGCACTCTAAGTTGGGTGAAATTTTGGGGTCTTGTATCCCATATGGAAATTATAATTATGCAGATCCATTATTGACTCCTTTAGAAAAAGAAAGGTGCTGGTGGTATTTTGGAAAAGGGTGAGATAGAGCTGGAGTCTTTCAGTGTGTGAACTGACACGTTCATTCACAGCCATTCTAGTGCCTCTGAATGCCAGGCCCTTGACTGGTGGCCACATTGACACAAATCAGACGTGGACTGTCCTTGCACCTTCTAACCCAGCAGAGGAGATACCCTGTGTAGGCTGCAAACTACAAACCGTAGGCTAGACTAAAGAAGTGGGAGGAGCATAGGTAAGGGGAGAAAGGCATGGCATTGAATCCCAGTCTGATCTTTTAAGAGTTCTCACTTCCCTTGAATTTATTTTTTGAAGGGAAAGCAGAACATTAGCAGACTGGATTGAGAATATGTTGCTGCACGTTGGGCTGGGCTAGTGGCACAGCAGTGCCGGGGTGACTTGAGAGAGTTGTGAGATTAGGAACCGTTTCTCTTCCTGAATTTGTAGAGTCTGGTTCTGTCAGGTGGGGATGCATCCCAGGGAGGGATCCACTGTAAAGTCAAGTGAAAGAAGGGGGTTAGAGGAGTGCCTCTCAGGGTTGTCTCAAGAGCTCAACATACTAGTCTATGGTGCAGCACTAGTTCCTGACACCATTTTATTCAATAACCGTACAGATTTCTTTATTACCAAATTAGCAGCCAAATGACTTAAGGTTAACTTTTAACTCTCTATAAAAGGTAAGAGACAAATGCATTTAACTCTAAAACTTCTCACTTTCCCTAACGCCACAATGTATAGTGCTTCATTCACTGAATTTAGCATTGAAGGTAGCATTGTTTTATATTGAGTCTTATACCTTGAATAAGTTTCTGAGTGTAGAATATTGATTTTGGGAAAATGCTTTTTTTTTTTTTTTTTTTTTTTTTTGGCCACGCCGCACAGCATGTGGGATCCTAGTTCCCCAACCAGGGATTGAATCCGTGCCCCTTGCATTGGAAGCATGGAGTCCTAACCACTGGACCGCCAGGGAATTCCCAGGGAATGCTTTTAAGTTTGACTTGTTTTATAAAGAACCTAGAGTTTTCCCATTAATTAATTAATTATTCAATAATTAATTATTGAAGGATAATTGGTATACAGTAATATTATATAAGTTACAAGGGTGCAATATAGTGATTCACAATTTTTTTTTTTAGCATTTTTAAAAAAAATTAATTAATTTATTTATTTATTTTTGGCTGTGTTGGGTCTTCGTTTCTGTGCGAGGGCTTTCTCTAGTTGTGGCGAGCGGGGGCCACTCTTCATCGCGGTGCGCGGGCCTCTCACTATCGCGGCCTCTCTTGTTGCGGAGCACAGGCTCCAGACGCGCAGGCTCAGTAGTTGTGGCTCACGGGCCCAGTTGCTCCGCGGCATGTGGGATCTTCCCAGACCAGGGCTCGAACCCGTGTCCCCTGCATTGGCAGGCGGATTCTCAACCACTGCACCACCAGGGAAGCCCCACGATTTTTAAAGGTTATACAACATTTATAGTTATTATAAAACATTGGCTATAGTCCCTCTGTAGTACAGTATATCCTTGTAGCTTATTTTATAGTTAATAGTTTGTACCTCCCATTAATTTAGATTCTCAGTCTTTCATCAGGAATCTTTGTTATTTGATGGAAAACTGTATTAACCATTATTCATAAAAGCTTACTGAACAAACATAACTTATTTTCAAAAACACAAGAAGCCATAAATAATGCCTCAAATGATTCAAATGAACTTTGATGGAGTTGACTCTAACTTTATTTGTTGCAAAATGTTTGCAGTAGGAATTTGAGTATTTAATTAATGAAGTTCTAACACATGATCGGCTGCTTTTCCAAAGTTATTTGTTCCTCTGCGTGTGTGTGTGTGTGTGTGTGTGTGCGCGCCGGCATGTTGTGTGTGTGTGAGAGAGATTGTGTGATGTTAAAAAACTGGAAATAGTCTGCTACCCAGAAAAAAAAAAATCCATCTAGGATTGCTAATCCTAATTACCAGAGAAATCTAGTCTTATTTGACTCTGTAAATTGTCTGCCTTTTAAACATTAATGCTAGTAGAACAGGTAGTTTAACTCTTCCAATCAAGATATACAATTTCCAGTTACTTGGAATATTTTTACTTCTTAATTTTTAATATTTCATAAAAGGCCTTTTAAAATATAGTTTTATACTAATTTGTATTATTTCCTAATTTTGAATCTGCATCCACATAGTGGTCAGTTGGTATAATAAAGAGTAAATACTTGATTCTTTTATATCCTTTGGTGTTGGTCCCTGAGCTGACTCAATAACTATTTACCTTGCATCTAATTAACCACCTCTTATTCTATGGGATAGGACCTTTTCACTTCAACCTTATGAAATTATTTTCTTCAGTTTTAAATGTCTTATTTCTTCTCTATTAACCTGAGGTCAGAAGCTCTTTGTTAAATCTTATTTAATTGGCTTCAATCATGGTAGGAAAGGGGTTCTGCATCGGCCCCACGCAAAAGGTCTTCTTACTCCATACAGATGCCCAAATAGTTGATGGAACCTAATGGGTGATTCTTCCATGAATTTATTTCCCTTTTCATGTGGTCTGTTCTGACAGGATGACTTCTGACATTGAGAAATAAAGACATAAGCTAACCATTTTTAAATTGTAATATGCCAATGGCCAATCATTTAACATAGTCCCCTATTTGAGAATGTGAGACAGGTAAGGCAGAAGAAACTGAGGACCAAGGGGATTGCTTTAATTCTTATCAAGTATTAGAGTCAGGGTTAGAACCCAGATCTTAGGATTCTAAGATGTTACCATGCACGGTTGACCTGTATTTATTTTTTTTCTGGTATTAGCAAGGGCATGTTTTAGGGGCCATGGTTATTGAGTGAACTTTTGTTGTTCATTGTTTTAATAAACTCATATGGACCTGTTACCCATAAATTAGCTGCATCAAGCTAATTAAAATGCCAAAAAATTTTAAACCTTTGAGAGAATCGATTTCTCACCCATAGGACCAATCTCGTGGTGTTCTGAGCACTAAGAGGAAATACCTAGACCCTGTGATGGTTAGTACACCCTTTATCAGTAAGGTACCTTACCCTACTTCTTTTCTTTCTGTGAGAAATGAGATTTTTGTTTGCCTTCTTTAACCATCTTTGGTGGAATCACCAAAAATACAATAATCAATTGACTTCACAATGTGAATTAGATTTGTTAAAGCCCCAGAGAAAATTTTCGCGTCTACCTATTATTATGCATGGCCTTATTTTTGTAGATAAGGAAAGCTACCAAAGTGGTCAACCAACATTTCCAAGAAAACTTTCTGACAGTTGATCTTCAAATATAGGTTTCTGAGTGCACTTGGTGTGAAAATCTATGCAGAGAAAGTCTGTTTATTTAGCCAGTTATCTGTTGAAGTACACTAATGTCCTGATGAGTGCATTTTTGTTTTTTAGAGTTGGTGGCCACTTTAGAATAAAATGAAGCAATTATCTGCTCCAAGTAACAATAGGATTCTGAGCTTTTTTTAGAGTTAGGGTCTTCTTTTGCACTTAGCTCTTTTGTCCCTGTCCCCCTACCACAACACCCAGATATTTGCCAAATATCTAATTCACATTTGAAAGCTTCATGATTATTAAATATAAGTTTAAAAGTATTCTGCGGATTTTCTTACAACTGAAATCTTTGCACTGATGTCTGATTTGCCCCTCTAGAACACCATTTACAAGAGGTTTGTATAATAATTGTGCATGACTATATATTCAAAAGGCAAAGTAACGAATGGTGACCGTACCATGAAAATGTCCAGACACAAATCACCCCAGAGGGGAAGGTTGGTTTCTATCTAACAAGCTGGAAGTTATAAATTGGCATTTGTCTTTCAAACGGGGACACTAGGTTTTGTAACCTCTTCTGGGCAGTGAGTGCTGTGTTTGACCATTCATTTCTGAGTCCAGGAGTTGTAGCAAGAAAGGTTTTTGGGAGAAGGTGACCTCTAATCTGGAACCTGAAGCATGAGAGGCAGGTGGGCAAGCAGAGGGTAGGGGCGAGAGGAGGTTTGGGGCTGCTGAAAAATTATATGGAAGGCCTGGTAAGAGGAGATACTGCATGTGAAGGGAACAAAGTTAAGCAGTTATGTCTGGAAACACACGGATTAGGGAAAGGAAAAAAAAAAAAAAAAAACGACTTCACAAACTGAGCCTGAAAAGGAGGGCAGAGGTCAGATTATGAAGGTCCTTGTAAGCAGTGTCGCCCATCAGAAGGACACACCAGCATCTGAGAAGCAGTCTGGGGAAAAAAGATAATTGGGGAAAGGTGATCTGACCAGATATTTGTCATTAAGGAAATAAAGTTTGTTTACCTATAACGGCATTAGTGTTTTGTTGTTTTTGCTTTTGTTTTTGTTTTTTTAAAGAGAGCCTGAAAGGGGCATACTGAAATATTTACAAGTCAAATGATGTTTGGGATTGTTTCCAAAAAAACCCGCGGTAGAGGATAGATGAAATAGATTTCCCATGATGATCATTGTAGCTGATGAGGTTTGCTGTACTATTCTCTCTACTTTCAATACAACATTTGAAATTTTCTAAGGTGTTTTGTTTTTGTTTGTTTTTTGTTGTTTTTAAAGTCAAAATAAGCAATGGACTTTTGGCCATAGGGAGCCATTTAAGGGCTTTAAGGAAGCCAGTAAAGCAGGAAATGGACTGGGAACAAAACCAGAGAGGGAGGGAGTGCTGCATTAAGTACTTGCTCAGTCCTTTTCCCACAGTGACTGTGGCGCTTCAGTTTCTCCTTGTGCAAGATTCATAACTTCAGGTCTTATTAGTGACCTGTTCTCTATTAGCCACTTCTTCTTAATACTTTCACTTTGTATTCAGTAGTCCAAAATACTAGTAGTACCCGATATTCCTAGTACTACATCAGCTTTCTTTTTATTAAAAAAAATTTTTAATGTATCTTTTTGGTGGATGGATTTAATCCATTAAAAATTTGTTGTGGCTATTGATATGTTTGGACTAATTCACGGCCTCTGTAAGGAAGGGTGTCTGTGAGCTGAACTAAGCTAGAGAGAGCAGAGTTAGGTAGATAGATGGAAGATTAAAATGGACAGGACCTGGGGTGGCTGTCAGGAGAGCAAAGGAGGGAGTTTGAAGCCCAGATGAGAACTAAGGTTTTATTTACCCTACAAATAACCCCCCCCAATGGAATTCATTCATTTCCTTTAAAGATACCCCCCATCAACCCATCATCCTTTTTGACATTCTGAAGAAGTACCTCTAAAGTATGTAAACATATTAACCAGAATGTCATTTTTGGTCTTGTTCAGTGCAAGCCTTGGAAACGGGCTTGCAATCTTCTAATATCTTTATTGCTGTGGATTAAGCTACAGAAGAAAAAAACGAAAACAAAAAACCAGAAAATGAAAAACTTCTAGGCTGTTAACTTTGTTTCAATTTATTTTAAATATAGGTTTTTGATAACATTTTTTTAAAAAAACAATTTCAAGTGAGTATTTATAGTCAAATACTTTTATTTATATAGAGCCATCAATGAAAATTACATTAATGGAAATAAGATTAAGTATGGAATTACATCTTTTAGCTTCCTGATACTAATTGAGCATTGAGTTTATAGCGTTTCCTGACTACCTCTTGGCATGAGGTTCAGGTTTAGAGACAGTGCTTTTAATCATCCTGTGTTTTTCTAAACCTGCTTCACTCTGTAGAAAAAGTCTGACCATAATTTACTCCCAAGGATAGACCAGTGCTAAACCTAATAGAATGATTTTCTATTCATTACTGATTAGTGGAACTTAGCATTTTAAAAAGCTATTTAAAAAAAAAAAAAAAAAGACTATTCTAGTTTTTAAAATTTTTGTTTTCAGTTTTCATCTATATACCCTAGACTTTTAAAGTTTCTAAGACATATATATATATGTGTCCCTCCCCAACCTCCCCTTTTATGTTCATTATTTGAATTTTCTTTTTACTTTTACTTCTATCAGGTACATGGTTTTACTAAACTTCAAATGTTATTTCAGGCTCTTCTCTAATTTGTAAAAGTTGTTTTTATTGCTCATTGGTCTTTTAAAGTGACTTCTGGGTGGAAGGGGGAGGGTGGGAGTTACTTAATCAAAAACCTCTTGAGGATAGGAGCCAGCCTTCTCTTCTGCTGCCTTCCTGAGCACTTAGAGCCCAATTCCACACAGAACGGAAGGCCAGAAATAGTCCTCTCTTCTGGTTGGCTGGCCATTCATTTGCCTCACCTTCCAGGCTTTCAGCAGTGTCGCAACATTTGCTATATATTTAACCTTTGAGTATTGCTTATCTTGAGTTTGGTTGCTCTGTTTCATTAAACAGCTTTTTAAGTTTTCTATGTCTGTAGTTTCTATCCTACCTATTTAAGATAAAATTTCTGCATCGAAAGTCAAATTGAGTTCTGAATCCTTATTAGATATTTGATAGCTTCAGCTCTTCTGTCCCCACATAATATCTTTGTTTTTATTCTTCCTGTGTTTATATAATAATATTGCATCTTTAACCTTTTCGTAAATCCTCATGTGGGTTAAACATTTCTTAGAAGATGCACTGGGGTGATCAATTTTTTAAAAGTCCATTATGACTTCTAAAAAATAGAATTAGAATTAGAATACTGTAAACATGCATTACACTATTTCAATCTATTAGAAATGGAAAGGACTCAAAGCAAAAATCCACAACTGAGTATGGGAGCATTTTCGGGTGGAATTCCTTTTTAGTTTTAAAAAGTTATATTTGTGGGACTTCCCTGGTGGTCCAGTGGCTAGAATTCACGCTCCCAATGCAGGGGGCCTGGGTTCGATCCCTGGTCAGGGAACTAGATCCCCACATGTCACAACTAAGAGTTCGCATGCTGCAACTAAAAGGGTCCCGCATGCCGCAACTAAGACTGGGAGCAGCCAAATAAATGAATAAATATTTTTTAAAAAGTTATATTTGTGCAGGTTTCTAGAAGCTATTTATTGTAATTGGGTCTCAGCAGGTTGGAACATAGATGTTCTTGATGTTCTTTTGACTTGATGGTGTACTGATTTTTTTTTCTGATAATGAGTATTCATTTAAAAATTTTAAATTGAGTGTTGCCTCATAAGCCTGGTGATCTAACTTTGAATAACCCTCCTGTTTTATTTTTCTTCATAGCACTATATATTTTTTTTTATAAATTTATTTATTTATTTTGGCTGCCTTGGGTCTTCGTTGCTGTACGTGGGCTTTCTCTAGTGGGGACTACTCTTCGTTGCGGTGCACGGGCTTCTCATTGTGGTGGCTTCTTTTGTTGTTGAGCACAGGCTCTAGGTGCTCCGGCTTCAGTAGTTGTGGCTTGCGGGCTCTAGAGTGCAGGCTCAGTAGTTGTGGCTCACAGACCTAGTTGCTCCGCGGTATGTGGGATCTTCCCAGCCCGGACCAGGGCTCAAACCCATGTCCCCTGCATTGGCAGGCGGATTCTTAACCACTGCACCACCAGGGAAGCCCCAAAACACAACATTCTTAAGCATATACTTTTTATTGCAGTTGATTGAGGCTGAGTGAAGACATGAAATAAAGAGATTTCAGTAAATACATATTTCTGTGAAAACAACAGCAACAACTATATGTGGTTTCCAATACTTTTAGCTATAAAATGACACATTGGTAATGAAAATGTTTTTAAATGTGGCCTCTACACAAATGTAGGAAGGAAAAAAATCTCATACTCCTGCCACTTGGACAACCATTCTTAATATTTTAGTGTACTTGTGCACTGACTTTTCTGTACGTGCATTTTTTACATATTTGAAATTGTATGAACCAAAATTAACTCTGTCAATACTTCTATAGTTAAAATAGCCATTAGCATTTTCCTGATTATAAGAATGATTAATGTGGAAAATTAGAAAATACAATCCAGAATAAAGAAAAAAATTAAAATCACCCATAAATTCATCAAGCAGTATTAATATTCAGTATATTTTCTTCAGACTTTTAAAAATATATATGTAACATACATGTGTACATTGCTGAAATCATACTGTAATTTCCTCATCATTAAAATCTTAAAACATAATTTTAATAAATTATTGAGAATACAGTTGTATCTGGATATATGGGTGAATACTTTATCACAGAAAATTTGGAGAAAATAGGAAAGTACCAAATAAAACAAAAATAATTGGTAAATCTCACGACCAGCATTAACACCTTACCTTTGTTTTGGTGTATTTATTATTAACTTGTTTTTTTAAATGTCATACATTTAACATTTTAAGAAAATAAGAATATGGTGCTGTTTTTTAAAAAACAGTAAGTTTAATGCATTTCAGGGATCCTTCAAATGTCTACTGTAGACTTTAGACTGTTTTAATGTTTCACTGAATGTATTTTTGGATAATGTTTTTTCTGTATTTAAAACTTGTTCCAAATAAGTTGTCAGTAATAGTTATTATAATATGTCAAGAAGTATAAGCATTTTTTAAAAACTTATCAGTGTTTAAAAGAGGAGATTTCAAAAAAAATTGGTACCGATTTATGATCCTACCAGTAACTCGTATTTTTTATGCTTCTTTCTGATTACAGCTTAAACTACATTTTTTTTTTTAAATTATTTACTATTTATTTTTGGCTGCGTTGAGTCCCCCGTTGCTGCGCGCGGGCCCTCTCCAGCCGCGGCGAGCAGGGGCCACTCTCCGTCGCGGTGCGTGGGCCTCTCATTGCGGCGGCCTCTCCCGTTGCGGAGCACAAGCTCCAGGCGCGCAGGCTTCAGCAGTTGTGGCACGCAGGCTCAGTAGTTGTGGCGCACGGGCCCCAGTTGCTCTGCGGCACGTGGGATCCTCCCAGAACCAGGGCTCGAACCCGTGTCCCCCCCGCACCGGCAGGCGGGACTCCCAACCACTGCGCCACCAGGGAAGCCCTTAAACTACATTTTAATGGGCTTTTGTTCAAGGTGACTTTCCAGTGTTTCTTATCCATGGTTACAGTAGGGTAGAAGCTTGCGTATTTAATCTGTCAACGAGACATTCTGTAGGAAGTTTTTGTTTTTAGAAATTGGGAGATATTTAGTCACAGAAATTCTTTTCTTAGGATTTGTCAGAGGAGGTGTAGAAAGTAAGGCAATGAACTCTGGCATAGTATCCTTTACTTCTGTTCCTTTCCTGACCATTCTTCACTCACCGCATGGATAAACCAGCAAAAATCATTCTCTGTTCCTCTTGTCTCTTTCCATGTTCTCCCAGTGGCTTTTGAGGGTGGACTTCAGGGCTTGGGTTCATGAAATCACCTGCCCTAACTGCAAAGATTGTGAGAATGAAAAGCTGACTTAATATGCAAATAAAGATGAGAGCCAAGGCCCACGTGAAAGCCTTGATTAAATAAATCATCATACTTAAAGGATTTTACATGTTATTTGTATAGAACCTATCTATATGTTATAATTATATATTTATTTATTTACATATAATACCTAACCATTTCTGCTAAATAGAATATCTGACTTTTTCATATGCTGAATTAATTTTATTGTGGTTGTGTGTACTATTGCTTGGGTAGAAATGTTTCAGTAAAGGTGGTCCCCAGACTTTCAAAACTATGTTGCTGTGTAACAGTGCCAGCCCCCAATCCCTACCAGTTTTTTGGTATTCTAGCCAAATCCTCTGGGCTCTCCTGGTTTTGATGACAAGGATTAATGCTCACCTCCAGTGCCCCTCTGGACTCCCCAGGCTGTAAGTGCCCCTTTTTTTTTTTTTTAAATTAATTAATTAATTAATTTATTTATGGCTGTGTTGGGTCTTTGTTTCTGTGCGAGGGCTTTCTCTGATTGCGGCAAGCGGGGGCCACTCTTCATCGCGGTGCGCGGGCCTCTCACTATCGTGGCCTCTCCCGTTCCGGAGCCCAGGCTCCAGACGCGTAGGCTCAGTAGTTGTGGCTCACGGGCCCAGTTGCTCCGCGGCATGTGGGATCCTCCCAGACCAGGGCTCGAACCCGTGTTCCCTGCATTGGCAGGCAGACTCTCAACCACTGCACCACCAGGGAAGCCCCTGTAAGTGCCCTTTTATGGAACATGTCTTACTAGGAGCCATTTAAGTGCAGCTCTGATGTCTATACTTTTCCATATTGTCTTTCTCTTTTAAGGCTTCCTTGTAAAAAACTCTGACTCTTGTTCTGTTATTCCTTTTCTTTCCATACTCTCTTTCTTCTTTTTCTAATTATCTCCTGGAGGGACAGCTTGGGTGTATTGGAACTAAATTCCTCATATTATGGTATTCCTAAAAGAAATACAAAATAAGAACTGTGTATCCTGTTCTAGATTTTTGCTTAAGAGAAACGGGCAGTTGGCTAAGGGTCACTACGAAACCCGTGGTGTGCAAAAACTCACTCTGTGGTCTTTATTATACCAACAGCCACCTACGCTTTGTGGTGGAGTGCTCAAGCTTCATACAGGGGACATTTGTAGAGTAGGCAACAAAAGACACATTTGTTTATTAAACTTTGCAACTTTGTGAACCAGCGCAGTTGGTCACAAAAGGAAATAAAACTCTTGAGTGCGCTGTTCTCCCTGCTTTGAGAGAGAAATGCCTCAAAACATTTTGACATAGCGGAAGGTTCCTGGATCACTTGCTCTTGCTAAAGACATTGAGATTTAGTTCTGAGCAGCCTCATTTTCCCTAGCAGACCATGTCTGTTGACAGTTATTCTGAATATCCAGATATTCACTAATATTTCGCAAAACAATATTTAAATACTATGGTGTATAAACCAAATTTCTTTATTTCCTTCAAATGAAATCTTTTAAATATGCAAACTTTCTGGTGAAAATTATAGAAAGGGACACTTTGTGAGTTTCTTCTTTTCCTTACTTTATTTAGATAAGTTAAAATTTGATAGATAAATATTTTATAGATCTATTTCAAGTCCCAATATAACAGTCACTTGTATTCCTTAAAATTGTTAAAATGGCATTGTTAGACTCAGGATTTTCATCTTTTTAGTTACTCTTTTGCTGCCTCTTCCCCACGTGTGCCATTCCTTATGTTGGAGTTATATGCAGAAACCAAAGCCTGGGTTGGAAGCGTTGGTCAAATAAGTGCTTTTTGAGAAAGAAATAATTTATTTAAATACAACATAGTAGTTTAAGTTCTGGAAGCCAAATATAGTGACCTTAATGGCTTTGGAGAAGGTATGGCTTTTTATAGCCTCATACCATTTGAAAGCAATGGTTTATTCAGCCAGTCATTGCAAAAAAAACCTTTTTGTGGTTGGCATAAGAGAATGAGAAATGAGGGCTTTATACAGACCTTTCTGGGTCTTCCATGCTTGCTTTCTTTTCTTACTTTGTCCTTTCCTTATATGAAACCGTGCTCTGCCTTGAGGACGCCAGATGGGCTGCAGCACAGGACTTTCAAACCCAAAGAGTGTCTAGCCTTCCTGCTCCCCACTTGCCTTTGCCCTCTACCAAAGCCTGTAGAAACACCACACCTAGATTGCAGCAAGCAGATGGGACTAACCTGCTGAAGGTGCAGATTCTAGAAGCTTCCTTCTTTCCTAATTTTTCAGCGTTTTAATTCTTGCTAACAGGAAGTGTTCCCCTTAATGTCTTAGGCTATATTAAGCGATTTTTTGCACTTGTTTTGTTGGTACAGACACTAAGCAGAAATATAATAACAAGTAACCCATTGTATTTTAAATACATATTGAACTGTCCTAATTCTAGACTTTAGACCTCTACAAGGAAATTGTGTTAAAGTGTACCTAGGTGCAGTTTCTGAAGCAGCACTGGGGATTGAGTAAGCTTCCTGTTCTTAGGCATCTGCCTCTGTTTACAACTACGAAATGTACTAACTGTACTAACCGCAAACTCTGGGTTAAATGTTTCTGCTGAAATCTCGCCTTTGCCTCCACACTAGAGCAGGATTATTTAACTCCTTTCTATGGATTCTTGCTTAAAGGTGATTGCACTCAAATCTCAAAACAAAGTGTTAATATTGTCTTCTAATGTACTAGTGAACAGCAAGCAAAGTTTCAAGATGTCATTTTTTTGAATACTCATTTAAATAGCCTGTTAATATTATTTTATGCAAACTTTTGAAATTGTATAAAATATACACAAAGTTTGGTCACCATGTGGTAGAGGGAGAAATCAATAGGTGTATTTTATAATAATCTGAAAGGCATTTAGTAAAAGAGCTTTATTAAAGGAAAGAATTATGAAATTATTTTTAAGGAACTATCCTTTTTTTTTTTTCTCTCCTGGTTTTCCTATAATATTTAAGATACTATGCTTCCAACAAATCTGAGAAAATTTGTTGTTGTTGTGAGAAAGAATATACTGTTGACTTTGTGATCTATTTATTTATTTAGCATGAGATCTCTAATATAGTTTAGAAAATGTTGTGTGGTTTGTGAGTGTAGTGTTAAGCTTAGACCTAGCTTCCGCATTTCTCTCTTTCTCAAACCACCCACTGTTGTTAGGAGAACATGTAAGCTCCACTGTCATTTAAAAATGTTAAATGGAGTAGTTTTTTAATGGTTTTCAGAAACCTGTCACTTCAGTAGGTAATCTGTGCAGACTCCTATTACAGAGTAATAAGTATTAAAACCTACGGGAATCAGTTTCTAGGTATATAAACCTTTGGGGTATATAAGGAAAGCTAGGAATGCAGAAACAGATAATTACCGCTGTTGTTCAGTTAGGCTGTTAGATTTAACCTTTCTGATAAAGCCCCCAGGGTGTTTCTACTAAACCAGTGCCAGCAGCTTTTGTTTGACCATTAAACATGGAGGTGGTGCTGCCAGTTAGCGCAGAATGATTCTCTGACCAAACATCTCTCTGGCAGGGTTGCTCGGGAATTAACGGAATCACAGTTCAGGTTGTTAAAAGTACAAATGTCTTTGTTTAAATTACTGGGGACTTCTTTTGCTCACCTGCTAAAGTATAGTTATAAGCATTTTACCACAAACACAAACCTTCAACCCACCTTACTTATTCTCCAGGGTCGTGGGTTTATCATACTGGCTGTAAATTCATAAAGGGGTGGGAAGTAAAAAATGCCTGCCATGTTCTTTTTTCTCAACACTGAAAACACCCAGGCAAAGGAGGAAGAAACCACCTGGAAAGCCCATCCACCCCTATCCTCCAGAAGTTCTCTAAGCTCCTAGATGTATCAGGAATGGAGGTGGGGAAAGGGGTTTGGGGCACGCATAATCCAGTATTTGGGGAAAATGTGTGATGTTCCCCCACTCTACCCCTTAACTCTCAAAACCTCTGATTTAGGGTATTTCCCAAAGAAATACAAAGGATTATTTAAAATATCCCCTAGTCTTTCACCTTGTTTTACAGCCCTCTTCTATCTTCAGGGTCCTGTCTGTCTGTCTGTCTGTGTGTTTACTTATCTAATCTAATCTGTTCGTCTACCTGCTCATTCCTTTATTTATTCATTTGTTCGTTCATTCTCCTTACCACGTGTTCCACATTGTATCAGGGATTGTTAAATTGTCTTTCCCTGGGTCTCCACCTCTCTTTAAGGTTCCTCTCCTGGAATCAGATCTGATCTTTGGAATTCTCCAGCCACATATAAAAAGATGAACAGGAAATAGAAGCCAAAATTTAAAACATCCTATGAAACATTTTGCATGTCAGATTTTAGTGAAGGTACTTTATTCTATCAAACTTAGTGATGTCAGAAACAGTTGCTCCAGGCCGAGTGCTGTACCGCCCTCTTAGGCTGCCCTGTGGACTGCAGATTATCCCTTCCTGTGAAATACTCCCAGTCCCACAATTTGTTTTCAAATTTGCACAGCTAATATTTGCTCTGTGTAAATAAGTAGTATGCATTTCAACAAGTATTAAATGGTCTACCTTGCCAGTTAAAGTGATCAATTTTTTTTTTTTTTTTTTTTGGTGAGAAAGAAAACAGATCGTCTCTTTTTCCTTGGGATCCAACTCATAGTAAACTTTGATGAATTCTGTTAGAAAATCCTTCTGTTTTTGGTCACTTCATATTATTTAGTTACAAGTTTATTTTTGGAGCAGTTTACACAAATTTTGTAAAACAGTTTGCATTTTATTGGCTGGTTCTTGATCCTGTCTGTAGAAAACTTTAAAATGTGTGTTATTTCCAAGTCACTGCTAAAGAAGTGCTCAGCTGGTAAGTACAGCACTTGAAAGGGATAAGCGAGCCTGGAATATAATAACAGAACATGGGTTAGTCCCTGGTTTCTAATTCTTTAGAAACCATATATCTCGATGGGCTATAGCTTTAAAAAAAAAAACTTAATTGAGTTATAACTTTCATCCTATAAAATTCATGTGTTTTAAGGATACAATTAAATGAGTTTTAGTAAATTTACAGAATTGTGCAACCATTGTCACGATCTAATTTTAGAACATTTCCATCATTCCCCCAAAGAAACTTCCAGCATGTTTGCAGTCACTCTCCATTCCCACCAGCAACCACTATTGATAGGCTGAGTCTTTCTCTTATAACAACTGGATACAGAACTATAGTTGTCCAGTCTACCTTAGCGTGAGATAGTAAATTAGTACCGAAAATCAAAACGTCTATTCTCTACCCGAGCATATCTCTTCCAGAGTTCAGAATTACAGTCATGGGTAGCTGCTTTTTCAATTCTATCTTTTTTTTTTTTTTTTTAATTTTACCATTTTAACCATTTTTTAAAATAAATTTATTTATTTATTTATTTTGTATTATTTTTAGCTGTGTTGGGTCTTCGTTTCTGTGCGAGGGCTTTCTCTAGTTGCGGCGAGCGGGGGCCACTCTTCATCGCGGTGCGCGGGCCTCTCACTATTGCGGCCTCTCCTGTTGAGGAGCACAGGCTCCAGACGCGCAGGCTCAGTAGTTGTGGCTCACGGGCCCAGTTGCTCCGCGGCATATGGGATCTTCCCAGACCAGGGCTCGAACTCGTGTCCCCTGCATTGGCAGGCAGATTCTCAACCACTGCGCCACCAGGGAAGCCCTCAATTCTATCTTTTAAAAAAAAAAAAAAAAAAAAGGTTTTTCCCCCAGTCCATTCTCAGAATAGTGTCACAAGCCACCTTACCCACCTGTCCGTTTCCCTAATTTAAATCTATCATACTTGTACAGATGTGGGACCTATAATGGTATGACAAGGACTCTTTTCCATGTTACTTTTGTTGGGAAAGTATTTCACAAATATACACAATCATTTTTGAATAAACAGTGGATCTTCTTTTCAGTTTTCAAGAACTTGTTAGTAAAATATTTAACAAATTTTATGGGTGTCCTCTGAAATTAGAATGCCATGACTCACAAGGCACCCTTGTTTCTGTAAGCATGTTAATGCCTATCCATTTTAGACAGGAGGATTTTTACAGGTAAATTAAGCTCTAAGAATGTTAATAAGGAAAAGCTAAGATGTCTTGATCTCTGCAAAAACTTTTATAGGCATAAAACTTTTATAGCTAAACTGGATCCTGTTAACATAGCAATGTACCTATATTATAAATGTAATACAGTGTTAGTTACAGTAATTATAATTAAATGGCAAGTATGGGTAACAGGGAAATACTTAACAGGCTCCTTCCCTCTCCCCCCGAAGAGAGGTGATTTATATATTAAATTTTTTTCTAAGTTTATATTAATTTTTGCAAAATTATGAAGATTTAAAAATGCCTGTAATGTTATCTGGAGACTTTCCTATGTATTTTATGTATCTCTCTGTTTTAAAAAAGCTTGTCATTGATGGTCTCAATCTATTTTTTTTAAAAATAAATTTATTTATTTATTTATGGCTGCGTTGGGTCTTCGATGCTCCACGCGGGCTTTCTCTAGTCGCGGCGAGCGGGGGCTACTCTTCGTTGAGGTGCGCGGGCTTCTCACTGCGGTGGCTTCTCTTGTTGAGGAGCACGGGCTCTAGGCGTGCAGGCTTCAGTAGTTGTGGCATGCGGGCTCAGTAGTTGTGGCTCACGGGCGCTAGAGCACAGGCTCAGTAGTTGTGGCACATGGGCTTAGTTGTTCTGCGGCATGTGTGATCTTCCCAGACCAGGGCTCGAACCCGTGTCCCCTGCGTTGGCAGGTGGATTCTTAACCACTGTGCCACCAGGGAAGTCCTAATCTTTTTCACTGACTATATTGTTGACCTATAATATGTAATGGCACTAGAGGTAGTGATGTGGTATTAAGAACAGGGACTCCTGAGATTGGATTCCTGGTTCAAATCTGAGCTCTGCCACTTTCTACCTGTCTGACCTTGAGCATCTCACTTATCTCAATTTCTTTTCTTTAAAATATTTCCTAACGTTGTATGAGGAATAATTAGATATTACACAAGGCACAGTACCTGGCACATAGTAACATTTGCTGAGACTATTATATTGTGGCCATTTTATTATACAACTGACTTTTTAATGGCTTTAAGGTGACCACTGGGTTTCTGTTTTAAGGGCTGAGAAAGCTTAATGTCTGTTACGAAACTCATCAGCTCCTTTGTTTCCATTGATCTTCAACTCTGTTTCAGGACCTTGTTTTTCTAAGCCTTTAAACAATGCCTAAATCTCTTTCATTCAGAATTGCAGTTTGTAAATGTTAGCACCACATTATCTTTGGTCAATGTTTAACCTCTATCTTTAACAGATTACATCTTTTTAAACATTGAAACCCACATATAAACTTAGATAAGTTTCCTTAATTTTTAAACTACATTTACATGTTTAATACATCTTATCTTCTTAACCAGTGCAAATGCACAACAGGGCAACATACAAATTTAACAAGCAAAGCATTTCTAAGCCCGTCAACTGGAGCTCATGTCTGCATTTAACCTCTTCTGTGGAATGCTGTCTGTGAGCTTCAGATCAGAACTGGGAGTGAGTCACAAGTCTCACACTTGCACCTTTTTCTTCGAGCCTTGAACCTCTGTCACTTGGCCCCTTTCCCATTTTTGGTAAACCATAACCTCTGATATGAATTACTGAGGTCCTACACCTCCTATTCAGATCTAAGTTTGTACTTAATTGGATACTGCATCCTTCTTATAGTATTAGTATACTTGTCTCACAATTCTGTAGTTACTATATCAAAATACAGTATTAAGATGGCTATAATTTTATTTAATCCCCTGTTGTTGGATATTAGGCTATTTCCAATTTGCTCTTATAAATAACTGTGTTGAAAGCATATTTGTAGACATATTTTGTGTACATCCTTATTTCCTTGGGATAAATTCCTAAAATAGAATAACTGGGTACCATTACCCCAATATTGGTTTGTATAATGTTGTCTAATATCTACTGGTACAAACCTTCTACTTGCTGCCCCCATTTTCACTCCCTGATGAGCCTTAGAAGCATTTTTTGTCAAATTACAGGAAAAATACTATTGGGGATTATTAAGAGAAAATGACTAATGTTATATACTAATATGGTAAGATCAAACCCTTTATGGTATAATAGAGTGAAATAAAACAGAGAAGCAAAATTATATATTTTTTTGTAATTTGACAGAAAGATCCTGAAGTTCCCTTAGGGGTGAAAGTGGAGGATTTTTTCCACTAGATATTAGAACACATATTACACACAGCTAAAATAGTGATATTGGCATTGAAAGAGCACAGCTATACATACTTCTTTTCCTACTATTGAGTACTTTCCTCTCCCCCAAATCAAGTGGATACTGAATTTTATCAACTGCCTTGTTTTTTTTTTTTTTTTTTCTTTTTTTTTTTTTTTATCCAGAGGGGTGGGCAGACCACCTAAGCCACCCCTCTGGCCCGAGCCCTGGACCTGCCCCTATCCTCACTCCATATAAGGAACCAGCTCGACTCCCCTGGGAGCTAGCAAGGGAACCCGTTACTTGTTTCCGCTCCCCCCTGCTGCAGCAGCAGCCCCGATAAAGCCTTGCCTGAATTTGTCTGGCTTTTTATCAATTTCTATTGATTAGGGAAGACCAAGAACCCTGGTCGGTATCACAACCACAAACATAAACACGTAATGTCTGTGCACGTGCTGGGGGTCCTGGAAAAAGCACACACCTCTCAGGGTTGGCATGAACGTGGAGTGTGACCTTCCTACAGGGAGCTGGCCTCGGTGACCCTCACTCCTGATGCCCAGCTGCTGGCGCCCAGTGAAGCAACAGCAGACACACTGCCCGCACGAACACTGGTTTCCGGGTACGAGGGAACTGGTGGCCTCAGCCCTCCACCAGGCCCAGATGTTAAACCCTCCCAGAGCCGCACAGAAGTTGGCAGTGACTCAAATGGGGCACCGTGTGGCCAAGCTGATGGGGAGCATTTGCACGTCACCACAGGGTGAGCAGACACAGCCCTGGGAAGTGAGCTGGGAGCCCACACTGGAGGATGGGGAGAGCGTGCCAAGCAAAGGGGCATTTGGACTTCGGAGACTCCACGGCCAGGCTCAGCCCGGGCAGCAGGCGGAGGCCAAGGGCGCAGGGTCTGGAGTCCACCCCCGAGGGGCCTTCCCTCTCCTCCGCGAGAGGAAGCCCAGGGGGATGTTTTAGTTAAGGCTGCAGAGCACGCTCTCAGGAACGCAGGGCGGGGGACCCTGGGAAGTCAGCTCTGCAGCCTGGAGTTTTTCTATTTTCTTCCTTAACGGACCCTTGGCACCAGGAGAGACTGCTCCGTGGAGGATGGAGTAGGCGTGATGTGGGAGGAGGGGTCCTGGGCAGGGGCCGGATGGTGCAGGGCGAGGGAAGGGCTGGGGGGGGCTCGACCTGGTTCTGCCACGAGGCTTGGCCGAGCTCCTTCCCTGCTCAGGCACTGGTTTCCCGAGGGTTTGTCTTCCACATCCTGGGAGGGCGCCCCCCATCCCAGACCTGCCGCTCCTCCCTCAAGACCCCAGAGGCTCTCTCCACTCTTCGCTCTTAGAACCAACAGCGGCCCTCCTGCGTCCACGTTCGTGATGCCGGGCTTGTCTCCGGGGTAAGCGCTCCGGTCCGCAGCTCTCACGTGCTAACGAGCGCGGCCCGTTCCAGGGCCCCCGCCGTCGCCCCCCGGGTCCGCAGGTCCTGACTGAGCGGCCGCGGGCACCGAGCGGTCCCGGCGGCGGGAAGCGCCCGCCCTGGGCGCAGCCCACCGCTGCGGAGACCCGCCCGCGGGCGCCCTCGCGAGTCCGCGCCGGCCACCCGCCCAGCACTCTCAACTGCCTTTTTTAACTTCACTCAAGATGATCATATCTTTTCTGTTTACATTTCTTTTTTGTACTTAATAAAGTACAAATTAGTCATTTCCTAATTTGAAACCTTCCTTGTATTTCTGGAGTAAATCATACTTAGTTCTTAAAAACAAAAACAAAACCTAGTAAAACAGTATCACTGTACTAAAAGTTTCAGAGTTTCACAGTTGCCTTCAAAAGAAAGATTAATCTATAGAGATCTTGAACTTTTAAAATATTATCTAGACTAACTTCTAGTATATTGCAATGTAAGAGAACTTGGAAATCTTTTCATCTGCTTTGTGCTCTGACAGAGTACCCTAAACAAGTGACCTAATGGTATTGCCATCCCTCAAGAGGAACTATTGTGGCTTTTGTCACTTTCCAGATCCTTACTGGTAGGAAGGTCTCACCATAGGAATGACTATGTTGTAATCATCATCTTGATAAACATTGCATCTCAAGATTGGCTGACACATGATGAATGTGCTTTGTATACTTAATCCTCTTGATGAAACCCCAAGGAAAATATCAATCCCGCCACTAATGTTGATAAATGGTCTTTGTACTCACAGAGTGCTATTGCTCCCAGGAGCACAAAGCTCTTCAGGATTAATTATTTCAGTCTTTCTCACAGTTGTCCCAGGAGGTGGATGGCTGAACGCTTCCTCTTTAAAAAAAAAAAGGTAACTGTTTTCTTCTGTTCTACATTCTGTGTTCTAGAAGTAGGTAGCTACCTTTTTAAAGACCATCTGTATGTCCGCTGGTGGACTTGGGTTTCAAAATCAACAAGCTTCTTTCCACTATAGACACCAGGCTCGGAGCAGATGCGTAGTAGTCAAGTTGGACGGAATTTGGATAATAGTTTGGCAAGATGCTATGAGTGGCGTAGCCTGAAGTTGGTAACGAGAGACAGGCAATGGCTGAGTTAGTGCTTTGGTACCTCCATTAGAAGTAGTTGTCCATGGTGTTGAAGGTTTGTTTTTGCAAATGCCTTACTCAGACACCTCTTCATTATACTTGTCCTACAACACTGAGCTAGGGCACTATGGAGAATCTCTGTCAGTCTTCTTTTACAGAGAAGGGGCCCTGGTCCTTTCTCACCCTGCTCTGATGCATTAGTATCTGGGGGCTTTTCACAGGGACAGAACAGTAGAGAGGTGAGAGGTCCAAACTTTTTGGTACTACCTCTTAGCCAATCTCCATCTCTTAGTGATCCTCTGTTTCCCTGCCAGGCTAACTTTCCTCTTGCTTTCGCTTCCTCGGAAATGTTCAGTGACTTTCTGTGTACACTTCTTTAGGGATACAGCTAAGGCTGCATTTTGATCTAGCGATCCACCTCATCCTTCTTCGTCTTAACAATATGCCAGTCAGTCTTCTCCAAAGTTTTGCTATTTTAGTTCCGTCTCTTCAGCTAGACTTCAAGCTCTTTGGGTGAACGTTCAGGTCAGTGTTTTTTTTTTCTTCAAACTCCTTTTAATTGCACCCACATATTCCTCAGTGCTGGGACATTTAGGTGCACAATAAACATTTGTGGTTGATCATCTATTTGCCATTCACAACTGTCAAGAAATATTGCCGGTCCATACTGACTGTGCCATTTTAACTTTTTTTTTTTTTCCTTTTTCTTTCGTTAAACAAAGGCTTAGCTGTCACCACTTTGAGTTTTTCCTCCTCCCTATTTTTCTCCCCTGAAGTTACCCTGAGAGGGAGGTCTTTAAAATGCAAAGGATTGTGCTTAAGTTGTGCAGTGTACTCTGGGTGGGGACTAATTACGAGGTTTGAAAACTTCTTCAGGCGGCTGGGGTCTGGAGCGGGACGAAAATACTGCTTTCCTAAATTGACAACAGCTGGGGCCGTGTTGCTGGCACATATAAAAGCGGTGGTGCTGGTGCTCTGTGTTGTAGAGAAATCGTCACTCCTTAGAGCCTGTGGCGCTTTAAGCAGAGGACACCTTTCATCACTGGTGTCGTGGTGGGTAAGTGCCCCGAGCTGGTC
This sequence comes from Balaenoptera musculus, assembly GCF_009873245.2. Lineage (NCBI taxonomy): Eukaryota > Metazoa > Chordata > Mammalia > Artiodactyla > Balaenopteridae > Balaenoptera > Balaenoptera musculus. The sequence goes on from NC_045789.1 coordinate 108,727,810, forward strand.
CTCCGGGTCTGCATTTCTGTTGTTCGGTAGAAATTGTGGTGACTGTATCGAAATGTTGTCAGTTACTAATTTACCATGTTAGTTGTAGTGAATTATTTTATCCTTCCAGTAACAAGTAGAATTTCTCCCTAAATGGGCATAGCTAATAAGGCTTTGTGTATCTTTTCACTGTGTTATTTTGAAGGCTGTCGGCTTTCCTTCTGTATGGTGTGCATCTCTGAATATAAAAGGATAAACAGAGGTAGTGCCGTGTAAAGTATCTTGAATGCATAGTTCTTGAATATGTTCTGAAAAGTAGTCACTTAAAAGGATTCCAGTTTTTAATATGAAAGTAGAAAGTTGACCATTTTGACAAATGCAGAGAATAACAATTATTCTATGCATGTAAGCAACTCATCACAGTTTTTTATCCTTTAAGGTTCATAGAAAAATCGCAGTCTTAGGAAGGAATGATGTGATCTCTGGGTGGGTTCTAGCTTATTATGACTTCACGGTTTGTAACAAGTGATAGTGTCTGATGAAGTGTTTGCATTGCTGGGTCCTGACTCTTATTTATAGAAATTTAAAAGGAATTGTTTATTAAAATGTTCCTATTTATACTGACATCAGCTCAAAAAGAGAAGAATTCCAAGATGAAACAATTCAGTGTTTTATTTTTATTTATTTACTTTTAAATTTTATTTATTTTTGTCTGCGTTGGGTCTTTGTTGCTGTGCATGGACTTTCTCTAGTTGCGGCGAGCGGGGGCTACTCTTCATTGTGGTGTGCGGGCTTCTCATTGTGGTGGCTTCTCTCATTGTAGAGCACGGGCTCTAGGCACACGGGCTTCAGTAGTTGTGGCACGTGGGCTCAGTAGTTGTGGCTCAGGGGCTCTAGAGCAAAGGCTGAGTAGTTGTGGCACACGGACTTAGTTGCTCCGCGGCCTGTGGGATCTTCCCAGACCAGGGCTCGAACCCGTGTCCCCTGCATTGGCAGGTGGATTCTTAACCACTGTGCCACAAGGGAAGTCCCTCAATGTTTTATAAATAAACTCCATCTCAGCAGCTTTAACTGTGTTCGGACGATACATTTATAAAGCAAATGGCTTTGGTATTTGTTTCCTTATTTTGATAACGTTTTTGTTTTGGATGCTTGACAAGTGGACAAGCACAGTTTCTGAACATAGTTCTATTTTGTTTTTACAGGTGGGATAGTAACATCTTTGGGAGAAAGAAAATTGGCTTCCTTTCCTGAAAGCGGTGAATGTACAGCAGATGGCTGCCCAGGAGGAACACTAGTCCGATGGAGACCCTCTATGTTTTGTACTAGGAAACAGAATCACTTGTAAGAGTCCATGTTGATCTTGGCAGTAGAAGGATTAAAAAAAGTTGAGTTTCCACAAAGAACAAGAACTTTACCATCTCCTTTTTGATCTGAAGACCGGAGGACAATGGATATCATAGAGACAGCAAAACTTGAAGAACATATGGAAAACCAACCAACGATCCTGCAAACACTTACGCAAGACCTGCTGAACCTGTTGAAGAAGAGAACAAAATGGCAATGGTAAACCTAAGAGTTTATCCAATGGGCTGCGAAAGGGCACCAAAAAGTACCCGGACTATATCCAAATTGCCATGCCCAACGGAATCGAGGAACAAATTCCCTAGAGTGGTGGAAAACGGGCATTGCCTTCGTGTATCTCTTTTCAACCTCGTCCTGACAACCGTCATGATCACGGTTGTGCACGAGAGGGTCCCTCCCAAGGAGCTCAGCCCTCCACTCCCAGACAAGTTTTTTGATTACATAGATCGGGTGAAATGGGCATTTTCTGTATCAGAAATAAATGGAATTATATTAGTTGGATTATGGATCACCAGTGGCTATTTCTGAGATACAAGTAAGTAAGGGTCTAACATGTTTTGGGGATTTGCCATGAGTTTATATTTTAGTGAGCTGGTGTGTAGTTGAAATGATCTTTCTTCGGTTTTATCTGATAAATTCAGTCTTATCCAGGCACTTAATGAAAAGAATCAATAGAAAGATCTTACAACCTTGAGTAAATCCAGTCATTATTCCATAAGCATTTATTGAGCAACTGTAGGAAAGTGGCAACTGTGTGTGAAGTGCAGAAGTACTGTGGTGGATGATTCAGACTTTGTAAATTTAAGGTGCAGTTCTAATTTCAAGCAACTTGGCACTATGGTATTGCATGATACATTAAGAGCCTTGGGAAGGAATAACATTCACTTCATCATGCTTGTGTTATTCCAGGCTCTTGACAGGTGGGGAAAGTTGTAGGCTGGGAAGCTTTTTTCTCTATTACTCATAATGTGATGACTATATTGGTCTATAGTCAATCGCAGGCTTTGAGGTTTGCCTCTCTTCAAGAGTTCTCGAATTTTACATGTCTTTTCCTTTTGCCTTTTGGCAATCCAATCACAAGAGTTTGTTTAATAAACTGCATTTAGAACTGGGTCCATGCGTTTGGGGGTTTTAGATTTCTAAGTAAACGTGCCTTCTGGTTCCTCAAGCCATCACAAAGGAGCATTTAGTTCATTGGTTTCAGTCTTCCCATTTTAGAATAGCAGGAATCAGGAAAGTGTAGTAAGCCAGGTACTTTTGCTTTGAAGATACTTAAAAATAGGACACAGCTCTGAGGTGGGTTATTTCTGCTTCCCTGTCGAATTCTGATTGCTAATCCATTAAGAAAAAAGGCCCCTCAATTCCCCTTTTCTCCTCAGCCATCATTCAGATGTTTTTTCTCTACTAAGATTCTAATAATTAATCACAATATAAGTGTAATTAAAACATTGCCCATAAACGGAGGCTTTTGAAAGTATAATACATGCTAACATAGTCAATACACTTCAGAGTCAAATAGGGTTTCAGTAGTAATGCCACAAGATCATTTTTGAAGAAGGAATTTACGCTATATTGTTCTTTCAATTGGTTGTTGCTTTGAGATTTGAAGAGTTCAGTCTATCTTTGCTAAAGAGTTCCCCACATGCAGGTGTGCAGTTTTGAAAACTTATTCCACAAACTGAAGTCATTCCTAAGCATTTTCTTTAAAATATTTCTCTTAATAATGTGTAAGTAAAAGACATAGCTGTCAATTGTCTTTACTTAGTAGGGGAACTTTCGCTAAAGTTGTTAGTTATGACGTGCTTTATGCTAAAAGCAAACAGTGTGCTGTTGAACTTTAGCGTTTTCCTTTTTAGTGTCTGGAATTGACACTGAATATAAGAGAGACTGCTCAGGACAAAGATATTTGCTCTCTCCTTTGTTTAGAGCAAGTTTTATTGTATATGTGTGTGAAAGAGAAATTTCCCAGGCCGGGTAAGTAGCCGGCTTCCAGCCTGCAGTACAGTCTCTGTGTATTTGCATCTTCACATAGAGGACAGTTGTTACCATACCTTCTCTCCAGTGCCAACTTCGGTTTTACCATGTCAAAACTTATTTTCACACAGGCCAGCCGCATGTTTTAATGATAGCCACTGTTTGGGTCACAATCCACCAGCAAAAACTTGGGGAAATCACACTAATTTTCCTTTTCCTTTCATATAGAATTGGATCTTATATTTTAGTAACTGGTAGAGTAATTTTATTATAACCCGTTTTGAACATTCCAGCTGAATAAGAAATTCTGGTTGTTCTCTCTCTCTCACTCTCCTCTCTCACTTAAAACACCTTTAAGCTATGGGGGGAAAAAAATCACTGGCAGTAGTTCTTTAAATAAGGCTGCGGAGTGCGTGTTTCACCTTTAAGTTAATTTTCTGTTCTGAGTACAGCTGAACTCTGAATACTGGAATGAATATAATTGACCCATAATAATTCCTGCTTATTACTTCACCTTGTCTAACAGCATGGAGCACAATTCAGCGCTCTTTTTGAACCTGGGTTTGAATCAAAGGGAGAATAGTTTTTCACTTAACCAGATGGAAGCCCTCAGCAATGTTCATTACCTGTTCCTTTTCAGTACTAGAAAAGGCAGGGCTAGAATAGCAGGCCTTTGAAAGAAATGCCTTGCAAGAAATAGATACTTTCATCAACTAGTCAAGGTGTTTCTCTCTATATTTTGACCCCAGAAACCCTGGAATCTCCTTAAAATAGCTCTTGGAGACAGGCAGCTAAAATTGTATTTGTACATGATTCTTTAGAAGTCCCAACAGTTACCTGAATTAGACCTTGATCCATGGCAGACCACAGTCTTGGAGAAAACTTAAAATATTCCACATGCCTAAAATTGCCTGTTTTTCCAGAGGTTTTTGATCACTGGTTTTGGAAGTTTGAGAGCTCTGAAAATGGGAGACCTGGAGTAACATATTTTATGTACTAGGGAAGTTACAACCAGTAATTCTAGGGGCTTTGTGGATCCCAGCCATCTTTATAGAGCCCAGAGTTTATAGGTCCACCTCTAACTACACAACAGAATCATCTTCAGAATTCGTGATGCCCATTCAGGTACCCAAGAGACAGTGGTGCAGGTGGGCAGAGCCCTTCCCTTTGGAGGGCAGTGTGCTCATAGCCAGCCTCTGGGAACCACTGCCTTAGACTGACGACTTAGGGGGCGAAGAGCAGGGACTAATGTTAGTCAAGACAACTGTCTTCACCGAAACATATAAAGTGAAAAAGGACTTGTGGGATTCTTTTTTTTTTTTTTTTTTACCTCTTTTGATCAAGATTGCATAAAATCAGGGTAAACTAATCAGTTTACAGCTTCACTCTTAAATGTCCTTAAATGCACGAGGACACTTTGAACATCTTCAAAAGATAATTCTCTGAAAATCTCTATAGTCATAGACAAAATAGTTCATGCCCAAGTTGTCAGAATATTTTTGGATAGTCCCCAAATAAACCTTGCTTATATAACTTAGGTTAAAAGAGTTGTCCCATTTCCCTATGTGCCCAATGATGTCGTATCACCTTAGCTCATTAGTTAATTCCTCTGTGACTGTGGCTCGCTTATACCTCTGCTGTGTTCTCAAGAGAGGGTTTATTAATGCAGTGAGTTGACTGACAACGTAGAGAGGTTCATTGAATTCTCTGGCAAAGAGGGCCTTTTTTAGGAGTGGTAGTTGTGTAAAACCCTTAATCTATTTTAACACCCTCTCTCCGAAGAGACTCATTCCTTTGGGGCCCAACCCACCTAGATTAATTGCAGTATGTGAATCTTCAGTTCTGAAAACTGCAATTATTCTTATTCTGTTAACATTATTTTATGTTGCCTTAGGAGCAAAAAACCCCAGTAAACCTATTTTTCCCCATCCTTATTTTTCCTTTAGGTCAATAGTGGGGCGCAGATTCTTTTTATCATTGGAACTTTGTACCTGTATCGCTGTATCACGATGTACGTTACTACTCTCCCTGTGCCTGGAATGCATTTCCAGTGTGCTCCAAAGGTAAGCCCCTCTGGATTACCATTTAGAGGACATTAAGCAAACAGTGATTGAACACCTGCTCTCTGTTATACATTCTCCTAGACAAGTTCATATATGTTAATTGAAATCTAGCATATTTTGTTTTGCTTTAGATTTTGGGGGGAAACATTAGAATGTGTTCATAAAATTTATATGTTTGTGCATAAAAAATTCATCTTCTGCTAACTGGAAGTTACTATTGGGTCTTTGACTCTGCATTTTTGCCTTCTCATTTACTCATTCATGAATTCATTTTGAAAGTATTAAGTTCCTGTTACATACCAGGCACTGTGTAACAGCAATGACCAAAACAAAGTTCTCCTCCTCCGAGAACGTATATTCTTATTGAAGGATGGCGACAGTTAAATGAAGCCATATCTTGTTACATGGTGGTAAGTCAGGTGGCTATCAGTTGGAGAACAGTAAAGCTGAGTAAGGGTGAAAGGAACTCTGAGGGTAGGTACTAATTTATAGAGTGGTCAGGAAAAACTTCTTCAATGAGAAAGCTTTTGGGCAGCCAAGATGAGGGAGTGAGCCATGTGAATGGGGTGAGAACTCCAGGACAAGGAAATAGCTTAATCACAGTGCATTCAGGGAAGAGCAGGGAGACACGTGTGGCTGCATAGAGTTATGAAGAGTTGAAATGATGCAGCCACAGATCTCACAGGGCCTCTGTGCCCATTGTAGGAACTTGAACCTTGGTGGTGGCAGTGGAAATGAGGAGAAGTCATTCGACTCGGGATATATTTTGAAGGTAGAGCCAACAGGATGTGCTAATAAGTTGGATATGGGTTTAAGAGAAAGAAGTCAAGGATGACCTCAAAGTTTTTAGTAACTGGATCGAGTGGCCTTTCACTGAGAGTGTGAGAATGGATACTGAAAGTGTTGTAAACAGGATTTATGGTTTCTCCAGGTAGAGTCATTTCTCAAGAGAGCTGTTAATCATCTTAGACCCCAGTGTGCCCTGGTTTAAAAAGGAAACTTACAAATCATGTGCTTTCTGGGCAAGGGAATGAAGTCTATCATATTTAACTGAACACTAAGCAGATGTCCAAGGTGGAAGGAAAAATAGAGTTGTTCTGAAGAAGTCAACAGTCTCCTTCACCAAATATACGTGTGGTTTGGAGAAGCTATAATTTTCCAAAACCATCAAAGCAGAAAGTGTCTGTAATTAAAACAGTGTACATATTGAATTTAAACATTGACTGATTTTTAGTGAAACTAATTTAAGTCATGGTAGAAGTTCAGAAGCATAATAAACACTTCTAAGGGGTTATTGCAATGGGTTAAATGAAGAAGTGGCCACAGGAAAGAAAGCAAGCCCATCCTAGTAACGGGTGAGGTTTGCAGGGATGAATTGCTATGATTACAGAAAGCATGTAAAGATTATCTTCTGTGGAAAAGTTGCAATTTTCAGAAGCCACAAGAGCAAATGTACTGCTGGATAACCAAGCTACAGATGTTCACAGTGGAAGCTCTGGGAACAGCCCCTGTGTTCAGATGTCAAGACCTAAGACCTTTTCCTGAAGCATCAGCAGGCTATTGGTGCCTGGATCGTGGTTCAGTAAAACAAACACAGATCAATTTGTTTCAATAGAGGTGATGTGGTCTTACAGAACAAGAGGCAGAATTGCATTCTAAATGTGGTTCAGCCGCTGGCTTTGAGTGCTCCTGAGATCTTTGTGGTTACAAAGCTATTAGATAATCTACCTGTCTCCTTTGTTGCTGACTCTATAGAATGCCCTTAGTGACTGAGAGCAATGACAGAACTGTGCATACTGAAGCCACTTGCTATGGAAGGTTATCTGACTAGTCTCTGATGCCTCACATCACCTGTTACTTAGTGGATGTGATCACAGAAGCCATCACAGTGATAGGCCCTTAGTCAAATCCTTGGCTCTCACAGTTTTCCAGTTGTCTTCCCCCTACTCTATCCTATGGTTTACTTTAAGTCATTGGCTTAACGATTTACTTCATCCCACACACCCAAGTTTTAGTTTGCAGTTGCAAAATTTGAGTTCTGAAAATTGTGTTTAAATAGATATTGACCTAGTTATTAGTACTCACATGAAATGATTTAGCTTCTCAAACCCCTTTTGCCACAGGAATGTTGGGCTGGCACAGCTACATTCCTTTCCCTGAGAAAGCTTCCCTCTCATCCTGGCCATAGAAGTCCAAAGGACTTCTCTTCTAAATTGAAGGGATGGTGTGGATGGTAAGGTTTCTGGTTTGGCAGCAGCCAAGTTGGGCTCTCTTGTACCTAATTTATTTTTGTGGGAAATGTTGTGTGGAGGTCATAGTTTGAGGAACCCTTGAGAACACTGAGCTCTGTCTGTTTTGGCTACTATGATCAATGCTTCTCCTCCTGGTTTTCTACATCTTCAGTTTCATATCCAGGAATGGCATAGAATGGGTCTGAAAAATGAGGAAATTAAGAGGAACTAGAGTCTTTAGTGGTGTGTGATAGAGGGCCTCAATGAAGTAGAACAGAACTAGAAAATAATCTGTTAATCCCAACTCTCACTATTACCCTCCCCCTTCCCAGTTTTCTTTCCACCCTCTTTTAAAATTTCCTTTCTTGAAGTTCTGTTTAGCATTTATGCTGAGCATGATCTGACATCTTAAGATAGCAGTGACAGGACTGAGGAATTAAGAACTGAGAAAGTACAGAAAAAGCAAGAAGAAAGTCCTTCCTCTGTTCTGTGAAGGCGTATGGAATCAAATGCTATTGGAAATCTCAATACACCAACACTGCTGAAAGAAAGGGGGGAGAAGAGAATGTGTGGCAGTATTTTAGCTCCTGGTTTAATTATGCCTTTTGATCCATCTAAATTTCTTTCTAGTAAAGAAATTTAAGTGTTTCTGCGCTTAGAAAATTCGAGTATTGAGTTGGGGTGGGTCAGTGGATAAAAAAATATTATTATAGTTTTGAAATGAATGATGTGTTCTTTAAACTGGGAACACAATGGTCAGGCGGAGTGTATGTACCTTTCTATTTGATCTCATTGTTGACAGTTGTTTGTACCAACCGCACAACCAGAAATTCCTGAAGGTCTGTGGCTGATCTGATAAAGCACATGCTAGATTCTATCCTCCACATCAAGGGCTTTCACGTCATTTTATGTGGTTTGCAGTACGCCTTTCCTGAGGGGCACCTGAAGTGAGTCCTGCAACTCTGTCAACAGTCCTTATCTTCTCCGGGTATGGATCCTTTACTGCCTTCTAGACCCTGTCTTTTCAAGGCAGGGTCACCTGTTACTTGGCATGTTTGGTTTAAGGACTGTCAATTCTTGATAAAATGCACAAGTTCTCTTGGTTTTGCCAGCTGGGCTCGGCCTAAGCAAACTCTTGAAGAAAAGTTGAGTTTCTTCGAAACCTCCAGTTTCTCACGCTGCCCTCTAATCCTGTTTCATGTCATTTTCTGCTGCAGAGCCTTATTCTCAACTATCACCCGATCACGGTGTGTTTGCCTTTTTTACAAGGGTCACCTGAAGACCAGAAAGCTTTGCAGATCCATAAGATATTTTTAATCAGGAAAGTTTTAGGCAAGGAATCCTGCCCTAATTCCCATTTTACCGTATAGGATGGTTTCCCACCTGCTTTGGAGACTCAATTTCTCTCCTCCTAGACTGTCTTCTCCTCCATCTGTACGCATTCTTACCCTCCTTCACCACTACACGTCTACTTGGACTAGACACTACCTGTCTACACCACCAAACAGTTTGCCACCATCATGACTGGCCTGGCCACGCTTCAGGGGCCAGTTGCCCAGAAGGATCATTGCTGAGTATGAAAAGCACTGTATCTTACAACTGTGCCCCCGGTCCCAAGTGGAAATAGTCATTAATGGTCTTTCTATATTTCTCTTCTTGTGTATACTCTGACTCCATTTTATTTCTGAGTGTCATTCTTTGATTTTCTAAACCTATTCACTTGATATTAGACTGATGGGAAACCCTCCATCCGGCCCTACAGCGTTTCAGTATTCCATTTTCCCGTGTGTTCCATCTCAGTGCACTACTCCTTTCTGTATGCTTAAGGTTTGGGTTTTGGGGGGCGATTTTTTTAAATACAATTTTTAAAGGTTACACTCCATTTACAGTTATTACCAAATCATTGGCTCTATTCCCCGTGTTGTGCAATGCATCCTTGAGCCGATCTTACACCCAGTAGTTTGTACCTCCCACTCCCTCACCCCTATATTACCCCTCTCCCTTCTCTCCCCACTGGTAACCACTAGTTTGTTCCCTATATCTGTGAGTCTGCTTCCTTTTTTGTTATTTTACTAGTTTGTTGTATTTTTCAGATTACACATGTAAGGGATACCTGTATGCTTAAGTTTTAACGGGATATGAACTTTTGACTGTTGCCTCAAACTCCTGCCCTAACCCATCATTGTTCCCCATGTCATCACGACAGCTTCTCTGGGCTTCTCCACCCTTGCCCAGGGAGCTCTCTCCTGACCTCCTGCCACAGCACACAGGTTATTGCTTTGGAGGATGTTTTTTCTGATCGAGCTACTCATTTTAAAGCTGCCAGTACATCCCTAATCCATCATTTTCAAGCCTGTTTAAATTAGTTAACGTATTGCAGCTCTTTTTAACTGTAAATGTTTTGATCAGATGTTAATACAGCTATATGCACACTTTAGGTTGCCCACCTAACACAAAGTATGAATACACTGTAGAATATTAGTAATGTGGAGTGCAGCCGAATCACGTATTAGCCATCTGAAACCCCGACCTCCCCCTGCAAAGAGGAAAGAAAGGAGCTTTGATCTTTTTGGTCCATAACTGTGGTGAAGTCATTGGTTATTAGTATTTTTAAAAGCTTTGCCCAAGGACACACCACCACTAAAATGTATTATTAGTAACATATTGAATAATTTAAAACGTATCACTAAAACTGGCCAATACAATGAATAAAATCCAGTTTGAGGAGCTTCCCCCTTGGATTCTTTTTGACTGAAGTTAAAAAGAAAAAAATCACAACCTGGTGGCTTTTCTAAATATCACATAAATTAGGCTAAAACATGATTTTATCAGCTTATAAATTTTTTTCCTGATCTTCTTGTGTCATTCAGCTCAACGGAGACTCTCAGGCAAAAGTACAACGGATTCTACGGTTGATTTCTGGTGGCGGATTGTCCATAACTGGGTCGCATATCTTGTGTGGAGACTTCCTCTTCAGCGGTCACACAGTTGTGCTGACACTTACTTATTTGTTCATCAAAGAATGTAAGTAATAACTCATTCCTGCTTTATTGATTGTTGTAGTGGGCAGGATCCCTAAGCCCTGAAACTGATAAGAGTCTTTATTCTATTGGAATCGACAGCTATGGAAAGTGGGATATGTGTGTGTGTGTGTGTGTGTGTGTGTGTGTTTAAATCATTTCAACCAGTCGTATGTGATTTGAACACTGAAGGAAGGCTTAAAGCTTGGCCCTGGCTTCTTGCTAACATTTAGCATGCCTCCAAAATGTCTCCCTCCTTGGTTAGTACTTCTTAAGGTATGAAAAGCTATTTTAATGTTGAAACAAAGAAGAATCATTGTTAAGGTTACTGCAAAAAAAGAATCAGTGTGCTCCAGAGCCAAATGGAAAGGACTTTTGAATGAAATTTCCATTGTATGGAATATCCATTCCATCATCCCAAATACTTTGGTTAATATTTTCCCCTTTTTAAACCTTTTTTAACGTTTCCTTATCCCACTTTATTCTAATTTCATCACTTCCAGTAGCTTTCTGTGCTTTAATATGCATCTTCATGAAACAGTTTGCCAATACTGACCACTTTCTTCTTAGAAAGCAACATGGAGATGAGAATGTGAACTATCTCCCCATATTTACGTACTTAATTCCCATTATACAAAATTCTTGTGTATTCCAGTGGCTTTTTTTTTTTTTTGGCCGGAATAACATCTTGTTCACTGTGAAGGAGGTTGTGTTTGGTTTTAGCTGCCTAGCAGATTTCTGAGGCTTTGTATATTTGGGCCCATTATCTCAAAATCCTTTTGAAGTAGTGATGCTTCTCCCTCCATTTTTACCAAGCTGGTTGGTGTTAACCTTCATCTTTAGTTCCAAGATACCCTATCCCCATGCCATTGTTCTTTTAGAGGCTTATCTCAATTCTCTTCACTTGCAGAGCATATCATGGAGGTCTTTGGGCAGAGACCAGGGAAAGGAGGCCCTTCCCCTCTGTCCTCCTTGGTTAGTCCCCTTCTCTCCCTTCTTCTCTTAGCCTGTCATTAGTCCAAACAGGTTTAGACCCATCAAGGTTTATCTTCCAGTGGTGCAGAAGTGAATTCTTGCCCCATAGACTGCCCGGGGTTATAGGTTTTAATTCTGCTTTGAGGGCAATACGACAAAGAGAGGAGAGTCTCTGTAGTAGATGAAGTCTTTTTTTTTTTTTTTTTTTTGGTGACAATTGTATATCTTCTGAATTGTTTTCTTTCTAAATGCTACACACAAGCTTTGAGTTAGGAGAGCAGCATGTTAAGTGTTCGGCCTTTGTCATACTGTCTGACTTGAAGGCAGAGGGTCTTCTGCACCTTTCCCCATAGTTCTGTTCTTACACAGTTGGAGACGTGGTGGAGGGGAGGAACCTAGCTCTGTCTGTGTGCCAATAACTCCCCCTTAAATTTCAATCTTCTGAAATTTCTAATTTCTAATACCTAGTTACAGGTTCTGGGTGGTGGGCAGAGCGATTTATGTTGTTTATAGCTCTCGCTCTGACTTTTGCTGTGGAAAGTTCAGCAAAAACTGATCTGTGTAAGATCAGTCATTTTCCAGTCGAGAGGTTCATTTGGGTTGTAGGATCTTCTCTCTAATCTGCAGATCATACAAGCTTATAGAAGAAGATGAGGATGAGGGCCGGGAGGAGTTACATGTTAGAGTGAAGCTACTGTGGGTGGAAAACATAAGGTAATGAAGAGAAAACATCCCAGGAAACCGAGAGTCAGTTTTATAAAATAATTGAAGACCAAGTGATATTACCAATAACAGCAAATAGACATAGTACTTTTTCTGTGCCAGGCACTATTCCAAGGCCTTGACGCAAACTAACTTGGTTAATCCTTGTAGCTACCTCATGAGG